>NW_024081302.1:653409-1086975 GCF_003009895.1 Hyaena hyaena | reverse complement strand
CTCTCTCAGTGGATTCTGCGTCTTTTTTCTCCCAATCTCTCAGGTTTTGTAAGGTTTCCAATGTCTTCAGATCTTTTCTGTGTGATGTATGGGCGCGAGTACAAGTACGGAGCTCCTTACTTCTCCGCCATCTTGCCCTCTCCTGCTACTCATTTTTTTTATTTTTTTTCAGTTGATGGACATTTGAGCTCTTTTTTTTTTTTTTACAAATAGTTTATTGTCAAGTTAGTTTCCATATGCTACTCATTTTAACAAATATTTATTGAACAGCCATGATATAATTTTCCTTTTGCTGAAAGGAGAAAAGTGATGAGAGAAAATCTCGGTTCTAAGAGGAAAAAAACTGTAAAAGCTATCATTTATTGAATACTTATAAACCAAAATACTTAAGAAATGGGTGCAGGTATATTTCACCAATTATAATTGAAGTTCATCACCATCAAGTGACTTTCAGCAAGTCATATGAGGTGGGCGCAGCCAGGTGGCACCTCAGGGCTGTCCCACCTGCCCACCTCTGGCCTGTGCAGCTCATGCTCTTTTGCTGTCAAAGGATTTGTAAAAGAAGAGAAACCAGAGCATAAACACACACTGAAATGGAATATGACCAGAAGTTTCTAACACCCAAAATTAATATTCAGTATCAAGGTCGTGTTTTAGGGAAAGAAAAAAATGAAGGCTAGTATGTATTCTAATCCCAAGAAAGATCATTCCCATTCAATCTAATACTATGCTCAAGTCTTTAAATCACACTTTCAAATTCTATCCACAGTCTCTGAGCATTTTTGTTGTTCTACCATTCCTACCAAAGAGCATAAGACTGGTTCTTTCTCTGGATAAAACTTACCAAGAAATTTCTGTTCTGAGCAATCATAATAATGGCAGGGATTTATTTCATCGTTAAGGAGAAAATTAGCCAGAATAAAACCATGGTTCTGTTTCTTCATGTGCCTTCATTCTATCACCATGACAAAAGGTAGTTTTAGGCCCGAATATCAAGATACTAGATTTCTAAAGTTGACAGTTTCAGCTTCGCGATCAACACACATCCTGGTGTATGTTTGCAGTATAGCTTTACATATATTTGAAATTTTCATCTCAATTTAAAAGCAAGTGATTTGGCATATCTGCCCCACTGAGGCTTTATATTTTAAATAAAACTCTCTCATATGGCTCTCTTGGCTGCTTTTGAAATCTGATCCACTGAATGAGAATAACAAAGTGAGTGGCTTCAGGAAGCACTCCCTTCCTACCTCAATCCCTGAAGCCTCAGGGCTCAAACCCAGAGAAAGTAATAATGCCCTTGGACACCATGAGAAAGCCAAAGTGTGTTGCCTTCCTCATTCTGTGGTGGATCACTAAATGGCATGAACTTTTAAAATCTGTAGGTTTTAGTAAGGACAGTGTTCATCTCTCAGCAATGTGAAAGTAAGTATGTATCTAAGTATGATGCCTGAAATACTATTAAAAGAAAAATGAGGTGTGCCTGGGAGGCTCAGTCCGTTAAGCTTCCAACTTCATCTCAGGTCATGATCTCACTATTTGTGAGTTTGAGCCCCACGTCGGGCTCTGTGCCGACAGCCCAGCTCAGAGCCTGGAGACTGTTTCAGATTCTGTATCTCCCTCTCTCTCTGACCTTCCCCTGCTCATGCTGTCTCTCTCTCTCTCTCTCAGAAATAAATAAAACATTAAAAAAAATTTTAAAAAGAAAAAGAAAAATGAAAACACTTAGAGGAAAGTACACAGTTAAACACTCTCTAAAACCATGCACAATTTTAAATTTAAATGCTGGCACTTAAAGATATTTACCTATTCCATATGTATCTACATCTGAAATATATTTTCCAAACAGTGTACCTTGAATTGGCATTAAAGCTCTTGTTCACTGATTATTAAGCAACCCTGCAGCTGAGAAACAGACTTTCTTTATGCATTTATCTGTTTATTTTTCAAGTGCAACATTGCCATCTACAGGATATGAAATGACAAAATTTTACCACTCCTTTAAAGTCCTGTTTACAATCAAAACTAGAAATCACTTAGGTAGAAAATATATGTGTCCACAATCAGTCCTATTTGATCATCCTATCAGACACTGCTGTTTGACAAATTATCTCCTAATCTCACAGCTCACCACCCCCTCCCCCAAATGCATTAGATCGACTTTGCCACAGCTTCTTTATATTTAAGAACTGTATTAGGGGTTTATTCAAAGGCTGTACCATGATAATATTAAGGAGCTGGAAGAAAAGCTAGTATCAGTATGAGGTTTTTAGTTGGTTACATTAAGGATCAAGCTTTGTACCTAATACCAGATTCTCTTGAAGTTAGCTGCATCTATGTTGCATAAAGCATCCTCACAAAATTCAAATAACAAACACAGCAAGTTCTCTTTCTTTCACAGATTTCAAATGCCAAAAGAGCAAAATGTCTTTCTCCTAGTACAAGGAGGCAAACACCACTGAGTTTACTTAATGAGTCTAATAATCTAATCAGACTTCATAACATTCAGGAGACATGACAAAGGGGAAACTCTGCGTGTTTTGCAAATGAAGAAACAGAGGCACATAATGTGCTGACCTTGAAAGGCTTAGTTCATTGTCAGACTGTCTCGTTTTTGGGGAAAAAAATGAGAGAGAAAAGGAGAAACAACATAACTCATTTTCTCCATTTTGACACGCAGACTAAAATATGAGCTAGGAAAAAGTATAGAATATACAAATGGTGTTAAGAAGCTATTTTTGACTGCTCAGTGTGACCTCAGTTCAGTTGAAATTGGAATTACAATATTAGAAAAAGCTCGAATGTTTCAGGAAAAGCTATTACAATTTCCTAGTACATTTCTAATCTCCTTTCATGGAGATATTTCATATTAGGATGTATAATTAGCTCACTCTAATTCCTTAATTGTGGCTTGTCTAGAGACTAGGGTGTGGACATGACAGCATCCATGTTATCCTACCTTCTTGCAATTTTTAAAATCAACCCCCAGAATAAGGAATGAGAATAATATAAATTAACACCATTTATATATATTAAAAAATCATGTAATACATAAAATTAGGCTTACTTTGTTACCTCAGTTCTAGCTAGAAAATAGCCTAGGAAGAAATAGTGGTGCTTTGGTGCCAAAGAAAAAGCCTCATTAAAATGAGACTTTTTTTTTTTTTTTTTTAATTCAGTATCAGGGTTTCAATTCAAATGTTTACTTTAGAGTTTTTCATCACATATCCAGCATATCCTCTGGGCACATGAACCAAGTTTAAATCAAAAGATTAAAGAAAAAAAAATCCTAGCCACAAAAAGAAACTCATTTTCTCTCTAGTCCATCTACATACAGATACCAAATAAGGAACAAAACATTTATATGGGCTAAACATATAACTTTTGATCAAATTATATGAAATAAGGGTCCAATATTTGGAAGGCAATTAATATATCATCCACTGCTAGTAATACATAGAAGGTAACTCCTTTATAGAAACTGATTTCTTGAGGTCCTCAATGACCCCAATATTGCCAAATCTACTGGAAAGTACTTAGCTCTCACCCTCCTTGACTCCAGAGCTCCTGACAGGAGTATTTTTAACTCTTTCCTGAAATACTGTCTGCACTTGGCTTCCAGAACATAGCAGACTCTCAATTCTCCCATCCAAGACTTTGGCCACTTCTGTCCACCCCTTTTACCACATCCATGTTCTCTTTCTGATCTTAGAATACTGGTATGCCCTCAGTGATCACTTCTTAAACCTCTTGTCTTTCCTAACTACACTCCATATCTAGGTTATTTCATCCATCCCATTTTAAACATCATCTTTATGCTGATGGTTCCCAAATGTAAATGACCAGTCCCAAATTTTATTTCAACTCTAGACTCCTCTGTCCAACTGACTCAACATCTTCACTTTAATATCTAAGGGAGAATCTCATACTTTATATGTTAAGAACAGATTTTTTTTATTCTTCTGCACATCTATGCTTGCTCCTTTTTAAAAGTTTTCCATCCCAGTAAAGAATACCTCTTAGGCATGTAATACATATTTATTAAATGAAGATTTAATTAATTAATTAACATAAGAGAGTAGTAGTGAGAGGCTGACACTGTGGTGACAGAAATCTTCTCATGGAAAATGTAACCAGAATTTTCTTACAGAACAGTAGGGCTCATATGAAGAAGGCGATACAAAAGACCACCAGCCATCCACACTTTGACCTACGTCATAGTACCTATGTAGCACTTACACTTGACAGATGCTTAGTTAATTTAAAATGTATTTAGGAAAGTCTTCATTCCACAAAGACCCCTGTCCTCTATATTCCACCTTCCTAAATACTATTTTACTAAGAAAGCCTCTCCTGATATTGCTAACAATGCCCAATGTTGCAAGAGATTGATTTCTTCCCCACTGTTGGCTAAGAAATGAAGTCAGCAACAAATCACTGGGAATTTGCTTTAGAACCTCTGTGAGGCTCAGGAAAGTGAGCTGTCCATCACTACTTGTGAGGAGTATGTAAGAGTGATCAAATCTGATCTTTAAAAGGGTCAGAACTCACTTGTCCATCTCAATTTTTTGGTCTACACCAATTCTAAAACACGTCTTAGAGAATGGAAGCCCACAAAATTGTTCTGTGGGGGGAAAAAAGTTTCCTTGAGGTAAAATATCTGAGAAAAGCTACGAACTTTATTCCTCTCTGAGGGAAATGTAGAACACAGAAGACATGTTATGGTTTCTGAGACTTCTTTAAGTAAGGAAGCCCATTTAAGATTTTTTAGCCTAAAATTTATTTGACCCCAGCCATGCCTTTGTATAGCACTATGAATGTTCCTCAAAACTGCTGTTCCTTGGAACATACCATGGGAAACCTTGAGCAACAAAGTACCAATTAGAGAGATTCTTGGGATTATATGGTACATTGGTGGAAATTTCAGATTCTCTCCTGATTAAACTGGCAATTTTTTTTTAAAACCTACAAGGCAAAATCTCTGTCCCATATCCAGATATTTGAATATATGCAGAAAAAGCCTCTAAGTCTCCTTCAGATCTTTAAGAAATTTATACTTTCTTACAATATATTTTGGGAGTATACTTTATATATGTTTCTTATGGGATAAGCATTCAAAGAACTTCATTTGTGAAATTAATATGCAACCAACAAATAGAGAATCAGTGAAGTCTTCCCACTATACCTTAAAATCGTCAAAATGCAATTCTAGTGTTAAAAGAAAGACTACTTTAAAATTTATTAGCTCTGAGATATATTTAGAGAAAAAGAAATTAGAGAAATCAATATTTGTAGAAAAATAGAGATGTTATTGGCTGATAATTCTAGTGAAATAATCACATCGAAAGTCTGACCTTTCAGTTAAGAAAAACAATGTGCTGAGTTTAATTCAAAAAAGACGCAGCAGAAAAATGTGGAGATAAATGATCATTCCATAGGGCTAAGAAAAAGCTTTAGAAAGATCACATCCAATTATCCTGAAGGAATGCTCTATGAATGC
The DNA here is from genome assembly GCF_003009895.1 of Hyaena hyaena. Taxonomy (NCBI): domain Eukaryota; kingdom Metazoa; phylum Chordata; class Mammalia; order Carnivora; family Hyaenidae; genus Hyaena; species Hyaena hyaena. Next base: position 1,081,475 of record NW_024081302.1, on the reverse strand, counting down.
AAAGAAACTAGGACAATTTCTGATTTTTAAGACAATGAGAATATAGGTATGTCTACATAATTTTGTTATTTGCTGCCTTCTAAACATTCCTGCTTATTTCCAGCCGTATCTGCATAAAATAAAAATAAAGCAACTGAAATTCAGAAAAACACAATTTTCATAATAGAACAGACACATCATTAAGCCCGAGTTCATGATACACTTGGCTATATTTTATCTCAGGAATAAACATGTGATGGCAGAGGAGAAATTTCACGGTGGTAGAGTAGCATGTATCACTGACATTTCTTTATTTATCCATCTGTTCCTTTATTCAATAAACTTGTTTTGAGAGACAGATATCAGCATATTACTAGGTTCTTGGGAGTGAAACTTGTCAGAGTGGTAAGAAAGACGGAGAATTTGTAGGAGTAACAGTTAGCAAGTTATGATGCAATTAACTATCAAGGGGAAGACAATCAGTCTACTACTCTAGAAGCAACTGATGCAAGGAGAGCTTTAATAGAACTGATTTGTGATGTCCTGAAATGATTATCCCTCTTGCCGTATGTGTTCACTCCCAGCTGGACAAGGCTAGACCCAGGCAAAAATGTAAACTTGGCCAAAAGTTCTCTTCAATGTATCATTATTCTTCCCTCATACCACCTATACAAGTTGCTCCAGACCCTTAACTGAGGGACTTGAGGGCTTCCAATCTGAGATACCTACACAGGGTGTCAGCAAAGCAGGAGCCCAGCAGAAAGAACAGTTAAGAATTTAATTTCTGACAAGGTTTTCTAAAGCAAGAATAGTCAGCATGGAAGGAGAAAGACAAAAATTTTTAAAGATAACTACTTACATGTCTATCCATTTAGACAGATATATATATAGGTACATACACACACACACACACACACACACACACACGTATTATCATTGGCAGATGATAATGATAGATGGATACATAAATTTAATAAATAGATGATACATGTCTAAAGAAGGTGGGAAAATGGGGTACCTGGGTGGCTCAGTTTGTTAGGCATCTGACTTCAGCTCAGGTCATGATCTCGTGGTTCGTGAGTTTGAGCCCTGCATGGAGCTCTGTGCTGACAGCTCAGAGCCTGGAGTTGGCTTCAGATTCTGTGTGTGTCTCTCTCTCTGCCCTTCCCCTGCTCATAATCTGTCTGTCTGTCTCTCTCTCTCTCAAAAATAAATAAACATTCTTTAAATTTTTTTAAAAAATAGGTTGGAGGAGATACCATCCTATTTTCAATGCCTGAGGATGTTAATTAACGGTTTCAAATGGCTCCAGTCAGAATCCTACTTAGCAACCCACTTCCCTGTGACCCACCATTTATCTCCCTTACTATTCTCTTTCATCAAAATAAAATGATCTCAAGTCTCATATAAAGTTGCTGCGATTATTCATTTCTAAAACCCTCCTACAGATTAATTTAGGAAGTTATGAATACATATGGAATATGTATATTCCATATACATATATGTATACATATATATATATATACATATATATGTATGCCTTAAATTGTACTTTTTTAAACCAGAAATGTATCTTCAGGGCCAAGTATAAAATTTCTAATATAAACTGAAATGTTTAACAATAAGAAATGGTTCTCACAGCATAGTTTATAATAGTGTAAACTGAATTTAGCAAAGTTGCAGGATATAAAATCAATGCACAGAAATCAGTTGCATTCCTATACATCAATAATGAGGGAACAGAAAGAGAAATCAAGAAATTGATCCCTTTTAAAAGTGCACCAAAAATCATAAAATATGTAGGAATAAACCTAACCAAAGAGGCAAAAAAATCTATACACTCAAAACTATAGAAAGCTTATGAAAGAAATTGAAGAAGATACACAAAAATATGAGGAAATATTCCATGCTCCTAAATAGCAAGAACAAATATTGTTAAAATGTCAATACTATCCAAAGCAATCTACGTATTCAATGCAATACCTATCAAAATAACACCAGCATTCTTCACAGAGCTGGAACAAACAATTCTAAAATTTGTACGGAGCCAGAAAAGACCCCAAATATCCAAATCAATTTTGAAAAAGAAAACCAAAGCCGGAGGCTTTCAAACTGTATTACAAAGCTGTAATCATCAAGACGGTATGGCACTGGTACAAAAACAAACACTCAGATCAATAGAACAGAATAGAGAACCCAGAAATGGACCCACAAATGTATGGCCAACTCATCTTTGACAAAGCAGGAAAGAATATTCAATGGAATAAAGACAGTCTCTTCAGCAAGTGGTGCTGGGAAAACTGGACAGCAACGTGCAGAAAAATAAACATGGACCATTTTCTTACACCATACACAAAAATAAACTCAAAATAGATGAAAGACTTAAAGTAAGACAGGAAGCTATCAAAATCCTTGAGGAGAAATCAGGCAAAAACTTCTTTGACGTTGGCCATAGAAACTTCTTACTTAACACATCTCCAGAGGCAAGGGAAACAAAAGCAAAAATGAACTACTGGGACCTCATCAAAATAAAAAGCTTCTGCACAGCGAAGGAAACAATCAGCAAAACTAAAAGGCAACTGATGGAAGGGGAGAAGATATTTGCAAATGACATATCACATGAAGGGTTAGTACCCAAAATCTATAAAGAACTTATCAAATTCAACACCCGAAAAACAAATAATCTAGTGAAGAAATGGGCAGAAGACATGAATAGACACTTCTTCAAAGAAGAAATTGGATGGCCAACCAACACATGAAAAAATGTTCAACATCACTCATCATCAGGGAAATACAAATCAAAACCACAATGAGATACCACCTCACACTTGTCAGAATGGCTAACATCAACAACTCAGGCAACAACAGATATTGGGGAGGATGTATAGAAAGAAGATCTCTTTTTCACTGCTGGTGGGAATGCAAACGAGTGCAGCCACTCTGGATATAATATGAAGGCTCCTCAAAAAATTAAAAATAGAACTACTTTACAACCCAGCAATTGCACTACTCAGTATTTATCCAAGGGATACAGGTATGCTGTTTCGAAGGGGCAGATGCACCCTAATGTTTACGGCACTGCTATCAACAATAGCCAAAGTATGGATAGAGCCCATTGTCCATCGATGAATGAATGGATAAAGAAATGGTGTGTGTGTGTGTGTGTGTGTGTGTGTGTGTGTGTGTGTGTGTGTGTATGCAATGGAATATTACTTGGCAATCAAAAAGAATGAACTCTGGCCATCTGCAACTATGTGGAAGGAACTAGAGGGTCTTATGCTAAGTGAAACTAGTCAGTCCGAGAAAGACAAATATCATATGACTTCACTCATATGAGGACTTTAAGACACAGAACAGACAAACATAAGGGAAGGAAAGCAAAAATAATATAAAAACAGGGAGGGGACTAAACATAAGAGACTCTTAAATATGGAGTATAAACAGAGGGTTACTGGAGGGGTGTGGGAGGAGCGATGGGCTAAATGGGTAAGGGGCATTAATGAATCTACTCCTGAAATCATTGATGCACTATATGCTAACAACCTTGGATGTAAATTTTAAAAAAAATAAATTTTTAAAACTGTGTAAACTAAAAAATGTATAAACCTTATAATTAACTTATATGTTCATAGAGAACTACTTCAGTATATCTTACTTTACACAAAAACTGAACACTATAAAGTAGTATCACTTAAGATTCAACTTAGGAAATCAAAACTTTTCTAGGTATCTCAAAGGGGCATACGATAGATATTTGGTGCCTGCAAATTGTGGTAAGGAAACAGAGACATCAAGGAGCCACAACTGGACCACTAGCTCCAAGGTTGGGTCACCCTGGATAGAAACCAGGGATGAGAAAACCATTGTTGCTGCTGCTGGTGTCATCGCCTCTACATTTATGAACATGGTACCCACCCACTGGCACATGGAATTTGGCTACAGTACAAACTATCTGACTTGCTGCCGACTACCACAGTGGTAAGAAGATGGTCTCTGACTCCCTTCTGTCCCATAAATTTCATGTGAGTACATTTTATTGATAGAATCTAAATCATATCCAAAACCCTAAATGGAAGGAGCCTGGGAGATGCAGCATTTAGCTTACCAGCCACTGCAGTACAGAGAAGACAGAAGACGATGGAAATGGATGCTGAGTACTGACAGACAAATCCCAACACTGAAGTTTTTCAAAATTATTCTGTAGACTACCCAGTACTGACAATTAAAAACAAAAACAAACAAGCAAAACAAAACAACTTTCAGAAGGCCAAACTATGGAGACAATAAAAGATCCAGGATTGCAGCAATGGGAGGCAGTGGGAGAGATGAATAGGCAGAGCACAGAGCATTTTTAGGGCAGTGAAAATAATCTCTATGCTGTTTCAATGGTCATATATGTCTTTACACTTTTGTCCAAACTCATAGAATGTATAATACCAAGAACGACCCTAAAGTAAATGTGGACTTTGAGTCATTATAAGGTGCCAGTGGAGGTTTACCCTACCACCCTGTTGAGTGTTGTTGATCCTGAGGGAGGCTGTGCAGGCGCGGGTGGAGGCAGGGGGTGTATGGAAAATCTCTGTACCTTCCTCTCAATTATGTTGTAAACTAAAACTGCTCTAAAAAGGAGAGAGAGAGAGAAAGAGGTCTTTAAAAAGAGAGTGAGAAAGGAAATAACCTGAAAACTACACAATTTTTAAAAAATCAAACTCAGGCTATAGTGACCTACCAAAACTATATTTCAAAACAGAATGTAATAGTATAATTCATTTTCAATCCTACTGTTACAGGAAACCCAAAAATCCACTGCTTTTGATAGTCTTTGGACTCACATATACTTATTTTGATTCAAATTAATGGGTAATCATGGCAGAAAAGATGAAGGAAAGAATAAATTCACTTTGTGTTCATCTTTGCCTTTTCTTATAAGAAAAGACAAGAGTTAACCTACTATTCTACCATTTTAAGAACAAAGCACTAAGATTTGTCTCATTTATTTGTTCACTCAACAAATAGTTATTGGTACAGGATTTCTTAAAATATATTTTTGTACAAGGTTTTTTCAAATATGCTTGAAAATTGTGCTCTTATTAAATTGACTTTGTTTTTTACTGCAAGGACATATTTAAAATATGCATTAATTTGTATATTTTTTTTAGTCAAGGGCTTTAGTAGAGATTTAGATTAGTCAATGCAAAGTAACTATAAAGAAATTCCATGAATTATATACTAAACATTTTTTTTTAGAGAGAGAGAGAGAGAGAGAGAAAACATGAGAGTAATGGATGGGCAGAGGAAGGAGGAGAGAGAGAAGATGTTATGCAGGCTCCACACCCAGAGCAGAGCTTGATCTCACAACTGTGAGATCATGACCTGAACCAAAATCAAGTATTAGGAGCTTAACCAACTGAGCTACCCAGGCACCCCTAAACAGAAATTAATAAGGGAGAAAAACCTTGGAAATCAAAACTATTAGAACAGGGCACTTGGAAGGCTCAGTAGGTTAAGTATACAACTCTCTCTCTTTTTTTTAATGTGTATTTATTCATTTTGAAAGAAAGACAGAATGTGTACATGCACACAAGTGGAGAAGGGGGCAGAGAGAGAGGGAGAGAGAGAAAAACCCAAGCAGGCTCCACACTATCAGCTCAGAGCCCAAAATGGGGCTCGATCCCACAAACTGTGAGATCATGACCTGAACTGAAATCAAGAGGGGGATGTGTAACTGACTGAGCCACCCAGGCGCCCCCAAGCATCTAGCTCTTGATTTCGGCTCAAGTCATGATTTCATGGTCCATGGGATTGAATCTTGCTTCAGGCTCAGCATAGAGCCTGCTTGGGATTCTCTCTCTTCCTCTCTCTCTGCCCCTCTCCTCCCTCAAAATAAGTAAATAAACATTTAAAAAATATTACAAAAAGGAAGGTATGGCTAGAAACCACTTACCAGTACTTAAAATTTTGAAAAAATGTGGTTATATGCATTTTATTCTATGACTTCTTGAAAGCTATATGGAGAGGTATCTTGGAGGCTTTTACTCTTGATTTGTTAAGTAGCCTCACTTATAAAGGAAGGAGTAAGAGAAGAAAGAAAAATAAAGGGAAAGGGAGATTTACCCGTAGGTGGGGTGACCATACAAACTGACTTGCCTGGAACAGTCCATTTTATACCTCTAGTTCTGCGTAACTATTAATGACACTCCTTTTACTTTATGAAGTGTTCCAACTTGAGAGATAAATTATACGGTCATTCTAATTGGTGAGAGGAGTAAAGAACTGGGATTATAAATAACATTAAATTAATGGCATATTTAATGGGACATGCAGGGAGTGAAAAACTTCAGAGAGGAATCACTGAAATTGGATCAGTTGCCAGAAGAAAAGCATTATAAAACTACCAAATGGAATGATAAAGTGTAAGTCAATAGGCAACAGTCAACTTACAGTCCTTCACTAAGTAACATTGGATTTTATCTCCTTTCCTCTTTAACTCTTTACCAAACCACATGGGATATGAGTACCCACTGTTTATTAAGAATCATGAATCTGAAGGACTATCCGTAAATCATGCTGTTCAAACAGCCCTATACCCAACTTTTCTGCGACAAAGCAGAACAGCAGAAGGCCATGAGTATTTACAGATTCAGCATCCCTGAAATCACTTTTGGCCTCCATGATACCAGGCTTTCCTGCCTTACCTTCGGTGACGACCTGCACTTCTTTATCAGCTTTCAGAGCTCCTGCTCCTCCACCTGATCTTTAAATACGTAAAAGATATCTGGGGAGATACTGAGTAAATGTAAACAACAGTTAGATATTATGTTGGTGAATAACTGTCAATTTTCTTATGTAGGCCTACCTCGTTTTATCACACTTCACTTTCTTGTGCTTTGTAGAGATTGTGTGTTTTTGGGGGTTTTTTTGTGGTTTTTTTTGTAACAAATTGAAAGTTTCTGGCAACCCTGAATGGAGCCTGTCTACTGGCACCACTTTTTGACAGCATTTGCTTATTTCATTTCTCTGTGTCACATTTTGATAATTCTCATAATATTTCAAATAATTTTGATTAGTATTGTATTTGTTATGGCGATCTATAATCAGTGATTATTACTCACTAAAAGCTCAAATGATGGTTAGCATTTTATTTAAAAATAAAATATTTCTAAATTAAGGTATGTACATTGTTATTTTTTTTAGATATAATGCCACTGCACACTTCCCAGACTACAGCATAATATAGACCTATTTTTATGTGCACTGGAAAATGAAAAACTTTATTTAACTTGCTTTATTGCAGTATTTGCTTTATTGCAGTGGTCTGGAACCAAACATGCAATATCTCTACGGTATGCTTATAGGTGTTAACAGTATTGTGGTTACGTAGAAAAATATTTTTAGTTAGGAGATGCTTACTGATATATTTAGGGGTAAAGTGTCATAATACCTACAGTCTGTTTTGAAATAGTTTGGAGAAATGTGTAGATAGACATAAATATAAATGTAGATGTAGATACAGAGATAGGTAGACAGATGAACAAAATATGGCAAAATGTTAACAATTATTGAATCCAGGTAGTGGGCGTATGGCTGTTCAGTATACCATGTAGCCTTGCTTAAACTTTCGTATGTTTTAATTTTTTTAATAATAAATGGAAAAATTTTAAAGAAAAAATTAAGCAACCATCTTTTGGAGTCCTAACTGCACCCCATATCCCTCCACTCAAACCCTTTAAACTCTTACAATATTTTTTTCTCATACTGTTTCTAGATGACCTCATTCATTATTTAACTTTAATATCATTCAAATAAAGTTCATTTCCACAAATAGTCTCTGACTCTGACCTCACCTCCAATCTCCTATACAAATAACATAACCAATTAACTATTCCACCAAGATAATATCTCAGATTTTAAAGATCTAAAAGTGAAATCTTAATTCCCACTCTCCAATATACCTATCCATCCCCAGTGTTCTTTAACTAAGCATTTAATACCTTTATACAGCCATGAGCTTAAGTCACAAATCTAGGTAGCATCCTTGATTTTCACATCTCCCTCTTCCTTCACCCATTCGATTAATAAGTACTATCCATCTCACCTCCAAACCTCAAGACCAAATTTCTCCCCATTTCTGTCACCACCACTCCATTCTAGCCAATATAATAATCCTTGCTTGAGCTAAAACAATAGCCTTTAATCAATATCTATACTTCCTTTCTTTCTCCTTTACAATCTATTCTCTACAGATCATCTGAACTAATGTTTAAAACATAAATCTAATCTTTAATTCCTCTGACTAAAATAAAATGGCTTCGGAGCACCTAGCTGGCTAATTTGGTTAAGAGTCCGACTTTGGCTCAGGTCATGATCTCGTGGTTCATGGGTTCAAGCCCTGCTTTGGGCTCTGTGCTGAAAGCTCAGAGCCTAGAGCCTGCGTCAGATTCTGTGTCTCCCTCTCTCTCTGCCTCTCCCATGCTCATGCTCTGTCTCTCAAAAATAAACATTTCAAATAAATGAATAAAATAATAAAATAAAATAAAAATAAACTAATAAAAAAATAAAATAAAATAAATAATAAAATAAAATAAAATAAAATAAAATAAAATAAAATAAAATAAAATGGCTTCCCAGTGCACTTAGAACAAAACCCTTGTTCCTTACCAGCAGCGTACAGTCCAAGTAGATCTAGCCCCTGGCCACCTCTTCCACTTCATCTCATGCTTCTCTCCACCATTACTCACTGTTCTCCTCATCCTAGCTTCCTTTCTGTGGTCATGAATTCTCAAGTCATTGTCTCCTAAGAAGTTGTGTCCATATTCTTTCATCTGTTTGTCATGCACTTCATTTTTATTAATTTAACAAATTCTCAAATAGCACTTACTGTTTCTGGGCCCTTTTTAAAAGAGTAGCTCAGTCAGTTACCATCTGACTCTTGATTTTGGATCAATTCAAGATTTCATGGTTCTTAGGTTCAAGCTCTGAGTCAAGCTCTGTGCTGGCAGTGTGGAGCCTGCCTGGGATTCTCTCTTCTCTCCCTCTCTCTCTCTGCCCCTTCCCCTCTCAGTGTGTGAAGGTGAAGGAAGAACACTAAGAGCATGCCAGAAACATGTGCCATTTCCGGAAAGTGTGTACTCAGGACCTTGGTAAAATTCAGCTGCTACATTAACACCAGATCCACAGGTGTCAGTAAACCTCTGGCAGAGGGTCGGGAGCTAGATCACAAGGAGTCTGAAAGGCTGAGGGTGAAGAACATAACATAAGCCCAAGCACAGCCCAGACATAAGTCAAGAAGCAAATCTGATGGTCTCAGGGTCTTCTTCTGTGGGAAGCATATAGCTTCTATTAACCAAAAGGTCAAAAGCAAGTGGATAGCTGATGATAGGTAAGCAAAAGTAGCAGGAGACATGGCAAGCAGCTGGCCAGACAGTTAGTGTTAAAATAAACCAGAAAATTTTAGTAATTTTCTCATTCAACATAAGCCATTTTTCTTAATTAAGATACTCTATTTGTGTGTGTGTGATGGTTTCTGCCAGAATGCTGGATCCAGACGTTTTCTTGTTCCCCAGAGAGATAATATAGCGCTGTCTTTTTGCCTTAACAAGTGTTGAGAACTGTTTCTTTGTTTTGTCATTCAAGTAACAACTATTGACCTACACACAGTGATATGTATGTGCCTGAGATTTCAAGCAGATTCACAAAGCCATGTACAGAAAGGAGAAAGGAAAGAACATTTCACTACAAAAAGAGAATGCTGGCTTCTAACGCTTTGTTAGCACCCTTAAGATTCACACGAAAATCATTTTCTGAAAGGTTCTAAGACCCTCAAAGGAAGGCAAAAATACAAAGACTTGTAAGAATAATTAAGTACCAAGTGATACAGAAGAGTAGACTAGACAAAATAAAGCAAACAGGAGGGCCCATCAGGGATGCCAGAAGTTGAAAAAGGTTGTACATAAATCTAATTTTATATATCTCTGTTTGGAGCATAAGTCTAGGATGACTAATACAGAACCTGCAGGCAGAAATAAGCAGAAACACTAGGCAGGCACGTATAACAAAAAGAGCTTACCACAGAAGCTAATTTCTTTTTATGCCACCTTCAGTGAAAATGGAGAAAATATTCGTTAATCACAGTACCATTTTTTAAGTAAATGTCAGTGGGCTTACTGCTCTCCATCTGTCATGCAGGACTATAAATATTCTCTCTCAGTTACCATTTTTCATCTTCTATCAGAGTGAAGGAAAAAGAAACAACGTTTTCTAGGTAGTCAGAAAGATTTATAAAATACTAAGAGATCTAATTGCAAGTGTTGTTGTGATTGCTCTTCTGCCTAGAGCAAGAGTCTCCAGGTCTAGCAGACATCATGTCTGACCCTTCCCTTCAGCCTTTCAGGAGAATGCCCCTGAAGGAGGTGGAGGGAACCACACACCACTGTTCTGTTCTCTCCAGCAAAGTGAAAGGGGAAGGGTGGCTGAGTCCCACTGAGGACTTGCTAGAAGTTAAGTGCCATCCCGCTCCTCCAATGAAAAACCTTCAACTTCCCTACCCCACTCAGGATTTAGTAAAAACTCCAGAACATGATTTAGAAAAGGCTTTATCCCTACCCTTCTCTCCCAGCCACATTTTTCCATATTCTCACCTTATATTCTTGGGTTCTGGTCATATGGAACTACGCAGAAATTCTCAGAAAGCTCGCTCTCTCTCTTCCCCCCCACCCCTCCTCCTCTTCCTTCCCTCCCTCCCTTTTTCTCCTCCTTCGATCTTGTGTTGCGCTTCTCTTACCTCAGTGAACTTTTCTACTCATTCTTCAGTTCTCAACCTAATTCCCAATCTTTCTGAGAGTTAGCCCTCCACACTTCCCAATCTGGGGGGATGTTCCATAGCATTCATAATGCTCTGCCTCACCCCTGCTGTGACATGCAAATGTCTGTTCCAGAGCCACCTTCTACGTGTCTGTTTCCTCTCCAGCATGATGAGGATGGTTTTACATCTGTTTACCATTGACCCATTAACATCTAGCTCAATGTCTGATATATATTAGCCAATCAATAAGTATTTGTTCGGAGAACATGTTTAATTTAAAAAAAATAAAGTCAATAAAGATAATTTTTAGGTAACAAGAAATAAACTAAAGAGTCTCAAATCAAATTTCGAAGTGCTATTTCTCAGCTTGTCCAGATATTGTGGTTTCTGAGTCACGACTCATTTCTCTTTCCTGTATATTTTTACACTGGTATTTTTTTTTTTTTTTTGAGAGAGAGAGAGAGAGAGTATGAGATGGGGAGGGGCAGAAAGAGGGGGAGAGAGAGAATCTTAAGCTCTATACAGGGCTTGATCCCATGACCCTGAGATCATGACTTGAGTAGAAACAGAGCTGCACACTTATAAGACGGAGCTACCCAGGCGCCCTACACTAGTTTTTAAAAGGAAACCTGTGCCCCCCCAAAAAATAAAATTTGAATTATTTCTTTATGCAACTTTGCTTAAATCCTTCACCTGACACATGTTTAAATAGCAAATATTAAGGTGATAACTGCATAAGACAATTTCTGGGAAGATCATGAGAACTTTACCAAACAACTTTATAGAACTCTGTCAAAGAAGAAAGAAATAGACATTAAAAAAAAAAAGGCTTTTGACTCACAGAGTGTTAGCTCGGCTTTTAATTTAATACCAGTGTTCGACAGAAAGCTTCTAGGTTAAGTAACTAAGATACCAAAGAAAATGTATTCAACATATTCTCTCTTAGGTAAACTTGGCCCAATTCATTTATAAGTATTTTTTCTGTCATATCATAGGAGAAGCTTACTGAAGGGGACTCCAGTTGAGTCAAGATAGACAAGGAGCCACCATAACAATTTCCATCTTACACGCTTCCTTGGAAAATTTCTGTGGCTTATTCAAGTTTTAAAAATGATTCATTTTTAAAAGGAATAAACATCCATAAAAGAAAAGAGCTGGTTATAAGTTTCACAAAACTCAAGATGTGCTATTCTAAAATAATGCTCTTTACATTGTCCTCATTCCTGTCTTCATCCATTCAATAAGCCCTCATAAGAACCTTCTGGGGCGGAAATGGTGGGGGAAAGGGAGAGAGGCAAACCATGAGAGACTCTTGAATGCTGACAAAAACTGAGGACTGATGGATGTGGGGGGGGGGGATGGGCATGGAGGAGGGCACTTTGGGGATGAGCACTGAGTGTTATGTGGAAACTAATTTGACAATAAACTATTTAAAAAAAAAAAAAAAAAAAAAAAAGAACCTTCTGTACTCAAGGCACTGAAGATTGTAAATAACAAGGCATATCCTTGTCCTCAAGATGTTCAAATAGTGTCACATATACTCTTAAAAATAATAACCACAGTAGGTGGTAGATACTAGAAGAGACTTTAACATTACCCACATAAGTATTTTAGCTATGAGTAACCTACTGATATGCATTCTGCACATATATATTCATTAACATATACATATTTTCCTTTCCCACCAGGATTTAAGTATCTTGACAGTACTCCTTTTATATAATTCACTGCATTATTTCTCTAAATTTACCATGACTTACTGTAATAAATACATTTTGAATTGTGATTCACACACACACACACAAACACACATACACACATATATGTTTTGTTTCACAAAAATATACTTACCATTACTACATCAATTTATTCTGGTGTTTTCTATTTAATAATATTCTATTTGGTCCATTTCATTAGAAAAACAAACATATGCTGATCATAATTCACTAATGATCTACAACCATGGTTTGGTAGAAAAACTATTTCAAAAAACAATTTCTGTGGGGGTGATACCACCAATATGGAAAAAATAGGTCATTCCTGACACCACTCCCCTTCACAAGAAAAACAAATAACTATTCAAGAACAAGACACCATTAAGAGAATCCTGGAACACAGGAGGTGAGACTGAAGACCACCACCCCCACCCCTCTCCCAGCACTACAGAGACCAAAACAGACTGCATTAGAAGGGTAAGAGAAACAGCTACATGTTGAGCACACTGTCCCTCTCCAGCTCAGGAGAAAAGACTCCCTTGAGCCTCTGTTCCGTCAGTTGGAAACACACACACACACACACACACACACACACACACACACACGGAGGATGACCAGCCCCACCCCACTCAGCACTGTGGGTTGCTTTGTGGGAACCTCTTCTCTGATTTCACATCATGAGAACTTCAGGAGTAGCTGCAGATTGACTAGGAATCTAACAGGGACAGAAAAGTGGGGAGGGTCTTGCAACAACCAGCACATGGATCTTGGCAGACCAAGTTCGTACCTGCAGTACCCAAGCAGTGATCCCGACCAGCATCTTTGCTCATCTACAGAACCAAGCCAGGGACACACACTAATCTGGGAACTCCTTGGAGTGCAAATCTGCCTGATGTAGATCCTCAAACAAGGAGTCTTGCCCTAGAGTCCTGTTTGCCCACACAGAGGTATGCAGCAGGGTCACAGCCCCATCTACTGTGGAGAGTGCCTTCCAGCCACATCTGACAAGGAGAACTGGCAACAACTGCTGTGTGGCCCAGTAATGCTGGAGCCAAGAAGTGGGCAGGCAGAGCTGATCACCCCAGAGCAAAGCCTGTACAAGTTGTGGAGGGTTTCCATGTTACAAGCAGGGGAATTAATTTCTAGCCAAGTCTGAGAGTAGCTCTATCCCAGACCCCAACTGGAAAGCTTGTTTGAGAAACTCAGAGTTCCCTGGTGTAGCCCCTCCCCTTCCTTCACAGGCAAGGGAGTTGAGACATAGCCCTACCTACTGTAGAGAATGTCTTCCAGCCCCCTCTGACCCAAAGGGCAAGCTGTGGGAAGCTGTGTGGCCCAGCAATGCTCAATTCTGGAGAAAGGCAAGCAAAGCCAACAGTTGGTAAAGTAAAGCCAGTGGCCTTGTTCAGCCAGAAAACTAGAGGTACAGGGCAGCTTGAGTTAAGAAAACAGTTTTACCAGTCTTAGAACTGCTTCCCCCACTTCACCCAGGAAAGGAATTTATATGCCCACGCACTGATGAATACAGCCTTCAACCTCTCTGACTAGGGAACCTAACCAGAACACATGGGAAACCGCACACCCCATCCAACAAGCCCTGGTTATGGTGGCACTTGAACAAGAGCACAGCTCATGGCTTCTCCCATCAGCAGAGGAAAACCAATGGCTTCACCTGACCAGAGAATTCAGTACACACTGTGGCCTGACTTGAATTTTCAAATGATAAGCTATGGTCATCTCAAGGGAAAATCCTGTAGTAATCATGCAAAAAAACATAATAAAGAAGTCAAAGCATACTGATACCAAAAGACACCCAAACACACACACACACACACACACACACGAAGGTAGGATAATAAAACAAGGAACAATGGATCTACAAAACCAGAAAATAAATAAAATAGCAATAGTAAGTCCTTATCTATCAATAATTACTTTAAATATAAATAGATTAAATTCTCCAGGCTGTGGGTCCTGTCTTTCTGTCCTTCCAGGTAAGTTAATTCATAGCCACATACACTGAATATTGTGCCCATTCATGACCATTTAGTAGGCCTGATCTGAAAATCCCAGCAACAATGAACCCATCTAACAGTATCACTTGGGTAGGAAACCAAACCATCAGTCATATCCAACATCAGAGCTCAAACAGTTCCCTTGCCCCAAAACAGACCACAGTAGCAGGTCCTATGTACCCAAGGACATTATCAGCAGACACAACCATAAACCCAAACTGAGCTGACTAATGAGAAATGGTCTCTGCCAAAGCAAACCTGTAAAGTCTGGAAAACACTGACATCATAACTAAATTGTCAAAAGTCAAAAACAAAGAAAGAATTTTAAGAGTAGCAACAGAAAAGAATGAAGTTACATACAAGAGAACACTCATAATACTATTGGTGGATTTCTCAACAAAAACCTCAGGCCAGGAGAAAATAGGATGACATACTCAAAATACTGAAAGAAAATAACTGTTACGAGCAAAGCTATCCTTCAGAAACAAAGGTCAAATCATTTTCCTGAACAAACTAAAGCTAAGAGAGTTCATTACCACCAGACTCTGCCTTAGAAGAAATGCTACAGGTGATTTTTTAAGTGAGAGTAAAAAAAATTGCTAGTTAACACTTAAAAAATGTGAAGAGGTAGCATAAATCTCACTTACAATGGTAAATATATGGTCATAGTTAGATTGTGCAATATGGTAATAGTGTTGCATAGTTTACTTACAACTCTGAAAGTTAAAGAAAACATGTGTAGCAAAAATAACCATAAGTACAATAACCTGTTATTATTTACACAATATATAAAAGATGTAAATTATAATAACAATAACCAAAAATGTGAGGTGGAAGAGAAGTAAAAGTGTAAAGACTAAAATTCTACTGAAGCTTAGTAGTTATCAGTTTAAAATAAGGTATTATAAGTTTAAAATATTTTATTTTACATTTTACATTTAAGCCTCATGGTAACCACAAGGGAAAGTCTTGTAGTAATCATGCAAAAGAACATAAAAGAAATCAAAGAATACTGATACCAAAAAGTACCAAAACACACACAAAAAAAGACAGTATGGTAAGAAACAAAGGACAATGCATCTACAAAACCAGAAAACAATAAATAAAATGGCAAGAGTAAGTCCTTATCTATCAATAATTATATTACATATAAATGGATTAAATTCTCCAACTAAAATACACATAATGCTGAATGGATTTTCAAAAATGATTTAAAAAATCCAACAGTATGCTGCCTATAAGAGACTCACTTTAGCCTTAAAAACATATATAGATTAAGAGTGAAGAGACAGAAAAAGACATTTCAATGCCTTTTCCAATGCAACGCAATTATAATGCAAATGGCAACCAAAACCATGGAGGAGTAGCTATACTTATATTAAACAAAATAGACTTTAAACTAAAAATGGTAATGATAAAGAGGTCAATACATCAAGATCAAACAATTATAAACTATGCATCCAACATCAGAACACCTAAATATATAAAGCAAAAACTAACAGAGCTAAAAGGAGAAATGAGAAATAAAACAGTAATTGGGGACTCAAATACTCCACCCTCCACAATGGATAGATCATCCTGAGAATCAATAATGAAACAATGGATTTGAACAATACTATAGACCAAATGGGCTTAACAAATATATATAGAACATTCTATCCAACAATAGCAGAATACACATTCTTGTCAAGAGCATATGGAATATTTTCTAAAGCATACAATATTTTAGGTCACAAAACAAATCTTAACAAATTCAAAAAGACTGAAATCATATCAATTATCTTCTCTGACCATAATGGCATGAAACTAGAAATCAACAAAAGGAAAAATGGAAAACTCACCAATACTTGGAAATTAAACAACACTTTCCTGAAATAATCAACAGATCAAAGAGGAAATTTAAAAGAAAAAGAAAAAAGTATCTTGAGACAAACAAAAATAGAAACACAATATATTGTAACTTACAGGATATAGCAAAATCAATTCTACAAGGGAACACTTACATTAAGTGCAAGGAAGACACCAAAGAACTACCTAACTCTATATCTTAAGGAACTAGAAAAGGAAGAAACTGAGCCCTAATTTGACAGGAGACAGTAAATTAAAAGATTAGAGCAGGAAAAAATGAAATAGAGACTAGGAAAACAATGGAAAAGACTAACCAAATTAAGAATTGCTTCTTTGAAAAGATAAAGAAAATTGACAAACAGCTAGACTAAGGTAAAAATAGAAAAAAACTCGTATCAACAAAATTATAAATTAAATAGGAATTTTTCAACTGATACAAAAGTAATTTGGAGAATCATAAGAAGCTACTATGAGCTATATGCAAACAAACTGGACAACTTAGAGGAAATGGAAACATTCTTAGAAATATACAATTTACTACAACTGAATCAGGAGGAAAGAGATTAGACCAATTACTCGCAAGGGAAATTGAATCAGTAATCAAAAACCTCCAAATAAAGAGAAGTCTAGGATGAAATGGACTCACTAGTGAATTTTACCAAGCATTTAAAGAATTAACACCAATCCTCAAATTCTTCCAATAAAGTCAAAGA
This sequence comes from Hyaena hyaena, assembly GCF_003009895.1. Lineage (NCBI taxonomy): Eukaryota > Metazoa > Chordata > Mammalia > Carnivora > Hyaenidae > Hyaena > Hyaena hyaena. Next base: position 1,064,407 of record NW_024081302.1, on the reverse strand, counting down.
GGATTGAACACTCCCAAGTGTTTTTATGAGGCCAGTATTATCCTGATACCAAAACCAGAAAAGTGCACTACTAGAAAAGAACACTACAGGCCAATAACCCTACAATGAATACAGATGTAAAAATAAAATACTAGCCAATGAGATACTATATAAATAAATAAAATACTAGCAAACTGAATTCAGCAGTACATTAAAAGGATCATTCACCATGATCAAGTGGGATTTATCCCTGGGATGCAAGGATGGTTCGATATATGCAAATCAATCGGTGAGATACATTACATCATTATAATGAAATAAAAGAACTTTATGATCATCTCAGTAGGTGCACAGAAAGCATTTGAAAAATTCCAACATGCACTTATTATAAAAACTTTTAACAAATTAGGCATGGGAGAAACATATCTCAACATAATAAAAGCCATAGATGACAATCCCACAGCTAATATCATAGTCAATGGTGAAAGGTTGAAAGTTTTCCTCTAAGAGTAGGAATAAGACAAGGGTGACGGTGCCCATTTTCACCACTCCTGCTGAACACAGTGCTGGAAGTCCTAGCTAGAGCAATCAAGCAAGAAAAAGAAACAAAAATTATTAAAATTGGAAAGGAAGGAGTAAAATTATCTCTATTTGCAGATGATGGGATTCTATACACAGAAAATCCTAAAGCCCAAAAAACTGTTAGATCTAACCAATGAATTCAGTAAAGTTGCAAGATTCAAAATTAACATGCAAAAGTCGGTAACATTTCTATATACTAGCAATACATTTTCTGAAAAAGAAATAAATAAATTGACCCCATTTACAGTAGCATCAAAAACAATAAAATACTTAGGGATATATTTAACTAAGGAGGTAAAAGATTTCTATTCTAAAAATCATAAGACACTAATGAAAGAAATTGAAGAAGATACAAATAAATGGAAAGATATGCCCAAGGACTGAAAGAATTAATATTATTAAAATGTCAGTACTACCAAAATCCATCTACAGATTCAGTGAAATTCCTATCAAGATTCTACTGGCACTTTTTACACACTTTTTTTTTTTTTTTTTACAAATAGTTTATTGTCAAATTGGTTTCCATATAACACCCAGTGCTCATCCCAACAAGTGTCCTCCTCCATGCCCATCTCCCCCCTCACCCCACACCCATCAGTCCTCAGTTTGTTTCTCAGCATTCAAGAGTCTCTCATGGTTTGCCTCTCTCCCTTTCCCCCACCATTCCCCCCCTTCTTCTCCCCCATGGTCCTCAGTTAAGTTCCTCCTAATCCTCCTATACGTGCACACATATGATATTTGTCCTCTGCCTGACTTATTTCGCTCAGCATAACACCCTCAAGGTCCATCTATGTTGCTACACGTGGCCACATTTCATTGTTTCTCATTGCCATGTAGTATTCCATGGTATAGATAAACCACATCTTCTTGATCCATTCGTCTGTTGATGGACACTTAGGCTCTTTCCATGTTTTAGCTATTTAGCTGCTATGAACATTGGGGTACATGTGCTCCTATGCATCAGCATTTCTTACAGACTTTTTTAAAATAAAAATCACTCCAAAGATAAAGCAAGAATTCTGAAAGCTTCTAGGGACAAAAGGTCCTTAACCTACAAGGGTTAAGATGTATCTATTTGCCACCTACAAGAGACTCATTTTAGACCTGAGGACACCTGCAGATTGAAAGTGAGGGGATGGAGAATCATCTATCACGCTAATGGACATCAATGGAAAGCTAGAGTAGCCATACTTTTCTCAGACAAACTAGATTTTAAAACAAAGGCTGTAATAAGAGATGAATAAGGGCATTACATCATAATTAAGGTGTGTATCCATAAAGAAAAGCTAACAACTGTAAATATTTATGCCACCAACATGGAAGCACCCAAATAAATAAATCAATTAATCACAAACATAAACAAACTCATTGATAATAATACCATTATTGTAGGAGACTTTAATACCCTACTTATAGCAATGGACAGATCATCTAGGTAGAAAATTAACAAGGGAACAATGGCTCTGAATAATGCACTGGACCAGATGGACTTAACAGATATATTCAAAACATTTCATCCTAAATCAGCAGGATACACATTCTTCTCAAGTGCACATGGAATATTCTCCAGAATATCACATACTGGGTCACATATCAGCCATCAACAGGCACAAAAAGATCAAGAATATACCATGCAAATTTTCAGATCCTAACACTATGAAACTTGAAATCAACAACCAGGAAAAATTCAAAAGCCCTCAAATACACAAAACATCCTACTAAACAATGAATGTGTTAACCAGAAAATTAAAGAAGAAATTTTAAAAATACATGGAAGCAAATGAAAACATGACAGTCCAAACCCTTTGGTATGTAGCAAAGGCAGTCCTAAGAGGAAAATACACTGCAATTCAGGCCTATCTCATGAAGCAAGAAAGGTCCCATATATACAACCTAGCCTTACACCTAAAGGATTTAGAAAAGGAGTAGTAAATGAAGCCCAAAGCCACCAGAAGAACGGAAATAATAAAGATTAGAGCAGAAATAAAAGATACAGAATAAATTTTTTTTTAAAGTAGATCAATGAAACTAAGAGCTAATTTTTTGAAAGAATAAACACTAGCCATAAATTGATAAACACCTAGCCAGACTTCTCCAAAAGAAGAGAGCAGACCCAAATAGATAAAATCACAAATGAAAGGGGAGAGAATCACAACCAACACCACAGAAATAAAGCAATTATAAGAGAATACTATGAAAAAATATGCCAACAAAATGGACAATCTAGAAGAAATGACAAATTCCTAGACACTCACACACTACCAAAACGTAAAAAGGAATATACAGAAAATCTGAACAGGTTCATCACAAGCAAAGAAATTGAATTGGTTATCAAAAATCTCCCAAAAATTAAGAGTCCTGGGTGGATGGCTTCCCAGGGGAATTCTACCAGACATTTAAAGAAGAGTTAATACACATTCTCTTCAAATTGTTCTAAAAAAACAAAAATGAAAGGAAAGCTTCCAAACTCATTTTATGAAACCAGTATTACTTTGATTCCAAAGCCATACAAAGACCACACTGAAAAGGAGAATTACAGGCTAATATCCCTGATGAATATGGATGCAAAAATTCTCAACAAGATACTAGCAAATAAAACTCAATGGTGCATTAAAAGACTTATCCACCACGATCAAGTGTGATTCATTCTTGGGCTGCAGGGCTGTTTCAATACTCACAAATCCATCAATGTGATATACCACATTAATAAAAGAAAGAATAAGAACCATATAATCTTTTCAATAGATGCAGAAAAAGCATCTGACAAAATACCACTTCCTTTCTTGATGAAAACCCTCAAGAGAGTAGGGATAGAAAGAATATACCTCAACAGCATAACAGCCACATATGAAAGACCCATCTCTAACATCACCCTGAATGGGGAAAAACTGAGAGCTTTCCTCCTGAGATCAGGAACTGACAGGGATGTCCACTCTCATCACTGTTGTTCAACATAGCACTAGAAATCCTAGCCTCAGCAATAAGACAACAAAAAGAAATAAGAGACATACAAGTCAGCAAAGAAGAAGTCAAATTTTCAGTCTTCACAGATGACATGAAATTGTACATGGAAAACTCAAAAGTTGCCACCCAAACTGCTAGAACTGATACATGAATTCAGCAAAGTTGCAGGATATGAAATCAATGTATAGAAATTGGTTGCATTTCTCTACACCAAAAATGAAGAAGCAGAAAGAGATATCAAGGAATTAATCCTACTTACAACTGCACCAAAAACCGTAAGATACCAAGGAATAAACCTAACCAAAGAGGTAAAAGATCCAAACGCTGAAAACTACAGAAAGCTTATGAAAGAAATTAAAGAATACCCAAAGAAATGGAAAAACATTCCTTGCACATGGATTGGAAGAACATATATTGTTAAATATCAATAATACCCAAAGCAATCTACACATTCAATGCAATCCCTATCAAAATAACATCAGCATTCTTCACAGAGCTAGACCAAACCTAAAATTTGTATGGAACCATAAAAACCTCAAATAGCTGAAATAAGGTTAAAAAAGAAAACCAAAGCTTAAGGCATCACAATTCTGGACTTTAAGCTGTATTACAAAGCTGTAATCACCAAAACAGTATGGTACTGGCATAAAAACAACCACGTAGTTCAATGGAATAGAGTAGAGAATCCAGAAATGGATTCACAAATATATGGCCAAGTAATCTTCAACAAAGCAGGAAAGAGTATCCAATGGAAAAAAAAAAAAAAAGACAGTTTCTTTAGCAAATGGTGCTGGGAAAAATGGACCACCACTTTCATGCAGATGAATGAAACTGGACCACTTTATTACACCATACACAAAAATAAATGCAAAATGGATAAATGACCTAAATGGAGACAGGAAACCATCAAAATCCTGGAGGAGAAAACAGGCAACAACCTCTTTGACCTCGGCCACAGCAACTTCTTATTAGACATGTCCTTGGAGGGCAAGGGAAACAAAAACAAAAATGAACTATTGACCTTATCCAGATAAAAAAGCTTCTGCATAGCATAGGAAATGATCAACAAAACTAAAAGGTAACTGACAGAATAAGAGGAGATATTTACACATGATATATCAGATAAGGGTTAGTATCAAAAATCTATAAATAACTTACCAAATATAACACCCAAAAAACAAATAAACCAGCCAAGAATGCCAAAAGACATGAGCAGATACTTTTCTAAAGAAGACATCCAAATGTCAGACACATGAAAATATACTCAACATCACTCATCATCAGGGAAATACAAATCAAAATCACAATGAAATACCACTTCACACCTGTCAGAATGGCTAAAATTAACAACTCAGGAAACAATAGATTTTGGTGAGGATGTAGAGAGAGGGGAACACTTTTGCAGTGCTGGTAGGAATATAAACTGGTGTAGCCACTCGGGAAAATAGTATGAAGGATCTTCAGAAAATTAAAAATAGAACTACCCTATAACTCAGCAATTTCCCTACTAGGTATTTATCCAAAGGATACAAAAATGCTGATTCAGAGGGGCACATGCACCCCAATGTTTATAGCAGTGCTATCAACAATAGCCAAATTATGGAAAGAGCCTATTCATCAACTAATGAGTGGATAAAGAAGATGTGGTGTGTGTGTGTGTGTGTGTGTGTGTGTGTGTATGTAGTATTCCATTGTATGTATATATGTCCGTGTGTGTGCACATATATATGTTATATATATATATATATAATGATGAAAAATAATGAAATCTTTCCATTTATAGCAACATGGATGGATCTAGAAGGTATTGTGCTAAGTGAAATAAGTCAGAGAATGACAGATATCACAGGATTTCACTTATGTGGAATTTTGAGAAACACAACAGATGAACATACAGGAAAGGAAGGAAAAATAAGATAAAAACATAGAGGGAGGAAAACCATTAAGAGACCCTTAAATACAAAGAACAAATTGAGGGTTGCTAGAGGGGAGATGGGTGGGGAGATGGGTTAAATGGGTGATAGGCATTAAGGAGCCCACTTTTTTGGAAGAGTGCTGGGTGTCATATGTAAGAGAGGAATCACTCAGTTCTACTCCTGAAGCCAAGACTACACTGTATGTTAATTAACTTGAATTTTTAAAAAAGATACCACTCCTAGGATTTATATGGAACAACAAAGACCCCAAGTAGCCAAAGAAATCCTGCAAAAAAAGAACAAAGCAGGGGCATCACTCTTCCTGATTTCAAGCTATCCTAAACAACCACAGTTATTAAAACATGTGATACTGACATAAAAGCAGACAAATAGGCTAATGTCACAGAACTGATAGCCAAGAAATAAACCCAAGCATATGCAATCAACTAATATTTGACAAGGGAGCCAATAATACTCAATGGAAAAAAATAACAATCTCTTCAATAAATGGTTCTGGGGTAACTGAATATTCACATGGAAAGAATGAAACTAGATCTATATCTTACACCACTCACAAAAATTAACTTGAAACTGTTTAAAGTCTTAAATGTAAGACTTGAAATCCCTAACTCCTAAAAGAAAACATAGAAATAAAACCTTTTGACATAAATTTTGGTAATGATTTTTCTTCTTGTTTTTAAGTTTATTATTATTATTTTTTTAAGTGCTTGAGAGAGCATGAGCATAGTAGGGGCAGAAAAAGAGAGGAGGAGAGAGAGAATCCCAAGCAGGCTTCACATTGTCATCACAGAGGGCTCGATACCACAAACCATGAGATCATGATGTGAGCAGAAATCAAGAGTCAGACGCTTAACCCAGGAGCACTAGATTTCCTTAATACAACACCCAAAATACAAGCAAGAAAAGGAAAAATAAACAAGTAGGACTACACCAAACTAAAAAGTCTGTGCACAGCAAAATAAATCAGCCACAGAATGAAAAGACAACCTAAGAAATTGGGAAAAAATGTTTACAAACCATATATCTGATAAAGGGTTAATATCTAAAATATAATGGGTGAAGGACCTGAAAAGACATTTCTCCAAAGAAGATATACAAAAAGCCAACAGATACACTAAAAGTTGCTCAACATCACCAGTTATTAGGGAAATACAAATTAAAATCATAATGAGAGGGGCGCCTGGGTGGCTCAGTCAGTTGAGCGTCCGACTTTGGCTCAGGTCATGATCTCACGGTTTGTGGGTTCGAGCCTTGCATCGGGCTCTGTGCTGACAGTTAGCTCAGAACCTGGAGCCTGGAGCCTGCTTCAGATTCTGTGTCTCCCTCTCTCTCTGGCCCTCCCCTGCTCATGCTGCCTCTCTCTCTCTCAGAAATAAATAAAAAACATTAAAAATTTTTTTTTTAAATCACAATGAGATATCACCTCAAGTCTGTTAGAATGGCCACCATCAAAGAAGAGATAACAAATGCTGACATGGATGCAAAGAGAAAAGGAAACCCTTGTGCACCGTGTCTGAAATTGTACACTGGTACTGTCATTATGCCATTACGGTATGGGAATTTATGCAAAGGAAATTAAAACCCTATGTTCTTAACAGGTTTATTTACAATAACCAAGATATGGAAACAACCAAAATGTCCGTCAATGGATGAATGGATGAAGAACCTGTAGTATATACATACAAGAGAATATTATTCAGCCATAAAAAAAGGAAAAATCTTATCAGTTGTTACAATAGATGGAACTTGAAGACATTATGTAAGTAAATAAATCAGAGATAGACAAATACCATATAATTTCACTTATGTGTGGAATCTAAAACCAAACAAACTCATAAAAAAAGAGATCAGACTTGCAGTTGCCAGACATGAAGGGTGACAGGAAGAGGAAATGGAAGGTTGTCAAAAAGAACAAACTTCCCAGTTATAAGATAAATAGTTACTAGGGATGTAATGTCCACCACGATGACTATAGCTAACACTGCTGTATAATATATAGGAAAGTTGTTTAGAGAGTAAATCCTAAGAGATTTCAACAACAAGGAGATTTGTCTTCCTTTTTTTTCTTTTCGTCTTTTTTCCCTTATTGTATCTATGTGAGAAGATGCACATTGCTGAACCTATAGTGGTAATCATTTCACAATACATATAATTAAAAACCATCACGCTTATACCTTAAACTTATACAGTGATGTATGTCAATTATTTCTCAATAACACTGGGGGCAAAAAGGTCTGCAATGTATTAACAGAATATGTTAAAATACTTGGTGAGTAATCACATGGCTGAAGGTAGTAGAGCATAAGGTTTACAATTCAGGATCTGCAGTGAGACAGATTTGAATTTAAATCCAGGCTGCACCAATCATTGGCTATATAACCCTGAACAAGTTAGTCAACATTGTTAAGTGTCAATGTAAATTAAAATGGTAAAAATAATAGTATCTACCTGTTGAGAGAGTAGAAGAGATCATGTATATTATTTACTATAATGCAAAGCACATAATAAGTACTTAGCAAATGTTAAATTCTAAAAATCTATCCAAAGAAATATAAACAAGACTTGAAAGGATAATTAAAAGCAATCTGACCTTGGCCAATTTCAACAAGATATTTTTGGGGGTGGGGGGTTTCCAGTGGATATTTCACAAACTAAGTAAATATATATATTTCATGAACTAGGGAAATACTAGAATGAGTTGTCAAGTAGACAGATCCTTTTCTGTTGAGTTGCCGAAGAGAATAGTATTTTATTTAATGTGGCTTCTTAAATATGGTCAGAAAGAGGAACATGGAGAAAAAAATGGAAGGGATAATAATTTTGAGGTTTCTCCACATCTTATGATCCTGCAGATGATGTCTGACAAATCAAGAGTGGATAGAATGCCTCCCAATCCTGCACCTAAATAGCTAAACCAAGTCCTGAGCCCTGTAGCCCGACCAAAGGGCTAATTTGTATAGCATCACAGTGGCATTTGCCTGGATTATGCCCATTGTTTACCCTGCTGGCTGTAAAGACTCACCCAAAACATACTGTAAAGCAGCCTCCTTACCATGACCCCTTACTTTGCATTCTGCCACACAGAGCATTCTAGGGCTTGGAGGCAGGGCAAAATTAAGAGGTTCACTCTTAAACTTTCCCAAAGAAACCAGGGCATCAATTTTACTTCATCATTTCCCTCACACAAAAGAGCTCCACTAACCCTAGAATCAGCTGGTATAGAGACACGGACCACAGGACTAAGAACCCTGACATTTCTTAACACAGGACATTTTTAACACAGCCTTCAGGAAAATTAACTAAATAGTCTTGTTCTCCAAGCAGGTGATGTGCAGATGGGGCACAGTTGTAGCCTGCATCCCCCAAATCCTAAGGCAGCTAAGTAGTGAGGGAATAAATCTCACTCTCAGAATACATGTGGCAACTTGATCCTGGAGCTGGTTACACAGAGAAGCTCTGATGAAGATGACTCCAGTGAAGTATGACCCACTTACCCACAAAACTTTGATATGGCACTGGCCTTTTGGACCTGCCAACCAGTTGGAGAATAAATAAATGAACAGAAAGAGTATAGTTCCACTGCAGTCCCTGAATTAAACAGGCAAATGGCAAGGATTCAGCATAGAGCTATACGATGCATAAGTAATCAGACAGAGACTATATGTCCATTCAGCTGGAAGCAGAGTCTGGCTGCTATTTAAAATATCAGCGGGAGTGTCGATCTCCCACGTTTCGAAGGTTTTTTTCAAAATGTTCAAGCAGCCAGATAAATCACTCTGTGGTTCGCCCCTGCAAATTGTGGATTGATGATGTTTATAAACAGTTGTGTTGACACCCTCCAAATCCAAGGAAATGTTCTTATTGCACTGAAGAGCTTTTATAGTATACATCTAGTAACGGACAGGCAGTTCTTTTGTTCAGATGGCTGTGTTTCTGGCATCTGGGTTATGACAAGAGCCAATATTATTCCTTTTGGGTAGTCAGTGGTAGCCAGTGGTGGTAACTCTAACCCTGCCATAACACAAAGGATCTCCAAACAGATTTTAACTTTCCCTATCTGGGTATTTGCAATGGTAGATCAAAGAATACATATATGATGTCTTAAGACACTTTACCATCTGAGCGCTGGGCTACCTTTCACCTACCTCCTCACCAGCACTCCATTCTGAGCACACACTGAACCAGCACTGTGCCCTTAATGGGTCGTGTTCTGCGGCATCTCTGCATCTCTGAACGTGTGCACTAGCTACTAAGTGCCTTGTTAGAATGTTGTATATTCCTCTCTTATCCACCTGGAGGACACCCACGTATTTTCATCCCCCCCGCTCTGAGACTACATACATGTCTTACCTTTTTTCCCTCTAGGCAGAATTTAAAGACTTTAATACACATTCTAGACTGTGAGCCTCTTGAGAACAGGGAACACATCTCAAGAGATTTGTATGTCCCTTTGTAGCTAGTTCTGTTGCTGTCATGTGGTGGGTAGGTAATAAAGGCCTGTCAGAGGAAGAATTTTTAGATGAATGTTATTACCTCTTTTTGCCCAAAAACAAGGTAGGGAGGACTGAGGAGTGCACAAGAAGGAAGGTGAAAGTAGAAGACCTTCTATCAGATTGGACACCATGGGAATTTCAGGGAAGGTGAGAGGTTTTTTTTTTCCTTTCTTTTGTTGCAGGTGAGTTATACTCAGAAGTGGCCAATCTCCAGCAACACAACATTATTTTTTCTATCAGAGTCTCTAATTATGGCCCAAGAAGGGCTTCCATGGATCTCTTTACCCATCCTGGATTTGCACACAACTACATAATTTTCAACATATTCTCAGAGATGTTCAAAGCTTAAAAAAGATGACAGGCCACTAATCCAAAAGATTTTTTTTTTAATTTGGACATGTCGGGAAATGTATTCCATCATGCTGACAATGTTTAAGAGAATCTAAGTGACAAGGAAAAAGTGTAAAAAGCACTGTAATAGACCACTTTACTCAATGTAAAGGTTACGCTCCAGATGCACTTATATACAGTTTTCACCAGAATAAGGACGTGACAGTTCATGCTTGTTATATGTCCAACCATGTTATACCTGCTCTTGGGAAGCCTGCCTTCTGATAAGTCAACACACACAAAGAAAATGATTTTAAAAATAGGATGCAAGACAATCTACAATATTTGCCAAATTTGGAGGGTCATATTTAATAAATATGGGAGCCAACACGGAGCTTACTGTGATCAAAGAAGGTTTCTCAGATGACCGTGGGAGGTGTGACTTCTCTCTATAAAGTTTCTATGGGGCAGTAGTGTTTCAACTAAGAGGCAATGTGATAAATGAATAGTGGACTTAAATCAGAAGGTTTATGTTTTATGCATGGTGTTGCCTCTTACTAGCCATTTAGTAACTTTAGACCATTTAGTTCTGTGCCTCAGTTTCCCCATATGCCCTATGTAGATAATATCTTAGCCTGGCCTTTCTCTGTGGCATGTTTTCAAGATTCATTCAAGATATGGTGTATTAAAGTATTTTCCAAATCATAAGTCACTATACTATTGGATATAAAAACAGTATTGGAAGTGGTCGAGTCAGGTACACATAACAGACTGTGGTACAATCCATTATTTCTCCCAGTCTGTTTTGTTTCATCTTCCTGGCTCTCAGCAATCCAATCCAAGGTCCTTTATGTTCATTTAATAACATTTCTTGTCAAATTTGTCATACACAAAGTTGCATATGCAACCAGCACGAGAACTGCCGGCTGGCAGCTAGGATTCTTTTCAGAAAGGGGCAAGAGTAGAATGGTAACTTCATTCTAGCCTAAAGCAGGCAGGCTTTCTTGTTAAAGTCTCTCCCGGAGGTGGAACATTTCCGTATTCACATCATTTTTTCTTTCAAAGCCTCTCCCCTGAGCCCTCTGCAGCTTGTCCATGGTACGCAATTCTGAATCACCCTACCACTTAGGACACCGGGATCTGGAGGCAGTAGCAAATGCATTTCACATTCAAGAGGAGAAACATTAGTGAGCACAGCATTTAATATGCTGTACGCTGCCAGGATCAGGGGCTTAGACTTTCCATTTCGGCTCCACCGCTTAGACTGCAACCTGAACAAGAGTGTGCAGTGATGCAGTGTGTTGGCGCTCGTCTGTGCCAAGCAGCAGTTTTATCATCAGTGAGGAAGCATTAAGTGAGCCCCAGGGACAGCATATGTATTGTATTTAGAGGAAGGGGTGAAAATCCATCAACGCTGTGTAATTTAAAAGGTTTTCATGATGTTTGCAGGAAGCTATAAGCTTAGATTCCTTTGTCCCAGCTAAAGAGAAAATGGTTCTAGTAAAGAAAGATGGATTTAAAATAGTGGTTACCATGGAGTGAACTTAAGTGATAAAGGAAGACAGATAGGATAATGGACATTGCCCAGCACATTAGAGGAGACACACATTTCGTATTTGCAGAAGAACACAATTTGGGAATTCTGAGCTCGACACCCATTCAAATGAATCTTTTTATTGCCTTTGATTACACAATCTTTTAGTCCCTCCTTGTCAGTTCCCAGTTGTCTCCTATTAGAGGAGAATTACAATCAGTCTTTATGCCAGGAAAGCATAAACTTGAGGGGAGAGAAAGGACAAACCGAATGGGGCAAATGATAAGAAGAAAGAGATATATGAGTCGAGATTTCATTACGCAAGTTAGATTTGCACGCTCGTGCCAGGAATAAATAGGCATAAACAAGATTCCCGACTCTCTTCATATACAAATGATTATAACTTCATTCAACCCTATAGTCTTATTGCCTGATCCGCCCTGTTTTCTTTGAATTTGTTCAGTTCCCTGCCACCAGGCCTTGATATCAGCCATCCCTTCTATCTGTAATATCCTGCTGTCAAGATAGCACCCACTGAAATCCTCTCCTTCTTCATCCAAATGAGGGTGAACCCAAGCACCATCTTCTCAGATAGCTTTCCCATATCCTGCCACTTGGAATTAATCTCTCCAGCAAATTGCTTTTAACTACAGTTTAGCACAGTATAGCACAATGTAGTGTAAAGAATTGGCATTCATGGAAATGTTAAGGTGCCTCCCACCAAATTACATGTTCAGAGGGCAGATGCCATGCCTTAATCATCTGGAGCATCTAGAGGTTGGCATACTGTCAGTGCACGGTATGCATATCTTATACCAGGATGCAGGCAGCACCCAACTGGGAGCCCTGGCGTGTGACCAATCCACACATGAGATGAGCTCATGAATCCCCAAGCCTCTTCTGCCTTTTCTGAAAAGGTTACTATTTGTTCAACTCCTACTTAATCCCCACCTGCAGTGCTGCCTCTTCTAACCTTGAGACACTTAAGCTCAATCTTGTGAGCTTTGTCAGTAACTTCTTTTGAAGAACCACCTAAACTGAAATTTGTTTAAATATTACAAATATAAGGAACACTTATTCTAGCCTTTATCTGGTGATTGTGAGAATGTCCACAACCTTTAAAATTTGAAAAAAACATCAGGTGCCTGGGTGGTTCAGTCAGTTGAGTGTCTGACTTCGGCTCACGTCATGATCTCATGGTCCAGGAGTTCAAGCCCCGTGTCAGGCCCTGTGCTGACAGCTCAGAGCCTGGAGCCTGCTTCAGATTCTGTGTCTCCCTCTTGGCCCCTCCCCTGTGCAAACTCTGTTCCTATTTCTCTCTCAAAAATAAATATTCAAAAAAAATGTTTTAACTTAAATTTTTTTTGAAAACCCTTTCAATCACTTAAAAATGTGTGTGTGTGTGTGTGTGTGTGTGTGTGTGTGTGTGTGTAGTTTATTTACTGCATGGTTTGTTGTAAGAAATTCACATGTATTAATTTATCCTCGTAACAACTCTATATGGTAATATTATTTCCATAACAACTGTATATGGTAACATCATTGTTTCTACTTTAAAGATAATGCAAACTGAGGCACAGAGAGTTTCAGTGCCTTACCTAGTTCTTGTCATTCATAAGTAGTGTAGGCAGGCTTTCAACCTTGGAAATCTAGCTTCAGAGTTTGTGCTTTTAATCACTGCACAGATGGAGGAAAAAAAGGTCTATGAAACTCAGACACAAATACAGAAAAAGTAGTTTATTTGAAGTTGTGTATGATATCAAAGCAGAGATCAGGACCCGGTGGTTGAGGTCTAGAAATGGTAGGTCCTGCTTTTTGCAGTATATCCAGAACAAGCTTAGTGGATACAGATTGATCCAATTTCTAAGTACTTATAGGATTAGAGAGACAATTCATTAAGACAATGATACAAATTTGTTCACTTGCATACCAACATGTATTTTGAATAAAAACAAAACTCCAATTATACAGAAGAAATACATCCAGACCCTTTTCTAACACTAAGGAATCAACAGAATTGCAGTTCAAGCTCTTCCCAGAATTTTCACTCCTTTCAAAACATTAGTTTTCCTGGAAAGATACTGAGTTCTCCTCAAGAATGATTTAATAGATCAATATGGGAGGGGGACATCATTCTGTTAGGAAGAGCCCGCCCCTGCATGCAATGTTTTGATCCCACAGGGCCACATAAGAATGGGCCTTGGGCTGGGAACACTTCTTCAACCAAGAGATGAGGAGTCCATATGGCCTATTCTGGACTTGTCACCTTGTGTGGGAGTACCTTCCCCTGTTTCAGACTTAGTGTGTGGTCCTTTGTTCTGCTGAAGTATGTGCATCATGTGACAGCTGCTCAACCCCACTACTGTATGTGTCCCCTTCAGAAAGACAACGGGTTCTTCTGTGACAGCACAAGAAGGATGAATGCAGGCCAACTTCCCTGCGTCAGTTACCAGGATGGACCTCCTGGCCATGGGGGACCAGTGCACACTACTGAAGCTAATTTTGCTCCGTCTCTTCTCTACCCAGTGTGGGTAAAACATGTTCCATGAAGTGCTTGACTACAGAGTGTTTTCCTTAGAGTTCAGACTTCTACACCTGATAACAGACAACAGATGCCTCTTGCTGAACATCTGCACTCCCTGGGACCTAATCTGCACAGGTTTCCTTTGTTCTTCCTTCTATGGGGCCTGCCTCCCACCTGCCCCCAACCCCCTTCCGAAGCCTTTTCTTCAATGAATCCTCCATATTCTTCAAAATTCATCTCAAGCTCCTTCTCCTTAACCATCATTGTATCTGGGATGTACCTCATCAGAGCTCCTACAAGACCTGGTTCAGTCACAGCAATCCGCATGTTCAACTACAATAGCCCATTAACCTACAGCTTTTCTCTCTAGACTATGAGCTCTTGGGAGCAGGGATCATTTCATATTCAGGTTTTATTATCAGGATCTGAAACTGTAGCTGCCACATAGTAGGCATTTGTTCCTTCATCCAACACGTATGTATTGAATACCTAATGTGTTGCAGGCCATGTGTTGGATTAGATATATCATAGTGAACAAAAACATGCATGATCCCTGCCCTCAAAGAACTTACAAACTAGCAGTTTGTAAGATCAACCAAATAATCACAGCACAATAAGCCAGTGTCAAAATTCAATGGGCATGACTGTTGGATAAGGAGTACTCAGGATACATAATAGAGGAAAATGAAATAAAACAAAGAGAAAATGTTTTAGAAAAGAAGATAGAGGGGTTCCCCAGGGAAGTAGCCACTGAGATAAGTTGTGGAAGAAGATTTAGCAAGAGTGTTCCAGGCTAAAGAACACCACAGGCAAAGGTCCTTGAGATAGAAGAGAGGATAACATACATATTCTGAGAAGGCTAGTGTACACAGAGCAGAGAGCAAGGGGACCACATGATAAACAAAAGACAGAGAGACAGCAGAGATCATATCCTACCTGAAGACTTGTAGTACTAAGACTTTTTCTTTATCCTAAGAGCACTAGGAAACATATAATCAAAGAATCACATTTTTGTTTCAAGATGATTTCTCTGCTGCACTACAGCTGGAGAAGGAACGGATGGGTGAGGAGGTGGTACATGTAGAGAGAAGAGTCACTGGGAGACTAGCAACAGTATTTAGTAGAAGAAGACTTGGACCTGAATGGCTACCAGGGAATGGAGAGTAACAGATAGATCCAAAAGACATTTAAAAGGTAAATATCTGTATATTGGTGACAGATATGAATTCACTCAATAAACATCTGTAAAGGGTTAGGATAGGAAAAGTAATTTGGAGTGATTATTAAAAGCCCCGTATATCTGAGGAAATTGCAATAGTGCCAGGAAGTTAAGCTTCATGGAAGTTGACTCGCTTCCAGAAAGACAAAGAGAGAGTGAGAAATAAAGAGAGAGCAGTGAACTCAGTAATGAAGTATCTTTAATCCAACACAAGTTTTGTTCTCTCAGGGGGGCTTCCCATACATTTGTCCCCTCACTAATCTTGCTGAGGCCTCGCTGAAGGGGAGTGTTCCCATCAGCAATGGGACTGGACCAGGTAGTTCCTGGCTAAGGGTTTTATTTTTTTTTAACTTTACAGGTAAAAGCTCAGCTGTAGCTCAAGTAAAATATGCCTAGCTTCCCTTAGCTGTTGTCCTCAAAAACCCCTCGTCCCCTCATCCCTTGGTAGCTGGTTCAACACCAGCCTATGGGCCTCCTTGAGCCCAGTTGTGATACTCAGGGTTTTCTCTCCTTGAAATATCAAAATAACTCATTAGAAATCATCACCACCATTGCCTTTATACACACTGTTTCTCATTATAAACACAATATATGTTAATTGACCTAGAAACACAGAATAAGACAAAGAACTAAATAAAAACAAACAATCTGTGATTTCTCCACTGGAGAAAAATAGAAAACATCACTATTATCTAGAATGGTTGTGGTTAAGAGCTTAGGCTATAGAGTTAGATAAGAATTTTGGTCTTTATCCTCACAGCATGGAAAAATCAAATAATCAGATTTATTTTTCAAGGTGATTTGTCTGTTGCAGTATAGACAGAAAAAAAAAAATAGATGGGTGAGGAGGTAATATGCTTGGATGTTGAAAGATCAATTAGCAGCCCAAAGTCCAGCCCCAATGGTAGTAATAAAGCATCTATGGGGAAATTACTAATAAGGCTAAGTCTCGAGTATAGATGAAGGATGATAGATGGGGCTACTGTGTGTAAATTCCTTAGCATAATACCCAGCACACAAGTCTTCAATAAATGCCTAGACATTCTTAATATTTAGTATGCTTCCTTTCATTTTTATAACAAAATCACTCTTTAACATTATTGTCACACTTTCACATGTTCTTAATTCCTTGAAAGCATTATTTGTAGCAGTTGCATAATAGTTTATCCTACATAAAATCATTTCCTTACTGTTGGAAATTTAAATTGTTACCAACTTATACTTGCAATAATGTGGCAATGAATATCAAATACAAATTTTTCTATATCTTTATTTAAAATTGAGATAGATCTTCAGAAACATAATCACAAGGATCAATGGCATGAAACTTTTTGAGTTTCTTAGTATACATTTGCAAATTGATATCCACAGAGGTGGCTGTGTGATTTTCACTATCAAGGTCCACATTTATACCAACATTTATACCCTTTCAAGAAACTGCTCTTTAAAGAAATTTGCCAGGGCAACCTTCTAAAGGAAGTTAGAATCTGGCTAAGCACCTATTAACTTCCATGCTTGAAACATCTTCCCCAATAACACTCCCAATTATACTCTTACCCTTGTGAGACAAGTTAGCGTTGGCCTTATTTCATACCAGGCAGGTTGAGAGTTGAATTAGGACAGCAGGTTAGTACTGCGCTCAGTACCACACTCCTGTCAGCCCACTGGCCCCCCTTCTCCTGTGTCCCAAGTGCCTTGAGATATGTTCCCAAAGGGGCCACCCAGGGTTTAAACTCTCCAAAGAGAATATGACCACACACACAAATATTTCTCCTGAAATAAGAAATCATACAAATATGTATGTGTTGATTAGCTGTATAAGGAAAACTGAGATAGTGCTAAAGAGAGTCTAATTCTGATTGGGGAACAGCGAGATACTTTCTGAAAAATATGTGAGACTGTTTAAGGAGTGGGGGAAAGGCCAGTCCAGAAAGGAGTAAATGTGCAGTTAGAAATGGATTAAATGTAAGGTTGTAAAGTAAGAAAATATCATCACATTGAGCCTTATAGGCCATATTACAGAATTTGGATTTTACCTTAATAAAGAGTATTACCAGCTCCAACAGACCTAAAGTCTCCTGTCTTGTATCTGTAGATCAACAAGAGGAAGAAACGGAAAAACTCTGCAAGAAAATACCTGCCTGAGGATAATACTTCCTCTCACCCTTACTCATTATGCCAATTGTTAACCTTGAAAAAAGGCAAAGAACCAGCCTTTGAGACCCAGGGCCCTTTAAGTGATTTTTTTTGCACTCAGAACCTTCATCAACAAACTGAGAATAATACCATGAATCTCTTTAGAAGAGAGGGTTAAATGAACAAAGTCATTAGCGCGAGGACCGCCGCGTTTTTAAGTGCTCAATAAATTACGCCAGCCCAAACCTGTCTTCCCAGTGCCAGACGCATTCAGAGACCCAGCTGAAAACCTGGGAAGGGTAGTAGCGACAAACAGTGGTCTGGAGAAGGCCTCCCAGAGAAGATGACACTTGAGCAAAGTCTACAAGTAGGTGATGGAAACACCATGTAAAAATCTGGAGGAAGGAAGCTCCAAGCAGAGAGAACAGTAAGGAGTTGAATTAGCCTGTGCGTTTGTGTGCTCCTGCTCCCTGTGTGTTTGTCTGTCTGTTTTCTTTTCCAGGGCTACCTCAAGAAACAAGCTAGAGTGCACAAGGTGGAGAGTCCCAAATATCACTACGAATAGGAAAATAAAATAACCAAGGTCCCAACAAGAGAGACCAGGGAATACCATTCAAAAAACACTCTCTGAAAGGGTGGGCCCTGGAAAGTCAAAGAGCCTTCTTGGATATAGCAGTGCTCATAGAAACAGAGAGAATAATAGGTCTTTAAAACCAACAAGAGCCGGAAAGCTAACTAAAATGACGAAACGAAAGACCTCTCCTCCAAAGAAACTCCAAGAAGAAATGACAGCTAATGAACTGCTCAAAACAGATATCAGCAGCATCACTGAACAAGATTTTAGAATAATAATGGTAAAATTAATAGCTGGGCTTGAAAAAAACATAGGGGACATCAAAGAAACTATGGCTACAGACAGAATGGAAAATAAAAATAGGCATGAAGAATTAAAAAATGCGATAAATGAGATCCATAATAAATTAGAGGCCTCCAATGCACGGATTGAAGAGGCAGAAAGGAGAATAAGTGATTTAGAAGACACCATTATAGAAAAACAAGAAGCTGACAAAAAAAGAGACAAACTGATCCAGGAACAGGAAAGAAGAATTCGAGAGCTCAGCGATACGGTCAAACGCAACAATATCCGTATCATAGGAATCCCAGAAGAGGAAGAGAGAGGGAAAGGTGCTGAAGGAGTCCTGGAACAAATTATAGCAGAGAACTTCCCCGACCTGGGGAAGGAAGTAAATGTGGAAGTACAAGAGGCTCAGAGGACTCCCCTCAGACGTAACCTGAATCGATCTTCTGCACGACATATCATAGTGAAAATGGCCAAATACAAGGACAAAGAGAGAATTTTGAAAGCAGCTAGGGAGAAAAGGGCCCTAACATACAAAGGGAAACCTATCAGAGTGGTGACAGACCTATCTACTGAAACTTGGCAGGCTAGAAAGGAATGGCAGGAAATCTTCAATGTGATGAACAGTAAAAATATGCAGCCAAGAATCCTCTATCCAGCAAGCCTGTCATTCAAAATAGAAGGAGAGATAAAAACCTTTCCAAATAAACAGAAATTGAAAGAATTTGTCACCACGAAGCCAGCCCTACAAGAAATCCTGAGGGGGATGCTCTGAAGGAAAGGTTGCAAGGAACAAAGATACCAGAGACACCACCACAAACATGAACCCTACAAAAGATACAAAGACTCTAAACCCACATATTTCAATAATAACACTGAATGTAAATGGGCTGAATGCTCCAATCAAAAGACATAGGGTAGCAGAATGGATTAAAAAACAAAATCCATCAATATGCTGTCTACAAGAAACTCATTTTAGACGGGAAGATACCTTCAGATTAAAAGTAAGGGGATGGAGAAATATATATCATGCTACAGGAAATCAAAAGAAAGCCGGAGTAGCGATACTTATATCAGACAAACTGGACTTTAAATTAAAGACAATCACAAGAGATGAAGAAGGGCACTACATAATAATTACAGGGTCCATCCATCAGGAAGAACTAACAATCATAAATGTCTACGCACCGAATATGGGAGCACCTAAATATCTAAAACAATTAATCACAAACAGAAACAAGCTTATAGATAAGAATGTGCTAATAGCAGGGGACTTTAATACTCCGCTTACAGCAATGGATAGGTCAACCAGACAGAAAATCACTAAAGAAATAATGGACTTGAAAGACACATTGGACCAGATGGATCTGACGGATATATTTAGAACTTTACATCCTGAGGCCAGGGAATTTACTTTCTTCTCAAGTGCGCATGGCACATTCTCCAAGATAGATCACATACTGGGACATAAAGCAGCCCTCAATAAATATAAAAGAATAGAGATCATACCATGCACACTGTCAGATCACAATGCTTTGAAACTTGAAATCAATTACAGGAAGAAGTCTGGAAAACCGCCAAAAACATGGAGGTTAAAGAACACCCTTCTAAAGAATGAATGGGCCAATCAGGCAATTAGAGAGGAAATTAAAAAATATATGGAAACAAATGAAAATGAAAACACAACAATTCAAAATCTATGGGATGCGGCCAAGGCAGTCCTAAGAGGAAAGTACATTGCTCTCCAGGCCTATTTCAAGAGATTAGAAAAAGCACAAGTCCAAAATCTAACAGCTCACCTAAAGGAGCTAGAGGCAGAGCAACAAGAACGCCCTAAACCCAGTAGAAGAAGAGAAATAGTAAAAATTAGAGCAGAAATAAACAACATAGAGACCAAAGAAACAATTGAACAGATCAATGAAACCAAGAGTTGGTTTTTTGAAAAAGTAAACAAAATTGACAAACCTCTAGCCAGGCTTATCAAAAAGAAAAGAGAGAGCACCCAAATAGACAAAATTATGAATGAAAATGGACTTATTACAACCAACCCCTCAGAAATACAAGCAATTATCAGGGAATACTATGAAAAATTATATGCCAACAAATTGGACAACTTAGAAGAAATGGACAAATTCCTAAACACACACTCACTACCAAAATTCACACGGGAAGAAATAGAAAACCTGAACAGACCCATAACGAGTGAAGAAATCGAATCAGTGATCAAAAATCTCCCAACAAATAAGAGCCCTGGACCTGATGGTTTCCCTGGGGAATTCTACCAGACATTTAAAACAGAATTAATCCCAATTCTTCTCAAGCTATTCCAAAAAATAGAAGTCGAAGGAAAACTCCCGGACTCATTTTATGAAGCCAGCATCACTCTGATTCCCAAGCCAGACAGAGATCCAGCAAAAAAAGAGAACTATAGGCCAATATCCTTGATGAATACGGATGCAAAAATTCTCAACAAGATCCTTGCAAATCGAATCCAGCAGCATATCAAAAGAATCATCCACCAAGATCAAGTGGGATTCATTCCTGGGTTACAGGGCTGGTTCAACATTCGCAAATCAATCAATGTGATCCATCATATCAATAAAAGAAAAGATAAAAACCATATGATCCTGTCAATAGATGCAGAAAAAGCATTTGACAAAATACAGCATCCCTTCTTAATAAAGACTCTCGAGAAAGTTGGGATAGAAGGAACCTACTTAAACATCATCAAAGCCATCTATGAGAAGCCTTCAGCTAACATCATCCTCAACGGGGAAAAACTGAGAGCTTTCCCCCTGAGATCAGGAACACGACAGGGATGTCCACTCTCACCACTGTTGTTTAACATAGTGCTGGAAGTCCTAGCATCAGCCATCAGACAACAAAAGGAAATCAAAGGCATCAGAATTGGCAAAGAGGAAGTCAAACTTTCACTCTTCGCAGATGACATGATACTCTACATAGAAAACCCGACAGACTCCACCAGAAGCCTACTAGAACTGATCCAAGAATTCAGCCAAGTTGCAGGGTACAAAATCAACGTACAGAAATCGGTTGCATTTTTATACACCAATAATGAAGCAACAGAAAGAGAAATCAAGAAACTGATCCCATTCACAATTGCACAAAAAACCATAAAATACCTCGGAATAAACCTAACCAAGGATACAAGAGATCTGTATGATGAAAACTATAGAAAACTTATGAAGGAAATTGAAGAAGACACAAAGAAATGGAAAAACATTCCATGCTCATGGATAGGAAGAATAAATATAGTTAAGATGTCATTACTACCTAAAGCACTCTACACATTCAATGCAATTCCAATCAAAATTGCACCAGCATACTTCTCAAAACTAGAACAAACTATCCAAAAATTTGTATGGAACCACAAAAGACCCCGAATAGCCAAAGTAATACTGAAAAATAAAACCAAAACGGGAGGTATCACCATCCCAGACTTCAGCCTCTACTACAAAGCTGTCATCCTCAAGACAGTATGGTATTGGCACAAAAACAGACCCATAGACCAATGGAACAGAATTGAGAACTCAGAAGTGGACCCAAAAGTATACAGCCAACTGATCTTTGACAAAGCAGGAAAGAATATCCAATGGAAAAAAGACAGCCTTTTTAACAGATGGTGTTGGGAGAACTGGACAGCAACATGCAGAAGAATGAAACTAGATCATTTTCTCACACCATGCACAAAAATCAACTCAAAATGGATAAAGGACCTGAACGTGAGACAGGAAACTATCAACACCCTAGAGGAGAAAGCAGGAAACAACCTCCTTGACCTCCACCGCAGCAACTTCTTACTTGACACATCCCCAAAAGCAAGGGAATCAAGAGCAAAAATAAACTGTTGGGACCTCATCAAGATTAAAAGCTTCTGCACAGCCAAGGAAACAACCCAGAAAATTAATAGGCAACCAACGGAATGGGAAAAGATAGTTGCAAATGACATATCAGATAAAGGGTTAATATCCAGAATCTATAAGGAACTCACCAAACTACACGCCCGAAAAACAAACAACCCAGTGAAGAAATGGGCAGAAGACATGAACAGACACTTCTCCAAAGAGGACATCCAGATGGCCAACAGACACATGAAACGATGCTCAGCATCCCTCCTCATCAGGGAAATACAAATCAAAACCACACTGAGATACCACCTCACGCCAGTCAGAGTGGCTAAAATGAGCAAATCAGAGAACTCTAGATGCTGGCGAGGATGTGGAGAAACGGGCACCCTCCTACACTGTTGGTGGGAATGTAAACTGGTACAGCCCCTCTGGAAAACAGTGTGGAGGTTCCTCAGGAAACTAACAATAGAACTCCCTTATGACCCAGCAATAGCACTGCTAGGAATTTACCCAAGGGATACAGAAATGCTGAGGCATAGGAGCACATGTACCCCAATGTTCATAGCAGCACTCTCCACAATAGCTAAAACATGGAAAGAGCCTAAGTGTCCATCAACAGATGAATGGATCAAGAAGATGTGGTTTATCTATACCATGGAATACTACATGGCAATGAGAAACAATGAAATCTGGCCATGTGTAGCAACATGGATGGACCTTGAGGGTGTTATGCTGAGCGAAATAAGTCAGGCAGAGAAGGACAAATACCATATGTTTGCACGTATAGGAGGATTAGGAGGAACTTGACGGAGGACCAAGGGGGAGAAGAAGGGCGGAAATGGTGGGGGAAAGGGAGAGAGGCAAACCATGAGAGACTCTTGAATGCTGACAAAAACTGAGGACTGATGGATGTGGGGGGAGGGGGGGATGGGCATGAAGGAGGGCACTTTGGGGATGAGCACTGAGTGTTATGTAAAAACTAATTTGACGATAAACTATTTGTAAAAAAAAAAAAAAAAGAAAAAAGGCAAAGAAAACTCAGTGTTTTACTGGCAAACCTATTAACAACACCTTGCCAGCTGTGAATATGATGTCCCAAGTGACTTAGTTTCCTGGAATTACTATTAAAACCTGCAATAATTTTTAGGTAGCACATCTCTGCTTACAAAACTCCCTTCTAAACTTGGCCTCAGAAACAAACTATATCGTTAGTCAATAAACATTTCCAGAATGCCCACTGTGTATAGAGCACTGAATTTATCTCTTCAAGGCAGGTAAATAAGCTTTTTTGCTCACAAATGGCTAAAATTCAAGGCCATACATGCAATGAGCATAACAACAGAATTTCCCTGCCTTTGCCCATACCTAGCTTGAGGGAAAATAATATTAACTTGCCATAGAGGATCTACTTTTCATTCAGAGAATCACCCTATGGATCACAGGTAGTATCTCACCACAAAATCAAGTCCCCAAAATCAGTCAGTGGTTCTGATTATAGTAGTTCTCCTTGATGTGTGGCAGTAATTTCATGAGCCTTCCCTTGGGAAAATCTCTCACAGCAGCCACTGGCTCTCATAGTGTCTCAAAGTGAAATCTTGCTGATGTTTTTTACAGTCACAAAAATTTGACATAACCTTCCTACTTCAACTCTACTCCAACATATTGACAGATTCATTGGCTGGACATGCCAAATTATCATAGCTTAGGAAGCATGAAATATATGCCTAAATGAAGGCATAGCCTACCAAAAATAGCACTCTAATCAGCTGTTAGAGGGGGTACAGGTCAAAAGATCAGCAAACCTGCTAATGATTCACGTTTCAACATCTTGCCAAGACACTTTAATTGACCAATTTCCAGCTGCTCTGCTCAGGAAACACTCTACTCTGAGAGAGCAGAACTGAATCTTAGCCACAGTCCTGTATATGCAGGGTGAGGAGACAGCTCTGCATGTGCCTCCTCTTGGTGAAAAAAAAAAAAAATTAGACCCCCTACAGAACCCTATTTGGGAGGAAGAAGTGGAAATAAAAAGGTACCGACAGCCTGACAAGTGGGTAGCAAAATATTGATTCTACCTTCTTAAAACAAGTAAAATATGTGAACTGGGGAAAGAACCATGTGTGGGAGGGAGTCATATCTCTTAAGATGAAAGAACATAAAAGAAAATCAAGGTGAGAGGGAAAAAACCAGCAGTCCCCTCACCCCCAGCTCCCAGGTGGTCAGGTGTCCTGGTGTAGCTGAGATGGCTGGGGAGCCCCAGAAAGCACTCTCAAGAGATCCTGCCGCACTGAACAGTCCCATGCCAAGGGTGCGTGTTAGATTTAAACAGAGGGCATGTTGTTCAGGGGTACTACGCAGGTGCCTGGGATTTCCAGGAGCCTGTGTTCTAAAGTCTGTGGCTTTATATTTCATGTATCTCAGATCTTATAGAATAGGCAGACACAAAACCTATGTTGTAAGAAGAAGGGTTTTTGTAAGCCCTGAAAAGGAAATGCAGCCCTAATGGAAGCATATGCTCTTTGTAAAAGGTGTTGCGGCCTAGGGACGGGAGAAGCCCAGGAGCTGGAGCAGGAGACCTTGGGACCTTCAATTAATTATTCATCTGCCCTGACCTTCAGAGACTTCACTCTTAGCTGTTAGCTCGGTGGAGGGCAACAGTACCTGCCTGCCTCTTGCTCTGGGCTACTGTGAGAAACAGAAAGTATTAAAAGTGCTTCATTAATGTGATATACCACAAAAGGAAGATGGGATAAACGTGAGCCTGGCACTACATACTTGCTGCTACTCTGAGGAGGACAAATGAACCAAGTAACCAGAGCCCAGTCTCTGCATGCTGTCACTGAGGTGACAGATGAATGTAAAACCTAACAGCCTTCTCACAGAGCACAGGCTTGGAGGACAAACAGAACCCAACATACTGTGTATTTATGGGCATTCAGAAATTTTCCCACGGTCCAAAGATCCGACAATACAGAAGAAACCTAGTGATAGGTGAATCCCTAAGATCTTTTGGTTGGTTGGTTGGTTGCTGTTTTTTCTTCTTTGTTTTTAACCTAAAACAAGATAATCACAGTCTTCCCATAGACCAGCTTCTATAACTGCAATAGGCACATGGAGTGGCCAGCAAACTTGCCAAAACATAAATTCTGATTCTATACATCCGGGGTAGGCCTGACGCTTTACCTTTCTGACAAGCTTTAGGGTCCACAGTTGACACTGGAGGTAGCCAGGTCAGAAAGAACATTGAGAAAGCCCTTGGAAGGATTTAAGATGTCATATACTTTTATTAGAGTAGGAAAAAACAAAAAAACAAAAACTCTAAATCCTGTGGGGATTGTGAAACCAAGGGCCAGCTGGCTTGTCCAGCATCACCAGAAGGCAGATCTTTCACTGCCCACAAAATCCACCACGTGACCTCCCTCATGTTCTTCCCTCCACCACTCTGGCTATCATTCACTCGGTGCTTTCGTCTTTGGGTTTCTTTTCCTGTCTCTGCACATCTTTTGGAAGTAAGGGATGGAGGGAGGGAAGAATACAACTACAGTACATGAAATATATCCTGGCTTTGAATCATGGACTCTCTTACTTAAAGGAAACAGGAAAAGCAATGAGGATGAGTTTCTAGAATGAAAAAAGCTAACTGCATTCTAGCTCTTAACATCCCACAATGGCAATCAACTCAAAGCAATTAGCTCTTTGTTTCCAAGGGTGATCCCTGGTGCCTATGTATGCACCAGTAGACAAAGCTAGGCTCCATTTCTGCCTGCACTACATCCAGGAATGGGGGGCATATTTACTGAAGCACTAGAAAATCTAACACTCACCTCACTAAGACCCTCAGAAGAAATATCTCTAGATCCAAGGAGGGGAAGAGAGTTTAAGTAACAATTTTGAAACTGAGGGTAATCTTCAACATGCCTTCCACTTGTGGGCTATGTTCCAAAGAGAAAAGGGGGAGAAATACAATTTGTATTGAATGAATTTCAGCTCTCCCCCCAATCACAGACATACTTTAAAAAGCCACACTAAGGGGCACACGGGTGGCTCAGTCGGTTAAGCATCCAACTTTGATCCAGGTCATGATCTCACGGTTCATGAGTCTGAACCTTACATTGCGCTCTCTGCTACCAGCACAGAACCTATTTCAGATCCTCTGTTCTGCCCCCCTCCCCAACTGCCCCCTCCTCTGCATGTACACACTCTCTCTCTCTCAAAAATAAACATTTAAAAAATAAATAATTTAAAAAATAAAAAGCTGTGCCAAAGTTTCAGTTCTTTTTTGATGCCACTTATCCAACGAAAAGCATGAGACTGAGGATGGTGTCTTTGCTCCAGCTCTTCTGTCTTACAGAAGACATCTAGGACTATGAACGAAACAGAAGTAAAATAATTGCTCTTTTAAAAAGCTATTGAAACAGGGTGTCTGGGTGGCTCAACAGTTCAAACATCAGACTCTTGATTTTTGGCTCAGGTCATGATCCAAGGGTCATGGAATCAAGCCTTTTGTCAGGCTTGGTACTGAGCATGGAGCCTGCTTAAGATTCTCTCTCTCGCTCGCTCTCTCCTTCTCTCTCTCCCTCTGCTCTTCTCTCCCACTTGCACACACTCTTTCTCTCTAAAAATAAATCTTTAAAAGTTTTTGAAGCAGCAAATACTCCTAAATATACACAGAATTTGTCCTTTTAGTGAATTGCTGCATTTCCACCTACGATTTGATCACGAATGGAGTATTTGAAGAAATTTTGGCTGTACATGAGGCTTAACACATACAAGGGAATATTTGTTCCCAAGTGCTTCTATTGTGCCAGTAAATATTGAAAAGCAACGGTGAGATTTCCCCTTCAGTCAGCACTATACTCAATGCCTTTCCCAGTACAAGCATTAAAGTTTCACAAGGAAATCTGCCCACAATGCTGCTAGAACTCCACAGGACTCTCCCTAGGTTATTTGGATTTCATTATTAACATGCATTTTTAAGTACCCTTGTTAAGATCAGAGCCCTTGCAAAATTAAGATTAAAATAACCAAGCTTTGGCCAATGTTGCAGAAGTACTGATGGACTGGAGAGGGCAGACGTAGAGGAAACACTGAAGTGACTTCAGAACAGAAGGTGGTACAGAGAATCATTGTGGTGAACACTGGAGGCATTCCCATCCAGAGCATCATGGAACAGTATGCCAACCTCATGCACAACTTCATCTTGAAGACCCAGAGCACCATGTATAAAATCAAACCCCAGAATGACCTCACCCCTCTTGGAATTTGCACCAAGAAAAATTAAATTATGGTGGCACCAGGTAACGACTATTTCCTGACTGTGATTCAGAATCCAGATGAATAAGCCAGTCTCTTGGCTTCCCAAATCATTCCTTAACTTAACAGCACCAACAATAATAATGTTAATCATTTCAGACAACTGACAGGTGGAAATCACCTTAGAGCCTACTTAGACCAATCCACTGACTAATCATGGGCTGTAGCTCCATCATGCCACCAAAGTCACCCCTCTGCTGACCAATCACCCTTGAGTTCTTGAGAGGGCCTTTTTTCCTCACCCCCAGGTTTTGAAGCAAGAGCTTTGAGCACCCCACACACTACTTCCTTCTAACCTTCAGTTTACTCTGTCACCTTTGAAAAAGGCTATTTTTTCCTTAACTAAAAATAACTGAAGGGCACCCTGGATGGTTCAGTCAGTCAAGCATCCAACTTTGGCTCAGGTCATGATCTCACCATTCCTGAGTTCAAGCCTTGTGTCAGACTCTGGGCTGACAGCTCAGAGTCTGGAGCCTGTTTCAGATTCTGTCTCTCCCTCTCTCTCTCTGCCCCTCCCAACTCACATTCTGGCTCTCTCTCTCAGACATAAATAAACATTTAAATTTTAAAAAACCTAAAATGCTAAATAAAATAAACTAAAATAAACTAATAAAATACTCCAGTTTTGTATGTATTGTAACCCCTTTCACTGAGGACTTTTCTTACATATGGTAAATAATGAGACAGCTTTAGGGTCCATAAAGTTTTTGCTGAGATCTAAATAGCTTCTTTCAGTGCACTGAAGTGCTATTATAGGGACTTGTATGGTACCTAAGAGCTTACAGCATTATGTCCCCAGGATCTAGTCCCCAGTCCTTGAAAGCTTCATTCCTTATTTATTAAATCTCATAATAAGAAATTGCACTGACCATATTCAGTCAATAGTTTAAGAAACAATGTTGAGTCACTGGCATAGCATAAAACCAAAAGAAATGTGCTTTCATATTGCAAAACTCACATGTGGTCAATTAATCTTGTTTTTCCATGGGTTACCAGGCATTCTAGAATACCAAAGGGTCGTGAGATTTGGAATGTGGACTATGGCAAGTATGAGCTCCAAAGATAAGGCATTCAGGCTCTACACCCATATGAACCCTACTGGCAGCAGTCACTGGCTTAGAGAACATTAGCCAAATAGCTTTTGTTACCTCCTCACCCGTGTGTCCAATCTTCCCAACATACCTCTCCCTTCCCTTAATCTCTATCCTGTTCTTCATCCTGGAAGATCTAACAAAACATATTTAGAATTTCCAGGAATCTAGAGAGAGGGGAGAATGTGTCCTGGGGTTGGTATTCAATAACCAGGAAGTTAAGTGATCTCAGGGTATTCTCAGGATATAAAGGGCTGTAAAAGAAAAGAAAGAATGACAGAAATTTTCCAAGAACTATAGGTAACCATGACAAAGTACAAAGAGAGCAATACTTCTTTTAAAATTAGGGAACTTATTTTTTCTTATTTAAATTTTAGATAGTTAGCATGCAGTGCAATATTGGTTTCAGGAGTAGAATTCAGTGATTCATCACTACATACAACACCCAATGCTCATCACAGCAAGTGTCTTCCTTAATACCTATCACCCATCTAGCCTATCTCTAAATTAGAAAACTTAAAACAAGCAGAAGACTAAAGTGCCAAACAAGAAAACAAGATTAAGTGACTGTCACACATATAAAACAGCCAAACTAGCCAACTACTGTCCTCGTTGAACTCACAGAAAAGCATCCAGATCTGTGAAAACATAGGAGAGGTCAATGGATCCACAGTAAAACCTTGGATTGCAAGTACTTGTTCTGCGAAGTATTCCACAAGACAAACAAACATTTCAATTTTTTTTAACCTTTATTTTTTAGAGACAGAGGCAGAGAGAGCACGAGCCAGGAAGGACAGAGAGAGAGAGAGGCAGACAAAGAATCCTAAGCAGGCTCCAGGCTCTGAGCGCACAGAGTCTGATGCAGGGCTTGAACCCACAATGAGATCATGACCTTAGCCAAAGTCAGACACTTAACTGACTAAGCCACCCAGGTACCCCACAAGCAAACATTTCTAATAAATTTTAACTTGAGAAACAAGCGACGTCTTGCAATTCGAGTAGTATATGATGCTAAACATCACATGATCACAACTGAGCCAATAGTTCTTCTCTCTCTTGCTGCGAGATTGTGAGTGATCATCTCCCATTGCCAAGATGGCTTGTTCTCAGACTGTGGTGTTTGGCAGAAATCAGTGATTTTTTGGAACAATGGAAGGTGCCCACTACTGGCAATAGTGTATCTTTTGTCACTTCAAACAACCTATGGACAGTTCTTTGCTTTTCCGTACA
The DNA here is from genome assembly GCF_003009895.1 of Hyaena hyaena. Classification (NCBI taxonomy): domain Eukaryota; kingdom Metazoa; phylum Chordata; class Mammalia; order Carnivora; family Hyaenidae; genus Hyaena; species Hyaena hyaena. The sequence continues at coordinate 1,034,347 of NW_024081302.1, read as the reverse complement.
AGAGTAAGCTTAGAAATGTTTTGTTTCATTCTGGGTCAGGCTGCCTGCAGATATAGACCCTTTCTTCTTATGCCTTATTGCCAGTTACATTAAATACAGTAAATGACAAGAGTTTATTAATACTGTACTGTAGTCAACATCTGTGCAAGCATATACAATGGCCCCCATGCAGAAAAAGATTCCAATGAATAATAGATAGCAGTGATTCGTTAGTGATAGTGAAAGTCATCCTACACAATAACCCTCCTCTCTCATCTCCCTCATACCACAAAGGTTTTCAAAGGTAAGTGCAGGTTGATCTGTTTATTTCTCCTTATATTTTGTATTTTATGTATTGTTTTGTATTATATTACAGTATTGTAATCATTTTTATATGAATATTTTGGGGTTGTGGAATGAATCATATGAGTTTCCATTATTTCTTAAGGGGAAATTCGCTTTGATATACAAGTGCTTTGGATTACAAGCATGTTTCCAGAAAGAATTATGCTTGCAAACCAAGGTTTTACTATATATTCACATTCAAGAACCAAATGTTTGAGAAAAGGAGACAAAATATATTAAAGACATCATTTCTTCCCAAGTTGATCTATAAGTTCAGTGCAATTCTAATCAAAGCACCAGCAAGGTTCTTCATGGAATATTACAGACTATTCTAAAATGTTTATAGGAGTACAGTGATCCATGAACAGCTAAGAATCTCATAAAGAAGAAGAATGAAGTTAAGGAATCATCCTAGATTTAAAAAGTTATAAAGCTATAATAACAAAAAAAAAATTGTACTGCTGCTATAGGGATGACAAATAGACCAATAAAATAGAATAAAGAGCTCATAAATTCCCAGTATATATGGAAACATTATCTAATAATGATAGCCAGTATTAAAGTATAATTTACTAAAGTATAATTTACCGAATATCATGATGCTTAAGAGTATGAACTCTGGAGCCAAAATGCCTGCATTCAAATCTCAGTTCTACCACTTCTAGTTGTGCTACAGTTTACTCATCTATGAATTGGGATGATAATTTATATTTCAGGGATATAAATACCTCCTGGCATTGACACCCTTATATAGTGACCTCCTGCATGAAACCATGGCTAGGCCTGTATGACCAATAAAATACCAAGAAAGTGATGATTTGTGGATTTCAATGCTAGGCATGCTGAACACTGTAGCTTCTGTCTTGACGTCTTGGATCACATTCTCTGGACATAGTCAACTAATATATTATAAGACCACTCAAGTGGTCCCAAAGGGAGGGTCAGCAGAGATGAACAGAGGCCCCTATCCAACAGCCAGCAAAGCTTGTCAGACATGCAAGTTAACCACCTTGAAAGCAGAATCTCTAAGGCCCAATCTTAGCTTCGGATAACTATAGCGATAATGTCAGCAAAGGTCTGAACGAGTTGCCGGTTCACTGCAGACACCAAATACATTAGAAATTCCATTACTATTATCGTTTCACAATATTACAGATTCAGCAGAAAGTCATGGTACAGGGAGTTCTATTCTTTACCCACAAAGATAGTGTATGAGTTATCTTTGCATCCTCCAGGCCCAGTAGAGGCTCAATAAAATGGTTTATAGGATGCCATCTATGTGCCAAGCACTGTTGTAGGCAGTGAATGAATGAATGAATGAATGCCTAGAAACCTCTCCAGCTATTCCATCACAGCATTGCAAAGCACACCAAATAAGATCCTTACACAGGGGGGGAAAAAAAAACAACACTCCTAAACTTAGACAAATGATCTTTCAGTCCAAATTCCCCCTTCTTCAGGGACTCTAACTCACCTAGTGGGGCTAAGAATTTTATCCATTTTATTTACAACCACTCATGAAGAAGAAACATTACAGGAAGATGATTAGGGTAGCAAAAAAACTTAAATAATCAGATCTTTGCATAGTCCTTAAATACTCCATCCAGCTTTCAAACAATCTCTACAGGTTGATTTCAGTTATACTGGATTTAAAAACAAACAAGAATTTATAGATCTCTCCCCCCTCTCTATAATACATTATATATTTAAACGATACTAGAATATGTGTGTCAGTTCCCTTAATTTAATCAGTCCGTCTTAGCGCAAAAGAAAAGCTGTTTCTTCAAACAACTCAGAAAATATTTGGGGGGCACTATTTGATGGTGGATGGATTTGAAATTACACAAATAGTTTTCATCTCATATGCAGATAACCTTCTGCTTCAGGCAGTCCTCACACTGCAGTTCCAATATGCACACTTTTTTACCACGTTATAGTTAAATAACGTTAATCTCTCAATAACGTGCTTTAAATTTCACATGCAGTATGTTCACTGTGAGTACAGCAATTGCATAAAGTACAAACTTCACCGCTAGCTCTTCAGTCCACGAATCACTGCACGGAAACCGAGACGCATCAGGCTCAGTGACTGACCGCATCATAGTCTTCACGGTCGGTCAGTTGTCCATCGAGCCTCATCTGTCATTCAGTTCACATGCAGACAGTAGAGCATGTGGTTGTGTTGCCTCCTTTCAACAAGTGATTAGCCCACGTGCCATTTTTACACAAATGGATAACAAAAGAATGGACAAAGATAAAAATGCAGCAAATGCCAAAAAGTGAAGTACAATTGTTATTGATTACAAAATGTTCATGAAGATAGAATGAGATCTAGGCCCACAAGAAGGTCACAGCATAACCCATATTGGAAAAGTCCAATGAATATAAAAAACAGGGGAAAGCCAATTCAATATCTTTTAGTTAAACTGAATTAGGAACAGAAAGCTGCTCATGGTTGAAATAAGGCCTTTGCCTCTAGTTTGGACTGAAAAGATGATCATCAAAAACAAATCTCTATCAGTTTCACTAGCCCTCAAGCCAAAAATAGTATAGTTAGTTGCCACACTGAGAGAAAACTATAATTACTAGAGACTGGAAAAGGACCTTGCACTGCCAGTAAAGCCTGCTTTCATTGCTTCATAAGTCAGCATGAATTGATTAATGCTATCTGGTGAAGCTGCAGCTCAGTTAAGATGCTTTGGCAAAATTTACACCCAGGTTCCAAGGAGATACGGAAGAAATAGCTGACCATGGGAAAGTTGTCACTGCTACTGTACAAGAGTCTAGCTGTGCAGACAGAAAACTTAATGAAGGAGAATTTATCAATATAAATGAGGAAAGTGGTTGAGATGAAAAGGATGAAGATGTCCCAGAGGAAGTGACACCAGCAGAAATCTTCACATTAAAAGAACTCTCAGAGAAATTTTACAACGCTGAAAGTACGAGGGATAAAATGCTGGAAATTGGTCCAAACTTAAAAAGGAGTAGGACAGTTTTCAAAGGCACGAAACAGATTCTCGCTCCACGTCTTATGTTATATGATGAGAAAACAAGCAGTTATACAAACAATGCTTGATATGTTATTTACAGAGAAAAAAATATAAGAATAAATCTCAATACTTCTAATGTTCTAGGTTGCAATGTATTAACTGAATGTTAGTCTTATAATATTTTTCTTTTCCCTGTACATTTGTAATGGACAATAAGAGAACCTTTAATGTTTGGATCAAAAAAAAAAAATCATGCAACTTTCCCCGTTGATTATTAAAATCACTTTTTATGGTTTCAGCTTGCAGTCATTTTACTATCCTGAACTACTATGAAAAGTGAAGACTGCCTGCATTTGTAAAGTAGTCATGATGGAAGAGGAAAGAATAAATGTGTAAGACATGACTTATCTGTTATATTTCAGTGGTTAGCAGTATAGCTCAAAACAAACAGTAATCATCCTGGCTAGCTAGGCTTTGGAACCCAAGATTTCAGGACACAACAGAAAAACTGCTTCCTTTTCTCAAGTAGGAGAGCAAATTTGCTTTTGACTTGTAGACCTAAAGCAGAAATGTACTAGAATAAGATTTAAGGAGTCCAGGTTCAAAACTGGGCTCTACTACAAACTCCCTGTGTGACTCAGGACAAATCCTGCTATTCATTCTATAAACATTCATTGCCAGACCCCTGCTATGTGTTCAGGATGCAAAATTGAATACAATATAGAATCTGGCCTCAAAGAACTCACAGCCTACTATTAAAAAAGGAAAACCAAAAATGGTTACAGTACAGTTTTCATCTATAAATCAGATCTAATAATGCTTACCTCCCAGGGCTCCTGGAAACATAAAATGAAACTACATGAGAAAGCATTTTGCCATCAGGTATTATGAGTACTAGCTAGTACTAATGTAATTGTACCACCAAACAAAACTATGGATTACTCTTATGCAGTGGGTCTCACAGTGTAGTCTCCAAACAAGCAGCATTAGCATGACCTGGAAACATATTCAAAACACATATTATCTGGCCTCACCCCAATCTAGCGAATTAGAAGCTCAGGAGGCTGCAGCCCAAAGATCCATTTTGACAAAACCCTCCAGATGATTCTAATCAACTGAAGTTTGAGAACCACTGCTGAGTGTCATCTACATAAGATTAAAATACAGATAACACTAATCCTAGTAGGTATAAGACACTCATTTCCCTATCATCAATAAGGAAATTAAAACAGAATATAACTAAGTTTTATGGTCAGCCAGGATAATTACCAAAGTTCCCAAGGCACCATTGAGCATCATGTTTATATTTAGACCACAGTCATCCTGCTTCTCAAGTCCTTCCACTAAGATCAGAATCAGAAGAGAGCCATGCCCATAGTAATTCCACTGATGGTGTGAGCAATGCCTTGAGTCCAAGTTTTAAATACACAACACAGATTATAGAAATCCAAATAAGCTTTTTGCTCAAAAAAAGCAACTAGAAGACTGTATTACATTAATGCAATGGTCATGACTAACCCGATGTGTGAATTCATCTTGGAAAACTCCTTCAGAACACATAGCACATTCAGGTCAATATCTTCAATGTTAATAAAGGTTTATTCTTTGAGGATGAAAGTCATGCTCTGCCCTTACAGGAATCATTTGGGATAATGAATTAGAGGAGCTTCCAAACATGGTAATATCTGCCATATTTTGCAAAATTTCATCAGTGCCAATGGTTCCATAAAATACATATCTCCATGTGTTAAATGTTTAAAATGCACAGCCTTCTTCATTTTCACAAATGTTCACTGGGATATCACCTCGATAAGAGGGCAGGTAGTACAGATGTTTGTGGCAAAGCCACCCAGAACCTACAGAGCCTAGAGTAGAATGAGCACTCAGAAAAGATTTGTTGAGTGAATGAATCCCCAAAGTTGGACAACATGAATAATAATGGCTACAATTTTTTACTACCCACCATCTATCATAACCAATCTTCACAACAGCTCTGAAAAATGAGCATTACTATTTCCACCATTCAGATGAAGAAGCTGAAGATTATATAAGTTTAAAAGAAGAGTGAGACTCATTCATTTAGTGAGTGACAAATTAAAAATTTGAACAGAGGTTCTTCTAACTCAAGTCTTTTCAGAGACTATTGCTAAAGTGATAGGTCACTGTCACCTTCTTTATCCACGAAAGACAGTACAGTATATGTATCATATAAATTCTTTAACAAGCCAAAATTATTTAACAAGCCAAAAATTTTGGTGTTTAACAAACAAAAATTCTTTAACACTCCAAGTTGATCTTCTAGGATACCTGCTATTAGTTTACATGACTACCCAGAAATCTGGCAGCTTCCTTTCCCTTTTGAGCCATTTATCTTTGTAATTTTGGCTAAGGTATTCATTGCTTTGTTAACAGAATTTGCCCTTGTTATTGATTAGTTTATTTAGAATAGCAGGATTCCTGGACTACATGAAGGCTTTTTGCCATTGAAAATTACCTGGCCCAGGATCATATATTGGTTCCTTCATTTTATTCTTAACAGAACCACAGGTGCTAATTAGGTGTTCTTTCAAGCTGCCAGAATAAGATTCTGAGGCCCCAAACTGCTGTCAGTCTCATCATCATTAGCCCTGAAGTACTCCTCTATGAGGAACTTTTCACACTTGACATGTCCCTGTTCTTTGCAAATTATTTTAAATGACTTCTTAATTAGAAGGACTACTTGCCCAGTGTTAATGAAGCAGGCAGGAGCTGCCTAGTGGTCAGGAAATAAAGACAGTTCTGATTCCCCTTCTTCCTCTCCAAAGAGGAAGTAATTGTGTTTTGTTTCTAACTGAAGTAATTGTGTCTTGTCTTTAACCACTGTTGTCTTTTTTACAATAAAATGTGAATTCTTTATCTCTGGTTTGCAGACTTTTGCAGGCATCATAAAACTCACATCTAGTTAACCTTATTTTAATGTTTTTCCCCTTCCACCATGACTTCCAAGATACACAGAGAAGAGATTATTTCTTTCAGAAAGAATTATCTACTTAGTCTATGTCTCTATCCCAGGTAGTCATTCCTGGATGTTTTGCAAAGATACTGAGCAGTCTGTCAAAGGAAGTGTTCTCTCATTAGGAAGACTTGCCAGAGAGAACTCGACAAGAAGGCATTACCAAATTCGAAGAAATCTTTTTTCCCCACACCGCTTAGGAAAACATATAATACTGTCCATCTGTGTCAAGAATTTGTTTTGTTTTGTTTTGATTCCCATTGATTGTTCACAATTTTTTAAATTAATTAAATACATAAAAATAGAAGGCCCATGCCTCAATCTTATTTTATTTTAAAAACATTTTCTTGGTTATCCAACCATTTGACAAGGAAAATCACAACAGATTAGGATACACATTATGTAAAAATTTTATTATAATAGAACTACAGAAAGGTCCCCAGCAGTCCATTCTCACAACCCTGGACCAAGGTTTATTCAGACTTGATGGGGTACATCAGCCTTACTTTGAAGTTGAGTCTAGATACATCTGGAATCAAGCCATGCTGAATTCTTCTCTCCTCTTGCCATAGTTCTCATGCCCCTATCTTAACTGATTTGCCTACCAGGCTAGCCTGCACATTTCTTTGAGGACATCTTCGTATTTACCTCCTCTTTTCATGGAACCCAACCCCACCACATCAGAGTGCTTTGTTCCTGGCAAACAGATAATTAATAAATGCTTAGAGAACAAACAAAAGAAAATGTAAAGTTAAATTACACTAAAAATTGATTACTAAATCCAAGTGTCTCCCCTCTGGCCTTCAACAATAATAGTAACATTTATTCAGCACTACTACATTCCAGGCACTCTGCTCATTGTTTTGCATGCATTACCTTATGTATTTACTATAACAACACCATGAAAAATGTATCATACCACCTCTGCTTTAGAGACAAGAAAAAGAGGCTTCCGTTGGAAGACAGCATGCCTCACATCACATGGTAAGAATGGACAGAGCCAGGCTTCTGGAAAGAAATCACCAGACCATGCTCCCTTAACCAGCATTAGATGATACAACATAGCTCCTCAAGCTGCACCTTCTGCCTGGAGCTAAACTTCATCCATAAAGCACACCCAGCAGAAATTCAACCAATTACTAACTAAGCTCAAAATCTGCTGAGCTTCTAAAACCTTGTGAGAAAATATCTTATTAACTGGTAGCTTCTGGATACTTCTCTGTTTCATCCATAGCCATGTAGCCTTCAAGGCAGAGGCTCCCAAAGGGTCCCCAGATCATCTGTTTTAGAACCCTGTAGGTACTAGCTGAATATGCAGATTCCTAAACCTCGCCCCAGACCTCACAGGTCAAAATCCTTGTAATGGGTCCCAGGAGGATGTAATTTTTAATGAGTTCCTCAGAGAACAGATTCTTGGGCACACTAAAGTCTCAGAATTTTTATTCCAGGGCCTCAAAGCCAAGTTTCTCTTATAGTCATTCTGTCCCTTCGTCTTAAGTGCAGGTGGTAAGGCATGGATCACATCCCCACTGTAGCTTTCCCCATCCACGCTTTGAAGCAAGTTTGGCCTGCTGCAATTATATTCAAGTACTCATTTTATAAGTGAGAAAACAAAAGTTGAGATCCATTAAATGTTTTCCCCAAAATCAGATTTCAAGACAAGCTTCCCGATTCTCACTCAAGCTTGGCTTTCTCTCAAGCTTAATTAGAATCATTAGAAGTAAATAGTGCACTACTGTTAGATAGCACTTTGCAAAGGGAATGAGGAGATTTGTAATAGGCCAGCTGATTAGACATGGCATGTCCTAAGAAATAAACGGGAAAAAAATCACTGAACTAAATTTAAAAAGATGTGCAATCAGCAAAGGAAACAACCCAGAAAATTAATAGGCAACCAACGGAATGGGAAAAGATAGTTGCAAATGACATATCAGATAAAGGGTTAATATCCAGAATCTATAAGGAACTCACCAAACTACACGCCCAAAAAACAAACAACCCAGTGAAGAAATGGGCAGAAGATATGAACAGACACTTCTCCAAAGAGGACATCCAGATGGCCAACAGACACATGAAACGATGCTCAGCATCCCTCCTCATCAGGGAAATACAAATCAAAACCACACTGAGATACCACCTCACGCCAGTCAGAGTGGCTAAAAGGAGCAAATCAGAGAACTCTAGATGCTGGCGAGGATGTGGAGAAACGGGCACCCTCCTACACTGTTGGTGGGAATGTAAACTGGTACAGCCCCTCTGGAAAACAGTGTGGAGGTTCCTCAGGAAACTAACACTAGAACTCCCCTATGACCCAGCAATAGCACTGCTAGGAATTTACCCAAGGGATACAGAAATGCTGAGGCATAGGAGCACGTGTACCCCAATGTTCATAGCAGCACTCTCCACAATAGCCAAAACATGGAAAGAGCCTAAGTGTCCATCAACAGATGAATGGATCAAGAAGATGTGGTTTATCTATACCATGGAATACTACATGGCAATGAGAAACAATGAAATCTGGCCATGTGTAGCAACATGGATGGACCTTGAGGGTGTTATGCTGAGCGAAATAAGTCAGGCAGAGAAGGACAAATATCATATGTTTGCACGTATAGGAGGATTAGGAGGAACTTAACAGAGGACCAACCGGGAGAAGAAGGGGGGAAATGGTGGGGGAAAGGGAGAGAGGCAAACCATGAGAGACTCTTGAATGCTGACAAAAACTGAGGACTGATGGATGTGGGGGGGAGGAGGGATGGGCATGGAGGAGGGCACTTGTGGGGATGAGCACTGGGTGTTATGTGGAAACTAATTTGACAATAAACTATTTGTAAAAAATAAAATAAAATAAAAATAAAAAGATGTGCAATAATTCTGTAATATTTTCCACTCTCTTCCATAAATTTACTAAAATAATAAAAGGTAGAATTACATTGTCTTTTATTGCAAAGCCCTATATTTATGATTTTATGGTGCAGTACGGAGACAGTACAAGTTATTTCAGGGTTTCTTTTGTTTTAATAACAACACATAAAAGTACTTGATGGAGGGGCACCTGAGTGGCTCAGTCGGTTAAGCCTTCGAATTCAGCTCAGGTCACGATCTCACGGTTCATGGGTTCGAGCCCCACATCGGGCTCTGTGCTGACAGCTGGCTCAGAGACTGAAGCCTGCTTCAGATTCTGTGTGTGTCTCCCTCTCTCTCTGACCCTCCCTTGCTCATGCTGTCTCTCTCTCTCTCAAAAATTAAATAAATAAATAAATTCTTGATGGAATATGTCCACAGATTGGAGAGGAGGCAAGATAGTGGAGAAGTAGGGAGCTCCATACATTTCACTTGCCCCCATCTCTCAAACGGAGAAGGCCTGAAGCCATAGGAACCCTTACAGAATCCAGGAGCTTGAGAGGAAAAGGAGACAGAGTCTACTGAGAAAACAACCTTATAGCATGAGTGAGAACTGGGGAGATAAAAACGGGCTGGGACCCGGAGACACGGAGGGAGCCCCCTTTGTAGGGAGCTGAGGTGAGCCAAGGGGAAAAGAAAGAGTGGCTGAAACTGCTCAAGGAACTGTCCCTGTCCCTGGAGAAGAGAAAAACTTCGACTCAGGACACAGAGTGATGCGGTTTCAAGCTGTGCCACTGACCTTGAGCTAGACACCCCGGTCCCAGGCAACGCCAGGAGAAACTGCTCCTCTGCTCACCAGCTTGACCCAGAGAGAAAGCAGCGTGCCTGAAACTGCTCCACCGCTTTTCTGGCTTGGCCGATCTCCCTTGGGGAGGCAAGAGGCTTAAGAGGCTTGAAACTGCTCAGAGAGACTCAGCCTATGGGTTTATTTCCAGCAATATCAATGGAACAAGCAGACTAAGATCTGGAAATGAGGCGTGGCTTGGGACTTAGAACACAGCCCACCTCGGCTACAACCGCGGCACAGGGAGATCGGAACCAAAACAGTGAGTTTCAATGTTTGGTTCGAGGCGAGACTGGGGTGCCGTCATTTTTCTCCCCACAACCACCAAGGCGGGACCTCAGGGAGCTGCCTGTAGGACACAGTGGAGGCTAAGACCCGCCTACACCAAACCATGCCCATCTCCCCTAGAGAGCTGTGTTTTTGTTTTGTTTTGTTTTTTTACCAGAGCCCAGGGTAAGACCAACAAGGACGCACTGCTGTGATTAATTCTAGATCAATTCTTTCTATTCAGATATATTTCCCCTTGTCTCATTCCTATCCCTCCCCTCTGCTGGACTGGGCATTCTGGTCACTGGTTTGCTTACACAGTCAAATTTAATCCATTCTCTAGATGTATATTCTAAACCTCCACCACTAGCTTTCTATCTCTCTTTCTCTGGAGTAATCAGACTATATAGTTTCTCTGAGTAACATTATCTTCATTTCTTTCTCCTTACCTCTTACCATATTCTCCTCTTTCTTTCTCTGAATTAAGCCTCTTAGTCTCTCTGTCTGGTCATCGTCCAATTTCACTTCCTCCCTGCCCTGTCATTTCTCTCTTTGTATGTGCTCTTCCATCAGCATACACCCTGCTCTTTATTTGTAGCTGGGAATTCTGGTTTTATGCTTTAAACTGTCCTTTATCTTTTTGGTTTTTTTTTTTTCTTTTCTTCTTTTATCTTTTTTTAATTTTAATTTTTTTGTTTTTGTTTTTCCTCCTTCCTCCTTTGTTTCTTTTATTTCCCTTCTTTTTTTTTTTTCTTTTTCTTTTTCCCTTTTGGTTTATGTGTTTGTTGGATTTTTCTGTGCATTTGTGTCCCTTTGTTCCCTGTGTGTTTGTCTGTCTATTTTCTTTTCCAGGGCTACCTCAATAAACAAGCCAAAGTAAACATGTTGGCGAGTCCCAAATACCACTACAAATAGGGAAATAAAATAACCAGTCTCAACAAGAAAGACCAGGAGACATCATTCAAAGAACACTTTCTGAACAGACAGGCCTTGGACAAGAGCCTTCTTTAATACAGCAGTACTAGCAGGTGCAGAGTGAATAAAAAGCTTTTAAAACTAACAAGAGAAAAAAGCTAGCCAAAATGATGAAATGGAAGAACGCTCCTATAAAGAAATTCCAGGAAGAAATGACAGCTAAAAACTGCTCAAAACAGATATAAGCAACATAACTGAACAAGAATTTAGAACAATAGTCATAAAATTAATCACTGGGCTTGAAAAAGGCATGGAAGACATCAGAGAAATTACTGCTGCAAAGACTACAGAGCTTTAAAATAGTTGTGATGAATTAAAAAAAATGCTATAAATGAGATGCAAGATAAAATGGAGGTGTCCAATGCACGGATTTAAGAGTCAGAGAGGAGAATAGGTGAAATAGAAGACACAATTATAGAAAAAGAGGAAGCCGAGAAAAAGAGAGATAAACTGAGCTAGCAACACGAAAGGAGAGTTTGAGAGCTAAGCTATACAATCAAATGGAACAATATCTGTATCATAGGAATTCCAGAAGAGGAAGCAAGAGGGAAAGGTGCTGAAGGAGTCCTTGAACAAATTATAGCTGAGAACTTCCCCAAACTGTGGAAGGAAACAGGCACTGAAATCCAAGAGGCACAGAACCCCTTAAGACGTAACCTGAATCGATCTTCTGCACAACATATCATGGTGAAACTGGCAAAATATAAGGACAAAGAGAGAATTCTGAAAGCAGCTAGGGATAAAAGGGCCCTAACATACAAAGGGAGACCTGTCAGAGTGGTTACATACCTATCTACTGATACTTGGCAGGCCAGAAAGGAATGGCAGGAAATCTTCAATGTGATAACAAAAAAAATGTGCAGCCAAGAATCCTCTATCCAGAAAGTCTGTCATTCAGAAGAGAAGGAGAGATAAAAGTCTTCTGAAATAAACAAAAATTGAAAGCATTTGTCACCACTAAGTCAGCCCTACAAGAATTCCTGAGGGAGACTCTATGAGGGAAATGTTGCAAGGAACACAAAGTACCACAGACACCACCACAAGCATGAATCCTACAAAGAACACAATGACTCTAAACCCATATTTTTCAATAATAACACTAAATGTAATGGACTAAATGCTCCAACCAAAGGAGATAGGGTAGCAGAATGGATAAAAAAACAAAATTCATCTATTTGCTGTCTACAAGAAACTCATTTTAGACCTGAGGACACCTTCAGATTGAAAGTAAGGGGATGGAAAATATATAGCATGCTATTGGAAGTCGAAAGAAAACTGGAGTAGCTATACTTTTATCAGAAAAACTGGACTCTAAAGGCAGTAACAAGGGATGAAAAAGGGCATTTTATATAATAACAAAAGGGTCTATCCATCAGGAAGAGCTAACAATTATAAATGTCTACACACTAAATACTGAAGCACCCAAACACGTAAAACAATTAATCACAAACAGAAACAATCTTATGGATAAGAATGTGCTAACTTTAATACTCCACTTACAGCAATGGATAGATCAACTAGACAGAAAATCACTAAAGAAACAATGGACTTAAATGACACATTGGACCAGACAGATTTGACAGATATATTTAGAACTCTACAGCCTGAGGCCATGGAATTCACTTTCTTCTCAAGTGTGCATGACACATTCTCCAAGATAGATCACATACTGGGACATAAAGCAGCCCTCAATAAATATAAAAGAATTGAGAACATACCATGCACACTTTCAGATCACAATGCTACGAAACTTGAAATCAACCACAGGAAGAAGTCTGGAAAACTTCCAAAAACATGGAGGTTAAAGAACACCCTACTAAAGAATGAATGGGCCATTCAGGCAATTAGAGAAGAAATTTAAAAATATATGGAAACAAATGAAAATGAAAATATGACAATTCAAACTCTATGGGATGTGACAAAGGCAGTCCTAAGAGGAAAGCACATTGCACTCCAGGCCTATTTCAAGAAATTAGAAAAAGCGCAAGTCCAAAATCTAACAGCGCACCTAAAGGAACTAGAAGGAGAGCAACAAGAGTGCCCCAAACCCAGTAAGAGATGAGAAATAATAAAAATCAGGGCAGAAATAAACAACATAGAGATCAAAGAAGCAGTTGAACAGATCAATGAAACCAAAAGTTGGTTTTTTGAAAAAATAAACAAAATTGACAAACCTCTAGCCAGGCTTCTCAAAAAGAAGAGAGAGAGCACCCAAAGAGACAAAATTATGAATGAAAATGGACTTATTACAACCAACCCCTCAGAAATACAAGCAATTATCAGGGAATACTATGAAAAATTATATGCCAACAAATTGGACAACTTAGAAGAAATGGACAAATTCCTAAATACACATTCTCTACCAAAATTCAAATGGGAAGAGATAGAAAATCTGAACAGACCCATAACTAGTAAAGAAATTTAATCAGTCATCAAAAATCTCCCAACAAATAAGAGCCGTGGGCCAGATGACTTCCCTGGGGAATTCTACCAGACATTTAAATCAGAGTTAATACCCATTCTTCTCAAGCTAGTCCAAGAAATAGAAATGGAAGGAAAGCTTCTGGACTCATTCTACGAAGCCAGCATCACTTTGATTCCCAAGCCAGAGAGACCCAGCACAAAAAGAGACTACAGGCCAATATCCTTGATGAATACGGATGCAAAAATTCTCAACAAGATACTTGCAAATCGAATCCAGCAGCACATAAAAAGAATCATCCACCATAATCAAGTCGGATTCATTCCTGGGTTACAGGGCTGGTTCAATATTCACAAATCAATCAATGTGATACATTACATCAACAAAAGAAAAGATAAAAACCATATGATCCTGTTGATAGATGCAGAAAAAGCATTTGACAAAATACAGCATCCCTTTTTAATAAAAACCCTCAAGAAAGTCGACATAGAAGGAACTTACTTAAACATCATAAAAGCCATCTATGAGAAGCCCTCAGCTAACATCCTCAACAGCGAAGAATTGAGAGCTTCCCCCCTGAAATCAGGAACATGACAAGGATGTCCATTCTCACCACTGTTGTTTAACGTTGTGCTGAAAGTCCTAGCATCAGCCATCAGACAACAAAAGGAAATAAAAGGCATCAGAATTGGCAAAGAAGAAGTCAAACTTTCACTTTTCCCAGATGACATGATACTCTACACGGTAAACCCAACAGACTCCACCAGAAGCCTACTAGAACTGATCCATGAATTCAGCAAATTTGAAGGGTACAAAATCAACATACAGAAGTCGGTTGCATTTTTATACATCAATAATGAAGCAACAGAAAGAGAAATCAAGAAACTGATCCCATTCACAATTCCACAAAAAGTCATAAAATACCTAGGAATAAACCTAACCAGAGATATAGAAGACGTGTATGATGAAAACTATAGAAAACTTATGAAGGAAATTGAAGAAGACACAAAGAAATGGAAAAACATTCCATGCTCACGGACTGGAAGAATAAATATCGTTAAAATGTCATTACTACCCAAAGCAATCTACACATTCAATGCAATCCCAATCAAAATTGCACCAGCATTCTTCTCAAAACTAGAACAAACTATCCTAAAATTTGTATGGAACCACAAAAAAAAACCCGAATAGCCAAAGTAATATTGAGGAAGAAAAGCAAAATGGGAGGCATCAGTATCCCAGACTTTAGCTTCTACTACAAAGCTGTCACCATCAAGACAGTATGGTATTGGCACAAAAAGAGACACATAGACGAATGGAATAGATAAAAGAACTCAGAATTGGACCCACAAATGTATGGCCAACTAATCTTTGACAAAGCAGGAAAGAGGATCCAATGGAAAAAAGACAGCCTTTTTAACAGATGGTGCTGGGAGAACTGGAAAGTAACATGCAGAAGGATGAAACTAGATCACTTTCTCATATCATACACAAACATAAACTCAAAATGGATAAAGGACCTAAATATGAGATAGGAAACCATCAAAACCCTAAAGGAGAAAGCAAGATACAACCTCCTTGACCTCAACCACAATAATTTCTTACTTGACACATCCCCAAAGGCAAGGGAATCAACAGCAAAAATGAACTATTGGGACCTCTTCAAGATAAAAAGCTTCTGAATGGCAAAGGAAACAATCAACAAAACTAATAGGCAACTGACGGAATGGGAAAAGATAGATGCAAATGACATATCAGATAAAGGGCTAGTATCCAAAATCTATAAGAAACTCACCAAACTCCAAACCTGAAAAACAAATAATCCAGTGAAGAAATGGACAGAAGATATGAACAGACACTTCTCCAAAGAGGACATCCAAATGGCCAACAGACACATGAAATGATGCTCAGCATCCCTCCTCATCAGGGAAATATGAATCAGAACCACACTGAGATACTACCTTACTCCAGTCAGAGTGGTAAAATGAACAAATGAGGACACTATAGATGCTGGCGAGGATGTGGAGAAACGGGCACCCTCCTATACTGTCGGTGGGAATGTAAACTGGTGCAGCCCCTCTGGAAAACAGTGTGGAAGTTCCTCAAAAAATTAACAATAGAACTCCCCTATGACCCAGCAATAGCACTGCTAGGAATTTGCCCAAGGGATACAGCAGTGCTGATGTATAGGGGCACATGTACCCCAATGTTCATAGCAGCACTCTCAACAATACCCAAAACATGGAAAGATCCTAAGTGTCCATCAACTGACGAATGGATCAAGATATGATGGAATACTACATGGCAATGAGAAAAAATGAAATCTGGCCACTTATAGCAACATGGATGGACCTTGAGGGTGTTATGCTGAGCAAAATAAGTCAGGCAAAGTAGGACAGATTCCATATGTTTGCACGTCTAGGAGGATTAGGAGGAACTTAACAGAGGACCATGGGGGAGAAGAAGGGGAAAAATTGTTGGGGAGAGGGAGGGAGGTAAACCATGAGAGACTCTTGAATGCTGAGAACAAATTGAGGGCAGATGGGGTCGGGGGAGGTGAAGGGGCGTGATGAGCATGGAGGAGGGCACTTGTTGGGATGAGCACTGGGTGTTATAAGGAAACCAATCTGACAATAAACTATTTAAGAAAAAAAAATTCTTGAGGATATTTTGTTTTTTGCTTTTTATTTGTATGAAAGAGCCTTCTACAAGCAACCCTTAAGGTGTGCTACCATTCAAGTCATACTTTTTACTCAGATTCACCTCTAATGATGAAACGTTAGGTTTTCCTTTCTAAATGTCTTTAAATGTTTTTATTCACACTATGGGGGGAGCTTAAAATAGCTAACTATGAAGAAAAAATCTCATAATAATAATTTATTTCTCTCATGTCACAAATTATCTACAAATTACATTCACTGCAGTAATAGAGTTGCCTTTCTCTGTCAAATTCTGAACGAAGCTCACAAATTGAATCCTCAGAAAAAAAATATATTCTTTAAAACATCCACATATACTTAAATATACAGAAACTAAACAATATAAACACAATACTACTCCCATTGCTAGTCTATGACTTGAGTCTACACTTAGTCTTTAATGGGCGGTTTAAGGAAGAGGCAAAAGTTCCCAGCTACCCTGAGATCTTTCTTCTTTGCTTATATAGTGGCATTAAATGTTTTCACAAGGAAAGCTTTAGCAGAGGTGCCAATTCCAAAAATTCATGGTTTGCCTGAGAATCTACCTTATGAACCAAGCTCAGATCATCAGGTACCTCTTATAGAAATGCAGAGAGCAGAACACTAACTGCTATCCCAAAGGTTGATGAGTGAAGTCACCAGCAAATTCACAGGGAGTTTCAGGGCACCAGGCACCTTAACTGGGGAAACAATGAGATGACCAGTTAGATCTTTAGAAGAGACTAAAGACCTTCCATGAAGACTCAATTCCAGACGGCAACAATCCCTTAGCTAGGGTAAGACCTATAGTATTCTCTACCTGGGAAGTTCTTAGCCTACAGAAATGGAAAATTGGTTTTGTCCTCTAATCCGTGTTTGAAAAAATGTGAGCATGGAGAAAGGCGTACACAAAGAGCACAGAAGACTAGAGATGTGGTCCAAGCTTACTAAAACTTAATAAATAGTTCTTATTCTTAAGTCTTATAGTATGATAGCAAACCAAACTAAAAGAGTCTTGAGATATCATACAAAAATATGTATGATATGTATGTGGAAAGCCAAAGTCCACATATTCATTCGGCTTGCAAAATCTCAGGGGAAAAAATGTTAATTTCACTAACAATCATTGAGAAGCCAAAATATAGGCAAATTAATCCTCAGATGTTTGAAAATGAATTTTGTCACTTCCACTGATCTGGCTAAGCTTGACTTCTTAAGATGTCAAGATGAATGGACTCAAAAGAAAAATGGCAAATTTCTTTGTCTTTACCATATCACAAGGGGGAAAATCTTGTATTGACCACATGCCCACACAGACCATGGCCTTCCAATGAAAAGTAAGAGTCAACCAGGCATCCAAATGTCTGTCTGTGCCTATATATGTATCTCTGTCTCTATATCTATATTTACATCTATATGTCCTGGCAGTGCACAGGCTTTTGAAGAGAAAATAGTATGGCTAAATAGGGTGTTTAAATGAAGAAGATCATGGAACCAAGATAAAGAGTGCAAAGACAAAGTGCTACAACAAGAAATACCAGGATGGTATGGCACGGTAAAAGATGTTGATAGAAAGAAAGGGCAGAAACACAAAACTTAGCACAAATACTCTAGACTCCCAGAATTAAAATTCTTTAAAATCCACATATTTAAAAAAAGAGAACTCACAAACAGAACTGAAACTGTAGCTATGTAAAGCATTCAACTACTAGACTAGCCATTGTTTCCACTTCCATGGACATAGTTACGGGATGACTCCAAGTTTGCTACTTGGCCCTCCATTCCAGAAACACAAAGGTGTATACACAAAACACCTTGCCTCCAAAAGGCAAACATTAAACTCATAGTCAAACGTGACTCTTCTTTTTCCTACTTTTGCAAATAAAATCAGCATATCTCATAACTCCTCTTCTGACTAATTTCCTTATCTGTACGGATGGGAGTTCTTACTCTTCCCTCATCTACCCCACTGGGTTGCTTTTCAGATGAGGTTACATCTCATAAAGGAAAGCACTTTATAAGGCATAAAGCACAGATACACAGGAAATGTTGTTACTGGTATTGATGAACATTTACACAAGACACTCAGGCAAGACCAAACAAGAGATGCTTCAGTGAATAGAAGCATCTGATAGTGGAGAACTGAGAGTAGTAGCTGGAACAATTAGTCTCTATCCCACTTCAGTTTTTGTTTTTGCTCACTGCCTGCACAATCTATTGTCTATTCAACCACTCCTTCGGGGGACAGCTTTGCACCAAGTTGATGATGTGTCACAATAAATTTAATTTTTTTCTTAACCAGTGTGCTCACAAAGCATAGGTCTTTACAGAATCAGAATTAAATTGTGAATTGGCCCATGGGCTGAACACATAAACATTTTCAATACCCAAGAATGATTTCAATTTTCTATTGCCTTCCAAAAATTGCATGGCAGTGTGAGGCTATAGATTATTAGGCTATGATGCACCATATTTTTTAATTAAAATTAAATTCCAATGATCTGTCAGGCAATCCAAGTGAAATGCACAGTGTAATAAATTCCAGAACTTATTCTCTCTCTCTCTGTCCGTTAGAAAATTGCACTAAAATCCTACATAATACAGTCCTAGAGCTAGGCAGAAATGCTTTTTGAAACCATTTTTCAAGAAATCTTCATTCAAAGAAGCACAGACATATACAAATATTTATGCATTTTTCAAATTAACTCCTGGAAGAAGAGCACAAAGCATCTTTCGGATTCTTTGGGAATGTTTTGTGTGTTAATGATCATAATTCAGACACTAGTGGTCCAATTTGGTCAGCACTGGTTTTTTTCCACCAACAGCAGTCAAGGTGTAGAACCAGTTCAATATGGTAGAAAAGAACAGGCCTAGAGGTCAGGGAACTGTTTCTAGCCTTCTTGTGTTACCAACTTCCATATAACCTTGGCTAATTTACATAGCTTCTCTGGAACCTAAAATCTTCACAGAAATGATATAGGTAGACTCCCTGATATGAAAAGTCCCTGTGATAGTCCCTAATTTACTTCCAATAACTGTTCTTTCTTTCTTTCCATAGTAATAAACCTCTAGCTTTACCTAGTCTTTTGACCATCACAATAAAACTTCATTTCTCATCTCCCTTCACAACTAAGCATGGCTGTATGGGTAACTTCAAATCAGTGGCACAGGAGTAAAAGTGATTGCACCCTTAAATTGAAGCAGCATGTCCTCCCTCCCCTCCTCCACTCCCCTACCCTCGTCCATAGGCTGAAGCAGACATGGTCATGAGTCCTCTTGAGCCACATAGACAAAGACAACACATCCTACTGATGTCACAGCAACTTGACAGAAAGAGCCCGAGTCCCCAGTACCATGGAGCTGCCATGCAGATCCTGGCATGCAAATCTGTATTATGACAAAAGAAAGAAATAAACTTTAAGTCACTATTGTTTGGGATGGTTTGGGATTGCTCAACTTAACTATTATGGTTTTGTTTTTGTTTTTGTTTTTCCCCTGTCTGGAAAGCAGTATGATGTAGTAAAATATCATGAGATTTTAAAACTGTGGCTATGAGTTCAATCCTGACTCTGCTTCATAATTGTGGGCAAATTTCTAAAAATCTCTGAACCTCTGTTTTCTCATCTCTAGGCAATGTAAAGAAATTGAGCCCACTGGAATGCCCAGTAATTGGTAACTGATCAGTAAATGGTAGTGTGATGAGTTTCTATTAACTGGTATAAAATGATAATTGTTCTGAGAAGAACCTTGGGAGCATTTGGTTTTGTTGTTTGGGGATAATTTATAGCTCTCCAGGTACCAAACTATAACCACATAATAAGAAGCACACTTAATCAGCTTAACATTCTGAGGCCCCTGAGCATGATTTAATTACAAATCCCACTGCCCAAATCTTATAGTCAGAAAAAAGTGTGGTGGTCCAGTGTGGAATGGGATAGCAAAGTCCTCTCTAAGTCCTAAGGTCCTTGTCAACTCAGAGCGTTCTGAATGGCCATCGAGTTTGCACATCTCCTGTGATTATGGAAAGAAGCCAGATATTTTTGCAAAAATGGAAATTTGAATAATATAATTTGATGAACAACATCAAGGCAGATAAATATTTTCTTTTCCTTTGTGGAGAGTTTTTTTTTTTTTTAATTCAATCCAGAAATTGTAACAGTCAACAAATAGTTGAATCCATCTCACTTTTTCATATGCCATTCCTCCTTACTGTCACAAACTCAGCCAACTGAGGTTGTAAGAAGGGTAATGTAAACCTTCCCTCAGGGGAATGTGCCTTTCCATCCCCCATAGGCAAATTTTAAAACCAATTTTCTGAACACATTGGAGATTTTTTTCACCTTCCCCATGAAATGGCTTACAATTAAATTACAGAACTGGTCGCCTTTACCTGCAAAGAAAATTTTTACATTTGTTCTGAAATGCTTTCTTTCCCGGGTAGGAATAGAGGTCTATCATTATTACCAGCCTTCATGGAGAAGAGTCATGGCACAAAAACATTTCCCCAGAAAGTCTCCAACTCTACATCTCTTCTATAGTATGTCTTGAAAATCTGTAATCCTTTTTCATTTTAAAATAAATACCTGACTTAACCTTCAGAGGACTGATACCGAGCTTTGAATTACACTTCAAATGGGAAAAAAATTAATGGA
Source organism: Hyaena hyaena (assembly GCF_003009895.1). Taxonomy (NCBI): domain Eukaryota; kingdom Metazoa; phylum Chordata; class Mammalia; order Carnivora; family Hyaenidae; genus Hyaena; species Hyaena hyaena. The sequence continues at coordinate 1,013,359 of NW_024081302.1, read as the reverse complement.
TAAATGTTAAAATCATTAAATAGATTTTACCTAAGAAATAAAAAGAAAATGACTCATCCCAGGCCATTGTTATATGATGTATCATTTTTTAGGTAGTTTTTTTTCCTTCAACTAGCATGCATAAGCCTTTTCTGTCTACCTGCTTGTCATCTTTATGTCAAAAGATTTCTCACATCACATTCTTTTTACCACTCAAAACACTTCACTTTAAAATTTTATCACAGGATTTTTAAAGTTTTTTTAGGTTATGTCACATAGCACAAAATATAAAAAGCTCCTATTTTTAAAAAGTCAGCTTTAAAAAGAAGAAAAAAAATGATTTAACTGACTACCCAGAGTATGTTTTCTGAATTGAATGTATAATCATTCTTCTTAGAATTTCTCATATACTTCTAAAGCTTGATAGACATTTTGCCTCATTAAAGTTAATGTGACATAACTATAAAAACAAAGAGAATAAAATGGCATGTGAGGGCTTCTTTTTCAGTCCTAAATCCTTTCCCTGAGGCTCTCTTGCTTTGTTCCAGGAGAATTTCTGCTGGAAGAATCCATTTATACTGGAATTAAAAGCTCATTCGCTTTGACACACCTGTACCAGAGCAGGACGGATTCTTGCCTTCACAGTCTCATCCTGCCCTCTGAATGCACTTTACTTACCACCACTGCTTTTTTTTTTTACAGTTTAAATAAAGAGTTAAATGCATTTCGCATGTCACCAAAAACCCTCTACAGACTTTCCTGGCCCTTGCATAGGTCCTCCTGCCTGTCCAACAACACTCCATAATCAGACGGGGAAGAAGAGAGTGACCCAGTTACTTGCTTGTCTCTCTGGAGCTAGTAGGGGGTGGGAGTCAACACAGATACAGCTTCCTAGAACCCATGCTACAGTTTGGTGGGGGGGGGGGGTGCGCGGGGGGGTAAGAAAAGAGAAAGTAAAGCATGTGAAACAGGTTTTAGTCTCGTGACCTAAATTAACCAGAAATTAGCTATGCACATGAGATCTGCATCTCATCCTACGAAACTTGATAGGAAAAGAATCCTTTGTCTCTCTCATCTGTGAGGATTCCTTCCCAGATCTTTCACTGTGGGAATATTTTCTCCTTCAAATCACACATACTTTACCATATCCCTGACTGCTTTCTCTAGAGCTCAATGTTCAGTAGAAATGGAATGGGTAATAAAGTTTACATTTAAAAGCACTTATCTCAGATTGAAAACAGAATTGTTTTTCTGAATGTAATTAACTAAAATGTGTGTATGTGCACATCTATGCATGTGTGTGTACACCCGTTGGGTGTGTGTGTGTGTGCGCGCGCAAATTTCTCTGAGAGAGTTGGTATTAAATCACTGAATCACATTTCTGTATCTTTATAGTTTTGTTGAGTCAAAGGGGGAGAAGATTATAGATCCAGCTCAGTTGAAATCATCAAGCACTTGAAAACTCATTTTTTTTAAATGCCATTTAACCACTTGAGTCTAAAGAGGCAAAAACAGTGATGTGTAAGACTTGGTTGTCTGAGAAAGTTACTAATGAGTTAGTATGTCTGTGTTTCATTCTCAACAACTGACTTGAATCTGACTGCAGCACCCCAGTGGCAGAGCCTAAAATGGTAATTAAGGTATATAGACGGTCCAGCTCTGTGCAATTATACTAACAGCTCTGTACTATCTCAAGGCTGTGGATTTTCATTACTTCATTCACAACCAGTGATTTATTTTATTTATTCCAGTTTATATGACCTGAAGATGAGGAAATTAAAAATACTGGAGAATAAGGGAGGAACTCTAATGTGTTTTGAATGCCGGGTACATATACTTCGCTTTTGTTAATCCGTAATACTTATATTAACCTGATTTCACAAATAAGGAAATGGAGGCTCAGCTAGCCTAGGTAACCAACCAAGACTGCATGATTAGTAAGTGGCAGGGTAAAGATGAGAACACAGAGCTGTCTCCTACTAAATCTCATGCCCTTTCATGATACCAAGTTTCTTCCCAGAAGGCTGCCTTTGTACCTGACTGCTATCTAGCTTAAACATAAAATCAACCATTCTAACTGGCTATGAGCACAAATAAGTGATGACCATTCTCAATGTCCTCCACTAAAACCTTGAAGTAAACTTAGCTTTTCTGTAAGAATCACAAAATTCACTTTATGGTTCTGACAAATGGGTTACAGTATAGGGCATAGTGTAACTATGAAATGACCTAGGATGACAGATGGCCAACAGACACATGAAACGATGCTCAGCATCCCTCCTCATCAGGGAAATACAAATCAGAATCACACTGAGATACCACCTCACGCCGGTCAGAGTGGCTAAAATGAGCAAATCAGAGGACTCTAGATGCTGGAAAGGATGTGGAGAAACAGGCACCCTCCTACACTGTTGGTGGGAATGTAAACTGGTGCAGCCCCTCTGGAAAACGGTGTGGAGGTTCCTCAAAAAATTAACAATAGAGCTCCCCTATGACCCAGGAATAGCACTGCTAGGAATTTGCCCAAGGGATACAGGAGTGCTGATGCATAGGGGCACATGTACCCCCATGTTCATAGCAGCACTCTTAACAATAGCCAAAACATGGAAAGAGCCAAAGTGTCCATCCATCAACAGACGAATGGATCAAGAAGATGTAGTTTATGTATACAATGGAATACTACATGGCAATGAGAAACAATGAAATCTGGCCATGTGTAGCAACATGGATGGAACTTGAAGGTGTTATGCTGAGTGAAATAAGTCAGGCAGAGAAGGACAAATATCATATGTTTGCAAGTATAGGAGGATTAGGAGGAACTTAACTGAGGATCATGGGGGAGAAGAAGGGTGTAAATATTGTGGGAGAGGGAGGGAGGCAAACCACGAGAGACTCTTGAATGCTGAGAACAAACTGAGGACTGATGGGGGTGTGGGGGGATGGGGGGGATGGGCATGGAGGAGGGCACTTGTGGGGATGAGCACTGGGTGTTACATGGAAACCAACTTGACAATAAATTATTTTAAAAATAAATAAATAATAAAATAGAACTATTGTTTTAAGTTAACTGTGGAAAAAAAAATGACCTAGGATGAGAAAAAAGCAACCTGAAAAACTGTGAACCCACACTGTGATGTACTGGCTACTAGGAAAAAATCACGAATGCAGTCCCAAAGACCTGGATGAGGACCTTAATGGGCTATAACTTCTTTCTAGTATCATTCAAAACAATATCTACATTGAAAAGTTCATACTTGTCAGATTAATACATTCTGAGCCAGCATGACATTTGATAGGGAAGAAACTATTGGGTAAATTTTCTATTTCATATTTTGTTAACACCTTACCAAAAATGGCTTTTCTTTCTTTTTCCTCACCTCTAAAAGATTCTAGAAATACCTCAGTTTTACAGTGTTTATTCAGTGTTTGCCAAATAGAAAGGGATGTACCTGAACAGACAGAGCCTTCTTGATTATTTTCCCCAAACCCACAGTATCATGTTTTTACAGCATGTTCAGAATGGACACACCATTCATGGCATCATGTAAGAACTCAAGGAAGACTGACCCGGGGGCAGCATCACATCAAGGAATTACAGAATCCTGCTTTACTGTCTGCCCCCACTCTTCAAAACTGATTCCTATCCATAACGCCAACTCAACTTTCCAATTAACACCCTACTTATGTTTCAAATTCTATCAAAAACTAATAAAGTGTCTATAAAATCCAACCTTCTGCAATTAGGGCTACCTCATCATTAGCAGACCAGCAGATAAATATGAAACCACTTGTTTTTGCTTCCTTAACTAGCAGTTCTGTACTCATTAAAATGTATACAAACAAGCAAGAATTATGTAATTATTAGGTTTACCCTAATAATAACCTGAAGGTCAGGCAATAGCCATTTAGTTAGGATGAAACGGTAGCTGGGAATATTTTTTCAGATCCTCGCTGACAGTGACATAAAGCAGGGACAACTGAGATCAGTGGATTATTTATTTCATATGGTCAGCTAACTGATTAACAGTGACATTTTTATTTCATGTCCAACTTGTTTTTTCTTGCTTCTTTATTTCTTAGATGTCTGTTCTTCTTCAAATTTTGATGTAAGGTATATAAACATCATAAATGTAAGCCTAAGGAAAACATTAAGAAAATAAATGGGCTACAATCATAAAAAAAAAAATTATTGTATATTTCAAAGCCAAATTTAATCAACTTTGGTGTAATCTCTAATTTGAGAGTCTGATACTCATTTATTTACCTAGGCTATTTTTTTGTCCAGCAAACAAAAATTTCTTTTCTATGCTAGGTATGGGGAAAAAAGAAGGTTGAATCATACACAATCCTTACTCTCAGATAATTCCCAGAGTAATGGAGGAAACAGAGGGATATCAGTTATTTATTTCCACAAACAAGCCATCTGACATCTAACCACAAAACCCAGTTGCATAAAGCATTAGGCATGCATTTATGAGAGCAATAAGTCTGTAGGTCAGTAATATAGTCTAGACTATAAATAATAGTTATCCTGTACTCAGCTAGGCTTGCTTACATGTCTGGAGGTCAGATGGCTGTTGGCTGATCTAGACTGTCTTTGGCTGGGAAAATTAGGACACATTGGTACATTCCATATGTATATCATCCTCCAAGAGGCTAGCCCAGGAATATCCTCAAGGCAATGAAAGAAGTATGAAAGCATAACCAGAAACACTCAAGTACTTTTTCTAGACTCTGTGTCATGACTGATAACATCCCCTTGGCCAAAGCAAGTCACACAGCCAAGGTCAGAATCAAAGAGCAAGGATATAAATTCTGCCTTTTGTTCAGAAGACCATTAAAGTCACATGGCAATGGGCACAGATATAAGGAAAGGCAAAGAACCAACACCATCATTACAATGCACCGAAGAAGAATGAACAAACAAGAAGATACTCTCTTACTATTCTAAATCAAGGAGATGAGTGTTACAATGGAGGTAGAAAATAATACTATATATGAGGGCTCAGTGGAAGGTCTAAATGTCTCTTTCCAAAAACACAATAAAGCTTTAAGCAAAGAAGTGATATTCAAACTGGCTTTTAAAGGCTGCCTATCTAAGAAGGTCATTTCTGAAAGAAAATATACATATAAGACACAGGGATGTGATTAAGCATAGTGCGCTGATAGAACTAAGAAGAAAAATTAGAAATGATATGGGTGATTTAGGTTGAATCAGAGAAAGAGATTTGGTACCCGAATCTACCATTCCATTTCACCCAGTTTACTTGGTTGTAAACCTCTGAGGGACAAAAGTAACATCTCCCGTCATCTCTGTACTATCCATAGTGCCTTGCACAGAGAGAGTAGTCAATAAATGTTAGCTAGATTGATTTCTACATTACTAGTGGGAAAAAATCATAAACTGACCATGTCATGAAGATGAAGTGGTAATGCACAAACACGTCTTGATAAGCAAGTACAAGTCTCGAAGTCACCTTGTTCCATATCAAGTTCAAAACTTTCAAATCTTACCTGCTAAAATCCTTAAGCAGATTTTTGAACTTCAATTAATTTGAACTTTATTAAAAGGACATGAAAATTGGACTTTTGTGTTTTATTGCTCCTCGGGAATTTAGTAGTTAAGAATATGGTTATATCTAAATTGGGGGCATCTCCATCATATGAATTTTGGCTACTGGGGTTTATTTCAGAACCTCCGATATTGGACAATATGAGAAAACGCAATTTAAGAAGAAATATAATACAGGAAGTAGATTTTAGCCTAAGGTACTATTACAAATCTTTTCAAAGGCCATCTAAGAACCAAACCTAAACTTCCCATCAGTGGTCAGGAATATACCCAAAATGAAATAGTAGCTAATACTGAGCGAGTTGCATCACAGAAACTAGAGCAGGGCTTCCCTGCTATGCTGATGATCTTTTCTTCTGACAGGGACAAACACACTGCCATTTTACCATGAACTTAGTGACTAAGCCCACAGGTTAGGAGGGGAAAATGGAGAATGTTAGGTAGAGACCTTTTGTCCCCTTACCTCAAAAATTCCACGAGATTACTTCCACTGATCTAACACTCCAGGTCTCTCTGTACACTGCTCCTTACTGATTTTTCCCAATGAAAGGACAAACAGCTTACCTGCTTAGGAGGTGCGACACATCTTATGAGGTAGAGTTCATCAATTCAAAAACTACTAGTTTTGGCTCAAAGGGCAAGATAAGTTGGACAATAATGATTCTAAGTAAGTATGTCTATTCTGCCAACCCAAGTGTCATAGAGTGTTTAAACGTCTAGACTTAGAAAGGGTGCTGTCAGCAAATCCATCTGTCCAAGTTCTCCAATCAACATTATCAATAATAAAGCTACTATTTTGATTGCCAGATAACTTGTGTCTTATTTTCAACTGGTTCCAGAGATAAAAAGGGAAGAAAGGGGTATAATTTTTTGTTTCTCTAACTCTTAAAACACATGTTCTGTCTTATCCACCTTAGTGTTCCCCACAGTGCTAGAATGGTGTCACATAGAGTAGATGCTCAAAAAAAATTGTTCAATGGATGAGAACAGGAATTTAACATCAAAATCCAATACATTCTTTGATCTCAGACCTCTTGAGTTCCTTTTAAGAAAGGTAAACTTCCGCTTAGTGTCGCTGGTAAACATTTTTCTTCCCTACATACTGGTTCAATTTCTCAAGTGCTAATGGTCCATGCAACTCCTTTACCTAGCTATGGGACACTCTGTAACACGGCGATCAAAAGATTTTGTCAAGGCATTGTCATCTTTTGTAACAACAAGGTCTGTATGGATTTAAAATACCACCATCTGGATAAATTAAAATAAAATTAAATTAAATTAAAATAAAATAATAAAATTAAATTAGAATAAAATAAAATAAAATAAAAAAAGTACCACCATCATGCTCAATACAGGGATTTCACAGAAACAACCAGAGCCAATTTCAATGAAACACTAAACCTTTATCATGCTACCTGTTGTCTCTGGCAGCTCAGTGAAATGCTCATTTGCTTCCCAAATGCTACCCTTTATTGAAGGGAAGGGAAGGGGAGGGGAGGGGAGGGGAGGGGAGGGAAGGAAAGAAAAGAAAAAGATACTGCATGCCTGTAATTTTTCCAACTTTCTGTAGAATTTCATGTAGTTCTCAATTACTTAAATGATAACCTCTGAATAACCAAAGAGTTCTCAAGTCTTTGCCAAGAGAAAATGCAGTATGTTGCAAAGAGCTCTTTGCAATAAATTTTAAGTCCAGCTATATACAAAATAGAGATTTAGCAAAGCCAGGTGGCAGATTTGATAAAATAGTAAAAAGGAAACTATTGAGGGAATTTGAGCAAGAAGAGGCTAGGCAGAAGGGCAGGTAGACATATAAGCATTATATCCATGTCTTACCTGCAAAGTAAAGACTGAAGCTTGGCCCTTGCTGAGAAATGGTGCATGAGAAGGGTGTGTTCTGTGTGGCCCATTCACTGCTACTAGCCCAGTGTACAGCTTGGTAAATCAATCCAAAACATTATGCATTAGAGTTAACAGAAGTATAAACATTTAGGAAAGTGACCTAAACTGCTTCTTTTTATTAGTCCAACCAAGTCTATAGGTCCGATAACTGCACATGTAAAAAACTTTAGAGCCAATCAGTAAAGGGACACCTGGGTGGCTCAGTCAGTTAAGTGTCTGAATCTTCATTTCAGTTCAGGTCATGATCTCACAGTTTATGGGATAGACCCCTGCATCAGGCTCTGCACTGACAGAGTGGAGCCTGCTTGGGATTCCTCTCTCCCTCTCTCTTTGCCCCTCCCCTGCTAGTGCACCTGTTTGCACTCTCTCTCCCCACCCTCTCAAAATAAATAAATAAATTTTAAAAAGCCAATCAGTTAATTCATATTGTGTAACTGCTGGGTATTATGAATTCTGTTCTGTCATGAAGAGGAATGAGACCCAGACAACTGCCCCCAAGTTGTATACAGTCAAGTGGTGAGACAGACACATATTTCAAGCAAGTTCATGACCACATACAAACTTCTTTGAAATATCCAGATAATAGACTGAAGGTATCCTTTCATGTTTTACCTGCATAGGATCCATATTTCTCAATCTAACATTCTCAGGAAAATGTCAGAGTCATTTAAAAGTATTCCCTTTGAAGTACCTCAAGTAGGGACCACCAAAATTGTTGTGGTTGCAGAGCTGAAAATAATCAATTATAGATACATAGAATGTTTGAGCGGGAAGGAATTCCAGAGAAATACTCATCCAAGCTTTTTCTTCTTTCCAATTAAGAAACAAAGAGTTTGAGGAAATAAAGTGACTTGCCCAAGGTCACACACCAATTTGTGAAACTAAAGCTACACTCATGTGTCCACAGGTCTAGAGAAAATGACAGCTTACTATGAGTCAATCAATAGGCTAAAAGAGTATTTTCTTCGAATTCTTACTATACCTTTCAGGATATACATATGCCACTTATAAGTTACGTGACCTTGGAAAAAGTGAACTAACCTTTCTGAACCAGTTTCCTCATCTATAATATAGAGATCATAATGTCTATTACAAGATCCACACATTGTAATCGCTATATATTTTTAGGTGTGGCAACAGATTCAGAGAGGTTAGTTCACTTTTCCAAGGTCACACAGCTTGTGAATGGCATAGCCAAGACGGGAACTCAAGTCTTTCGAACTTTCACAACACCAGGCAACCCACTGTCCGCAACACAATAAGGTAACTCGACAGTATGTGGTTTTATATCCAGGCAGGATTCCAACATACATCTATTTCCTCTTTCTGGAGTCTGAAAAGACAAACAATTCTCAAAATTTAAATCAAAGCGTAAAAGCTACTTTTCCTACCCATGGGACTATGAAGCCAGATTTCATTTCAGGTGTCTCATTTGATCTTCTTAAAAGGTTCTTTCCTTTAGGCCATTTAAACAAGTGCTGTCTATAAGGGCAGAACACTCAAAGGCTGCAGCGGCAAAATGATCAAGCTGAGTTATCTCTGTAAACACTGCACTTCGATTTATTTCACAGGGGGTATAAAAGGGAGGCTTTCATGCCATGCTTCTGTGATAAAACAATGGAAAACCACAGGCGTGGTCTGCAGTGTCTGGTCACAATGTCTGGAGCGTGGACCCGACTGGGCCTCGCCACTGCAGCTGCTACAGAACATCTCTGCCTGGGCCATCACGCCAGCCATTCATGAATGAATTTGCTTTCCTGTGGGAGAATAAGGCCATGCGTCTGCTAATGGCAAATGGACCCCTGAGTTCTTCTGAGAGGGGGGACAGTGGGCTGCTCCAGAGCAGGGATCTAGGGGTCAGAATAAATTGGATTCAAATTTCAGCTATTTTCCTTACCAAGGGGCCTTGTGGCCCAACTGTATAACCTGATCTTCAAATCCTGTCTGTATAATTGACATAATGACATGTACTTCACATGGTTGTTGTAAGAATTATATGCAATTACACACAATTATATATGTGTATAAACTACCGTAGCACAGAGCCTTGAATTTGGAAAAGAAGCTCGGTAGTAAGAAGTCCTTCCGAGCCAGCTTATTTCTTTTTCATTCACCCTAATGAGTAATATTATGGAATTTCTGAATCATCATCTACGAATAATGATAGCTTATTGAAACTAGCATTCACAAAGTCCTTTCCTATACATTATATCATAAAACATAATAGACACTCTTCATAATGACCTTGTAAGATGGGCAGGGCAGCTATGACAGCACCCTGTGTGTCAGGAAAGAGAGACCTTCGGATGGACAGCAAACAGCTTGACTAAAGTCACAGAGGAGTAAGTGACACACTAGGATTTGACCCCAGACCTTCGTCTCCTCGTTTGGTGCTTTCTACTCTGAAATGTCCCAGTGTGGCATGTGCTGGGATAGAGCCCAAACCACTATTACATGTTACTACGTAAATAAATAAAAAATTAGCCCCCTCAGCCTGCTGGTCTGAAAAGATTACGCTTCCTCTTCTTAGTGTCCTACGGTCACAACCATTGTTAGCAAAGCGAGGAGCTGTGTAGTTGTCTCTGGTTTATAAATAATTATCAGCTTACTGTAAACGTTTTCCAGTTGCTCAGGAGTACCGAAGACTTCCTCACAGACCCACTCAGCAGTACTGTCCTGTGCTGCTATCATTGATCATTGTTAGTGACAAACTTGACTCTGTCACGTGCTACCTCATCAATGGTGGGAGATTCCCTCGTGACGTGGGAGGGTCCTGATGCAGGTGACAATGTGTTTGGGCCCCAGAGCTTGTTCTGTCTTGTACCAGCCTTATGGCTTGCACCAGGTCACTTCCTCCTCCCTGCCTCCACTTGCCGGGTCTCTCAAGTGAGGAAGTTGCCACTGATCTCTGTGGTTGCTCTCAAATTGATCACCCTCAGATCACAACTACACTTTACAGATCATGTGACATGTCCCTTTGAAGGGTGATGACTTTGATAAAGCACAGAAGCTACAAACACAAAGACGATTTTTCTCTCACACCTAAAAGCACTGTATTTTATTGCAACATGTTATGTTAGCATCAGCCCTGTGTGTTAGGGAAAAAAAGGTGGATTTAGAGTAAAACAGCTCAGGTCTCAGGCCTCAATTTGTATGTACTTGCTGTGTGGCCCTGGAAAAAGTCACTTGACTTCTCTGAGTTTCTTTTTGTTCAATCTTCCGATGGGGCTAATGCCCTCCTGGCTGTTTGTGAGTCATGGCTACATCAAACACATGAATGCCCCTGGCAAACTTCTGCATGCTACACATATATTGGCAGTGTGTATGCGTTCCGTAAATTTGGATGTAATAAATGCCCTATTTCCTTAGGTTCCTAAATCAGATTTAATCTCTAGTCTCTGACCTGCAAAGCAGAGAGGACATTTGATGACTACACTCATTACTAGAGCTCCATCACTTCGATACTACCTTCCAGAAGTCTACAAAGATACCAAGAGTCACAGAGGTTTGGAATACTCATAATGGAGCCATCTGGACAACACTAGTTACTTCTGAAACGACCATGCCCCAGTCCTACATGGCCCCCATGGCCTCCTCTCCCTACCAGGGAGGCATGAGGTGTCCCATGGCCACTCCCCACCAGCCCCTCCCACCACCTGCATCTGGAGGCAAGCAAGCTCCCACCACATGTGCTTTTAGATGCAAAGCAGCTTTTGTCTACAGAACTGTGACTAAAAGCACCCATGGGAATGCACCTGCCCTCAACATGACCTCCCTCCTTCAGCCTCTTACTTTGACTTCTTACACTTGAAGATTACCCAGTAGTGATGCCTCCCTGACACACCTCGGTTTCATAGGCAATACCCATGAGAGAAGGCAAATTCTGCCACTCCACCCAAAGGTTCTGATGCCCAAGGGAGACAACCGGCAAGGGGTGAGTTCTTGAGATGCAGAGAGGAAAACACCCATAACGCCAGAACAAATCACAATGTACTGTAGAAATATGAGTATGATATACAGGATATGTGTATGAATAAATTATTCCTATATCTGTTTTCTTATATATTTCTCTTCCAAATGCCATTTGGAAGTTTAAATCAGAAAAAGCCACTCTCAACATCAGTGGCTTTGCAAATGTGAGGAAACTTTCTGAAAAGTTGGGGCATATCATTGGAGATTCATATATGCCCCAAATGCTTCATATTTTGCTTTTCAATTGATATATTTCCACTACAGGAATTGTAAAATGAGCCTTTTTTCCTAAGAGTGATTTGACAGAAGGGCCACCCCACCCCTACCCCAGTCCTGGGAAGCCTTCGGCAGCCCCTTCCCATTTTCCTTGGAATGTGCTTAGGGGATGTGCACACTCTTTGTGAGTCCTGGAACCAAACCTCAGGAGAAAGTAAGGGCGCACAGAGAGACTCATGGAGCATCAGTACCATAACGGCACCACTTTACCTCAGTAAGCAGGCATTGTGTGGCCAGGCCAAGATACATATGTAGCCAACTTGTCAAAAGAAGTCTAAGAACTGGCCATCAGCTGTGCTGTGTGAAAGTTAATGGACACTCACTCTTTCTTTTTTTTTTTTTTCTTTTTTTAGGGGAACAGCGAGTAATATGACAGAGAATGCAATTTTTTAAAAAAACTATTAGTGGCTCAAAGGCTTACTCTGAAGACTAACTTCTTCAGATGAGACTCCAATGGGCTGAGAGGTCCTAAGTTACTTACTTTCTCAGCCCACAGCAGACTTAAGAGTTCTGCAGAATTGATGTTGGTTTTTAGGATGCACAGAGATTAAGCCTCATGTGTCTGAATTGTAGAAAGATGCACAGCTGGCCTAACTGCATCCACTCCAGGATGGAAACCCTGGTACGCAGGCTATGGAGCTACTGTCCTTGACCTGCAAGGCAGGGTCACTCCTTGGCAGACTGGAAGTACAATCCAAGCCCTCTCTGCCAAAGGTAAGGAACATTCCCCAGATGGGAGTATGGGGACCAGGATGAGGCTGCTGAGGTAATGGCTCCAGACATTCAGATAACAAGGGAGGCCATTAAGTCACTTTTTCAATGACCATTTAAAAAAAAATTAATGTTTATTTCTGAGAGAGAGAGAGAAAGAGAGCATGAGTAGGGGGAAGGTGCAGACAGAGAGCGAGACACAGAATCTGAAACAGGCTCCAGGCTCAGCCATCAGCCCAGAGCCCAACGCGGGGCTTGAACTCCTGAACCATGAGGTCATAACCTGAGCCAAAGTTGGATGCTTAACCAACTGAGCCACTCATGCGTCCCCACTTTTTATGACTCACAGGTCACAGAGGAAGATAATGTTTACAGGACATTTCAAGGATAATCTCTTCCCTATCTCAAAACTACAAGCAGCTGAGGTCTCAGATTCAAGACTGGGAGAATAGCATTGCTCTCTCCCATAGTGGAGTGTAGGTCACAGGCTCACAGAGCCGCACTGTGAGGCCACGCGGCTTCCTCTACTGACTTGCAGGCCAGTTTGCTCTGTCTACCTTCTCTACCTGATGTCTTAGACAACTGAAAATTACCTCTTCAAATTAACAAATTAATAAAACATACACATATTTAGTAAATATGTTAAATAGTTAAACTGCAATCATTATATAAACAAAGAAGATCTACAATATGTTTATTAGCAACACCCAATATAACTGACAAAGTAAGACAGTGGAGTTTGATTAGCTTTAAAATGCTTTCTAAAAATGTATATTTGTAGGAGAAAAAAAAGCAATTAATTAGCAATTGTGTGTGATGTATCTATTTATTGTTGGAAAGGCATGGTGGTAACTTTGGAAACTTCTTGGGTATTCACATGTGTGATGTTTTCTATACTTACTCACCTACTTAGAGCATTTCAGTGGCTCCCCATTACCTGAGGAACAAAGCTGACACATTATTCAAGTCCCTCTGTGATTTGGCACCAAATAGTCTTTAATTTTATCCCACAACCTCACTACACTGCAAATACAGAAGGCACTGTCTATTGCCAGAAATACCTTTCCCTTCCTATCGCTCTGCACCTCAGTCCCACCCATACATTCAGCTTCAACTACACCAAACTACTGTTCGTTCTGTAAAGGAGCCACATCATTTTACCCTGGCATCAGTAATCTTTAGCCACCTTTATCAAGCTCCAACACATGATTAAAAGCCAAATTCTGGAATCCATGCAAAGACATTATAACTCAGTAGATCTGGGGTAGAATCAGAAATCTGTGTAAATATATAAGCATCCTAGCTGATACTGATAAAGGAGGTTCAAGAATCACATTATGAGAAACACTGGCTTGGACAATTTACATATGATCTTTCTTCTCTCTGAAATGCCAGTCTCTTTCTCTCTCTCCTTGACTCTAAAATTTCTATTTATTCTCTAAGGCCCCAGTCAAATGTAATCTTCTTCTCCTCCTAGTCAGAATAAATTACTTCTCTCTCTGTGCTCCCTGTATACTCAGTATATACCACTTTTACCAAATGTATCCCAGATCATGGCATTTATTAGGTAAGTGTCTATCTTCTCAGAGTTTAAATTACTCATAGACTGCAAGCAACTATGCACTGTATCAGTGCTCAATAAATGTTTGAACAAATGATATTTGGTGGTAAGGTTTACCCTGCCTTGAATCACCTCCACTTTCGTTTCTAACTAAATGGGCCTTAGAGTCTCAATTTAAGGTCAATATTTCTTCTTTCATGAATCCTTCTCTGATAAGCCCAGGAACGTATCTCCTTTCCACTGTGTGACAGCAGGTCTTGTTCTGTCCTTCACTCAAAGCATTTACCACACTCTCTTGTACTATGAGTATCTGTACACACCTTATTTCCTTATTTCCTCTATTCGACTGTGCTTCCTGTCTCTTTCATTTTTGTATCTCCAGACAACACAGTAGAGCACCTTGCCCACGAGATTCTCAAAAAATATTTGAGAATTGGATTGTACATAGTCAATGTGCCTGATAAAAGCATCAACTCCTTGGGCAGCTGAAAACATTATTTCTTCCTCCTAGTTACACTAGAACAAAATCAGAATATAAAAATCATAAGGACATCAAGAACAATGCGTTGCTCTTTCGACATATCCTAAGTAAGAACCTAAAATCTGCAGGAGATAGACAGCTAACAACTTCAACTTTCTAAATGCAGGAGTCTGAAGCACTGAAGAAAAGTGTTTACTTATACATGCCTCTGTCTTGTAAAACTATTTCTACCATTTATTATTGCTGGTAGTGTGGTATTATTATTACTATCATTATTTTTATTATTTCTAATTCTGTGGCTGGATAAACTCAGATGGACATACAGCGTAGAAACTGTTACCCTCTTATGCAGATGTTCTGATCTGCCTATCCTAAAGGAATATCCAACATGTGTCCTCTCCCAATAACCAAAATAGCAATTACCAGAAAGAATAAGAGAAAAGAGTTATTCATTCATTCACCCATCATTTATTCCATGAACAATGAAGTCTGCTTAAATGCAAACATCATGTCTTCGTCCTGTTTACAGGACAAAACTAGAAGAATTCCTAATACATTTCCACTTAGAATTTAGTGATTTATGAATAAGTGAATAAATGAATGAACAATGAAGAAGAAGATTTTATCGTTTCTTTAACTAAAATGATATACTGGCAGAGTCCTTCTAAACTGTTAAAATGATTTTAATTTGAGTTATTATTAATTTGTGAACAAAGGAGGCCATTCCTTTAAACTCCTAAATAGTCTTCATTTCTGCTACATGTTTAACTTGCAGAAAGAAGCAGTAGAGTTTTGACTGAGAACCTGTCTTCTATGCAAAGGATACGTTTACTGTTACACTGCTTTTTACTTTATTTCCCAAGAACCATTTACTTTACCTCTATGCATGAACTTAAATTTAAAAAATGACTCCTATGTTTCATGTGCCTTCAAACAACTGTGAGATTTTCAAATAAAGTGTCTGTAGGTAAATAGATAAAAATGTATCTGAAATTAACAGTCATCCTAGATCATCAGAGTTCAATTAGTTGGCAGTGAAATGTAGTCAAACTTTTAGTAGAAAGAAAGGCAGAAGGGGTGCCTGGGTGGCTCAGTCGGTTAAGCATCCGACTTCTGCTCAGGTGGTGATCTCAGGGTTTGTGGGTTCAAGCCCCGCATCAGGCTCTGTGCTGACCGCTTGCTCGGAGCCTGGAGCCTACTTCAGATTCTGTGTCTCCTTCTCTCTCTTCCCCTCCCTCGCTCATGCTCTGTCTCACTCTGTCTCTAAAAAATAAATAAATGTTAAAAAAAAAAAAGAAGAAGAAAGAAAGAAAAGAAAGGCAGAAAACTGAGAGAATAACCAAGAAGTCACTTACTGTCAAAATAGTGTTGGGGTTACTCTGAGTGTGGGGCAGGCAGGTGCCGGTCAGCGTAGCAGCTACTGGAAACAGCAGCAGAGGAAGCCACACCACTGCGCGGGGTTCAATGATGACTGCAGATGTTTTGGATTAAAGGCTTCACGCAGCTCCCTAAATGCCTGAGCTCCAAAGAGTGAAACTGTGTTAACTATAGGCACCAGGACCACTGCAGCTAAGCAGAGGGCTGTGTCACCTCAGGGAGCCTGGGTACACTGTTTGAAAAGACTCCCTGTTCCACCAGAGCCTGTTAGCTATTCTCACCCATAGGAAGGGGAACTTCCCAGGCACAGGTCTATACTTCTATCCTGTGACGAAGCACACTCCAGGAACTAGCTAAACCAGGTCTAGTAAGCGGTTTTCTCTGGGGCTTTTATTCTAATGCTGTAACTACAGGAAATTAAACTTCCAGGTAGACATTTATAAGAACTGTCCAGAGCCTTTTGATATGCTATATAAAAAGTCTGCATTTTTGCCCTGTTCTTAAAAGCATAGGAAAGCAAAGAACAGCTAAATCAGTAACTGTCAGGCCCAAGCAATTGTCAGGAATGAAATAGTGGTGCAGAATACAAATCGTAATTGAAATGCACAAACCCCTCTAAAGCAATGTTAAAAACTTCATGACATTGCAGAGTTTCCCTGTGTCCCCTATATGGCAGCAGGATGGAAGAGAATGCTCTAGTAAAAATGTCTACTATGGAGTCTGCCTTGTACCTCATTATCCGAATATGCCATTGGGGTTTTTACACTCTTCTGAATAACTATGTACAGCTCACACCCTGACCTTGAGCATTACTGTTGCATTAGTACAAACCTTCAGGGAAACGGGAATAACAAAATAAGATATTAGAATAAGCATGAACTGCATTGGAGTATCAAGGAAGAAAGATGCATGGGAAACTGCTGGTATATTTAAAACTGAAAAGGAGCTATGTGTTCACATTAAACCAGGCAATCTAATTCCAGAGACAGCAGGAATGGTTTTGCTTATCGGAGCACCATTCCTCGATTACCTAATCTTCCTTAAGACCTCTAGGACTTCAAGAAGACATTTCATACCTTGGCCTACCTTGTCAAGTTCTAGCAAGCAAAGTGCACTTTGCACTTTAAGTGATGCACCAAAATACTAAAAATGCAAAGTCACTACTGAATAATATTAAAATTAAATAGAAGAAAAACAACACTCTGCAGAGCTAACTAATGAAGAAATGTGAGTTGGTCAGACCAAGAAAGGAATATGAACAAAGCAAGGTCAAAAGGCTAAGTATGTTTTGAAACATCTGGGACTGGCTAAGCAACAAGAAAGCTTTTCCTGAAACTAAGCCACTTGACTGCAAAAACATGGGCTTTGGACTCAGATGTATTTCCGTTTACATCCTGACTTTAGTCCTTATAACTTTTCCAAGTGTTTAACCTGCCTGAACTTCACTTTCCTCATCTGCATGTGGGGGTAGAGAGAAAATATTTTGTTTTTTTCTGCAGAGTTAGAGATATCTGAGCAAATATTATTGAACTTGGAACCTGGGCTAAAGTCAGGCATGAAGGAAGATAATTTGTGACTTGTTAGCTAGAGAACACTCCAGAGAGATTTACCTCTCAGAGGTATGTGTTTACATTTCAAAAGAGGCTGAGACCTGGGACCAGGAAGACAACCTAGGTTACAAAGATAGAAACAATAGTTATTTGCATTCCAAAAGGTTAGAGGAAGAGCCCAGAATTTTTCTGGAAGAACAAAGGTTTTTCTGCCTCCTTTCAGAACAAAGGGAGACAGCAAGTGTATAAGCACCCAGATCCTTTCCAGGGGGATTCTTCACCTACAAAACAGACAAAACAAGTTTGTCCGCCCAGCTCTCACCATGTTGCTCCAGGAGTAATGACTGGATCACAGAGGAACGACATGGTTGTTACTCACTGTAAAGTACTAACCAATCTTCTCTGTTCCCGAAACCTCACATGTGCACTTAGGATCCATACTAATAAAGATAAATATTGAAAATGGCATGGTTCTCACTGTTGGCGTGGGTGGTTACAGACAGGCCAGGGGAATGGACTGGAGCTGCAAGCTATGTGGTATTAAATTAACCATGGGGTTAACTTAATATGGATGCAAATGGTTACATAGAAAAAAAACCTTACAGATACATGTGTGGATACATTGGTTAGTATATACACAAATATATTTTTTTTTATGCTCTGTCATCTGACCGGGCCTAAAAGAAATAAAACTCTAGTAGTAATAAGCACATCTAACACCCAGATCTTGATTTCAAATAGCACTCTCCATTAAACAGGACCAGGGCTCCTTGGAGAACGGGCTGATTTCAGAACTGGGGAAGGAGTTATACAAGATGAGCTTACAGCATCTTCATCTTGTAATGCCATATGATAAATAAGAAAGTGTTTATACACACACACACACACACACACACACTCACACATGAAACTACAACAAAGGGGCCAGGAAGCTAACTGAAAGACCTCCCAATGGCCAAAGCTTGGACAACTTAAA
The DNA here is from genome assembly GCF_003009895.1 of Hyaena hyaena. Lineage (NCBI taxonomy): Eukaryota > Metazoa > Chordata > Mammalia > Carnivora > Hyaenidae > Hyaena > Hyaena hyaena. The sequence goes on along the minus strand of NW_024081302.1, from coordinate 995,005 downwards.
ACATCAAAATAAATAAAGTAGTACTGAATTATAACCCAACATACAAAATCAATATCCATGAGTCCATACTGATTATAAATAAATGATTAATAAATAAATGGAACAGAGACAAATCTCCCGTGTAGAAAAATTCCAAATGAATAATGTAAATACTCTACTATAAAGGAGGAGGATCATAACTCCTCCCTTCTTAACTAAAGCTATGCAGAGTATACTTCAAAAAGTACAGAATGCAACAAGGGAAAAAAGAAGTGATCAAGGTCAACATCAATGGTGATAAATCTTGAGAACATGCATGTACTCTTGATATGATGTAATGAAAGTATGCTTTACCTCAGTGGTCTTTTTCCCAGAAACCCATAACTTTGTCCTTATCATGAAAAACTGGCAGATTCTAATAGAGGGGCATTCTAGAATATACCTAACCAGCATTTTACTCAAAGGCTCTAACTCAAATATCTAGAAAAATAAACAGGAGAAGAATCTTCATGTGGTTGTGGCAGACCAAAAAAAAAAAAAAAAAAAAAAATTAGCTGGAACATAAAAAGTGTAAGACACAAAAGATACATAAACTGAACTCTATGAAAAAGAAAACTTATAGTCTTCCAAAGATGATGGGAAGAAAATGAAAAGGCAAGCCATGGCTTTGGAGAAATTGTACACAATACATATCTCTGACAAAGGACTTGCTTCCAGAGACCTCTTACAACTCAATAGTCATAAGAAAAATAGCTCATTTCTTTTAAATGTCAGAATTGAGCACACAATTTACAAATCACTGATCATAAGGGAAATAGAAATGAAAGCTGAAAAGAAATACCAATGGCTAAAATAATACCAGGATGGCTAAAATAATAAGGCAATTAGTACCTAGTTTTGGCAAGGATATGGAACAGCTGGAACCCTCAAACATCGCTGGCGGGAACGTGAAACAGGATTGCACTATGGGAATCAGTGCGGGTACGTCTTGTAAAATTAAACATAAACTTACCATACAACACAGAAAATGTATTCCTGGATGTTCACTCTAGAAAAATGAAAATATTTGAATGACTATATTCTACCCCTGAAACTAACACTGTATGCTAATTATACTGGAATTAAAATTTGTCAAAAATATATTTAAAAGAAAGAAAAATGAAACCCTACGTCTATACAAATGTGTGTACACAAATGTTCAAAGTAGCTTTATGTGCAATAGTCAAAACCGGAAACAACCCAAAGGTGAATAAGTAAACAAATTATGGTACAGATATTGAGTGGAATACTACTCAGCAACGAAAAGTAAGAAATTACTTAAACATGCAAAAAATAATGAGTCTTAAAAACATTATGTGAAGCAAAAGAAACAGACACAAGAGAGAAAACTATCATTCCAACTGTAGAAACTGCAGAAAATTTTATTTTATTTTGCAATTTATTTTATTGCAGAATAAAAAAAGAGATGAAAAAAAGAAAACTATTTTCTGCACAAAGGGCTGACTAGGGACAGATCTCAACTTAGAAGAGCAAGCACCAGGGTGGCAAGGAGACACCGAGAACACAGGATAAAGAGACCAAGGGAAGCTGAGGGCAAGACCTCCTGGAAACACCCAAGAGTAAAACAGCTCTACTTCAAACGGTCCCTAGAAGATTGGACTCTTCTAAATGCTAAATAAATAATTATTGTTTGCAAACTTAAAAATGTAGATGGGGACTATCATCTCCATTTTCCAACCCCTGTATGCTTCAACTGTTTTTTCTCCAAATATCTGAATATCAAAACATAGTGATTATGAGTTGTAAACAAAAACAGGTCGATTTCATGTTTTCAGTTGGCTCAGCAACTTTATATTCAGACACATACATGCCGGAGGCCAGCTCCGGCAGGTCCAGGGGTCCCTGAAGGACAGACGGTGTCGGCGAGAGAGAGAGAGAGAGAGAGAGAGAGAGAGAGCGCCCCGAGATTCTTTCTGATCACCAGGCAGGCATCTCTGCCCTGTTGGTTTTGGTGTCTTTATTTAAAGGTTGAAGAACAACATGAGATCCGAAAAAGGAATTTTTACAATGGGAAGCCTTTTGTGAATTACCATAGTGAGGTTGAATTTTACAACTAAGGAAATAACAGGATGTTCTTAATGAAAAATAGGATGACGTATATATGTTAAGTCGTAAATAGTTAGGCTAGGAATTATTCTGTTTGGCTCTCAAGAGGATGAATGTTTTTGAACTGGTTAGTTTGTGGAAACCTATTTGATGCTGAATGTGTGAACACCACGGGGGCCCTAAATGTGTTAGCCTTTGGGTTATGTGTTAGCTACTCTTTTCTATCCTCATCCCAGCCACCTGTGAGGGAGGATGTTTGCAGAAGGTATGCCTTGGGGAAGGGACTGCCATACATCACCAGTTAGAAGAAGCTGTAAGTGTTAAGTTCTACCTGTTTACTCCTAAACTCTAAATTAGGCTCTTTGTCTTGGGGCCAGGCTCAATTGTCTTTGATATGCAAGGCCCATAGGAAGAGGCTTTTGACAATCACCCACAGAGCTCTCATCTAAAATATCTTTTGTAAAGGCAGGAATATGCTTTTCCTTATGTGGTATCTGTGTTCAGAATATGGGTCTGATATGGAATATTGTGAGGCCTGGTCAATACCAGCAGCCTCATTTCCAACATGAGCCAGTAGTAGCAGAAGGAGATACCAGTTTTCGTTTCTCACAGCAGGAGCTGTGCAAATACTGCCATCTCCTTGCTGTGACTGCCATCAGAGAGGCCAGTGCGGCTCCTAGCACATACACTCACATGCACAGGTACATGCATGCACATATTCTTTTTTCTTTTAAGTTTATTTATTTATTTGGGGGGGAGGGGAAGAGCAGAGAGAGAGACTCCCATGCAATCTCCATGTTGTCAGTCAGTGGAGAGTCCAACAAGGGGCTCCATCTCACAAACCATGAGCTCATGACCTGAGCCTAAATCAAGAATCAGATACTTAACTGACTGAGCCACCCAGGTGCCTGCATGCATGTATTCTGAATCATCTGAAGGTTCGTCTTACAACTGTGAGCTTTCTGCCTTGTGATTTCCCCATCCACATTTACATTTGTGCTGACAACAACATCAATCTGAAGTACTGCTACTGTAACTGCCTTAGGCAAATATGAAACAAATCAATGATGCAATTTGCCAAATGAAAGTCAAATGACTTCACAATTCACCATATAAACAAAGGCTTCACTATATTTAGAATAGAAATGTGAAATAACTAAATCACTAAATAATATTAACATGCCAAATTCAAAAGAACCTGTTGTTGAATGGTCAGTAGCTTATTAGGAGAGAAGAATAAGTTTCAGCCAACTTCATCTGTCATGTTAAATTAGTGGTGCTTTGAACTTAGTTTTGCAATTTGTATTATTTTGTCAATATATTATGGTTTTTTTAGTTGCACAGGAGCTATTAGTATACATCTAGTTTTAGGCTATAATGCATTTTAATAACATGAATGCAAATCAAAACTACAAGATATCATCTCACACCTGTCAGAATGTCTAAAATTAAGAACACAGGAAACAAGAGATGCTAGTAAGCACGTGGAAAAAGGGGAATCCTCTTGTGCCGTTGCTGGGAATGTAAACTGATGAAGTCACTCTGAAAAACAGTATGGAGTCTCCTCAAATAATTAAAAATAGAATAACCCTACAACCCAGCAATTGTACTGCTAGGCATTTATCCAAAGAAGACAAAAATTCTGACTGGAAGGGATACATGCATCCCAATGTTCACAGCAGTACAATCAGCAATAGCCAAAGTATGGAAAGAGTACAAATGACCACTGACTGAAGAATAAAGAAGATGAGGTATATACAAACAATGAAATATTACTTAGCCATCCAAAAGAATTAAATCTTGCCATTTGCAATGATGTGGATGGAGCTAGAGTGTATTATGCTAAGTGAAATCAGTCACAGAAAGACAAATACCATGTGACTTCACTCCTACGTGGAATGTAAGAAACAAAACAGATGAACATAGGTGAAAGGAGAAAAGAGAGAGGGAGGGAAACCATAAAAGGCTCTTAACTGTAGAGAACAGAGGGTTGCTAGAGGCAGGGTGGGCAGGGGGATGGGCTAAATGGGTGATAGGAATTAAAGAGGGCACTTATTTTGATGAGTACTTGGTGTTACATGTAAGTGATGAATCACTAAATTCTACTCCTGAAACTAATATTACACTGTATGTTAAGTAACTAAATTTAAATAAAAACTTGAAATATTAAAAAGTAATAATAAAAAAATAAATAAAATCTAAATCTGCAGTGGTAGAGGGACACAATTAATTTTTACATTATTTCAATATTTCAAATTTTTTTTAATTTGCATACATTAGATGGACTTGTTTCTGTGCATTTCTATAAATTTAACATATATTTAGATTTTTTCAACCATGAACACAATCAAGACACACTCTTCCATCATCCGAGAAAACTCATTTGTGCTATCATTTTGTAGTCCCACTCTCCCCCGGGAACCATAGAGCTTTATTCTCGTTACTACAGCTTTGTCTTTTTTGAGAATGCCATATTAATGGAATTGTACAGTATGTTATGAGACTGGCTTCTTTCCCTCAGAAAAATGTCAAGTTGATCCACATCAGTACTTCATTGCCTTTTATTTTTAAGTAGTTTCCCATTGTATAATTGTACTACATTTTGTTGTATCCATCCAATCATTAAGTTAGCTTGCTCCTGTTTTAGTTTGGAGATTATAAATAGAGAAGATAAAATATCGATGTCCAAGTTTTTGTGTGCACATAAATTATAAGATAAGTAACACTGGCATGGCTGATTCATATGATAAATATTATGTTGTTGTGGTGGTTGTTGTTGTTTTTAACCTGGCTAGTTTTCCAGAGTGTCTGCTATTTTGCATTCTTACCAGCAATGGATAGAATTTCCAGTTGCTCCACAGCCTCAGCATCATTTGATATTTTTAATTGAGCCATTCTAAAGGTTGTATAATGGTATCTCGTGGCTTTAATTGGCCTATTCCTGATGGCTAATAATGATGAACATCTTCTTATGTGCTTATTTGTTACCCATATATTCTCTTTGGTTAAACATTGTTCAAGTCTTTGGATTACTTTTTGATTGGATTATTTGTCTTCTTAATGCTGAGCTTTGAGAGTTCTTATGTATTCTAAATATAAGTCCCCTGTGAGATACATGGTTTGTAAATATTCCTCATGCCAATAGCCCATCCCTTTATTGTCTTCATAACGTCTTTCACAAATTAACAGTTTTAGTTTTAATGAAGTTAAATTTGTCATTTTTAAATTTTTAAAGATTATTTATTCATTTTCAGAGAGAAAGCAAATATAATCGGGGGGTGGGGAGGGGGAGGGAGAGAGAGAGGATCCCAAGCAGGCTCCACACCATCAGTGCAGAGCTCAAAGCTGGGCTCAAATCCATGAACCACAAGATCATTACCTGAGCAAAAACCCCAAGAGTTGGACATTTAACTAAGACACTTAGGTGCCCCAAATTTGTCATTTTTAAATATATGTTTTGTGCTTTTGATGTCATATCTAAGAACTCCTTCCTAATCTCAGGTCTTGAAGATTTCTCTTATACTTTCCTTGAAAACTTTTATGGACTTACATTTTATATTTGCATCTATGATCTATTTTGAATTAATTTTTATATAAGATGTGAGGTTTGGGTCAAGGTTCAATATTTTGCATGTGGATATCCAGTTGTATCAACATTTTTGGTTTTTTTATAGCTTTATTCAGATATTTATTTAAGGTATACAATGTATGAATTTGATATATGTGTACATTGTGAAGTGATTACCACAATCAAGCTGTTAAACACATCCATTACCTCACATACTTTTCTTTTGGGGTGAGAACACTTACAATCTATTCTCTTAGAAAATTTTAATATGCAATACAGTATTATTAACTACAGTCTCCATGATGCACATCAGATCACCAGAACTTATCGATCTAACTGAAAGTTTGTACCCTTTCATATCATTTCATTTTCCCCACCCTCTGAGCCTCTGGTAACCGTCATTCTACTCTATTTCTTTGAGTTTGACTTTTTAGATTCCACACATAAGTGAGATCATACAGAATTTACTTTTAATTTGTCTGGCTTATTTCACTTAACATAATGCCCTCAAGGTCTTCCCATCTTGCTGCAAAGGCAGGATTTCAATCTTTCTCGTGGCTGAATAAGAAATTTTATGTTTATCCAGTCATCTGTCAATGGACACAGGTTTTTTTTTTTCTGTATCTTGGTTATTGTGAATAATGCTGCAATGAACACGGCAGTGTAGCTATCCCTTCAATATCCTGATTTCATTTCCTTTGGATATACACCCAGAAGTGGGATTGCTAGATAATATGGTAGTTCAATTTTTAATTTTTTGAGGAATGTCCGTACTGTTTTCCATAATGGCTGCACCAGTTTACATTCCCACCAACATGCACAAGGATTGCCTTTTCTCATATCCTTTCCAACACTTGTTATCTCTTATCTTTTTGATAATAGCCATTCTAATAAGTGTGAAGTGGTATCTCATTGTGACTTTGATTTGCATTTCCCTGAAGATTAGTGACATTAGTACCTTTTCCTATACTTGTTGGCTCTGTAGTCTTCTTTGGAAAAACATCCATTCAGGTGATTTACCCATTTGTAAATCAGGCTATTTGTTCTTTTCCTATTGAGTTGTATACATTTCTTATGTATTTTAAATATTAACCCATTATCAGATATACAGTTTGCAAATGTTTTCTCCCATTCCAAAATTGCCTTCTCATTTTGTTGTTTCCTTTGCTACCTGAAATTCCCTTTGTTTGATACAGTCACATTTCTTTTTGCTTTTTGTTGCCTTTGTTTTTGGTGTCAAGCCAAAAAATAGTGCCAAGACCAATTTCAAGAAGCTTATCTCGATGCTTTCTTCAAGTAGTTTTACAGTTTCAGGTCTTAGATTTGAGTCTTCAATGTATTTTAAGTTGATTTTTGTGGATGGTATAAAATGCAAGTCCAATTTTATTCCTTTGCATGTGGCTACCTTGTTTTTCAACACTATAATCCTTTCTCCATTATCTACTTTTTACTCCTTTGCCATAAATTAATTGACCATATATGTGTGGGTTTATTTCTGGATACTTTATTCTGCTCCACTGATCTATGTGTCAGTTTTTATGCCAACACCATACTGTTTTGATTACTATAGCTTTATAATATAATTTAAAACCAGTAAGTATAATGTTTCCTGCTTTGTTCTCCGTTCTCAGGATTGCTTTGGCTATTTGGGATCTTTTGTTGTTCCATGTGAATTTTAGGATTGTTTCTTTTCTATGAAAAATGCTATTGGAATTTTGATAGAGATTGCATTAAGTCTATAGATGGCTTAGTGTGGTATGGACTTATTAACAATATTAACTCCTACGATCCATGTACATGAGCTACTGTCTCATTTATTTGTGCCTTCTTCAATATCTTTCACTAATGTTTTAGTAGTTTTCTGTGTATAGATCTTCTATCTCCTTGTTTAAATTTATTTCTAAGTATTTTAATTCTTTTGATACTATTGTAAATAGGATTTTGTCTATATTTCTCTTTCAGATAGTTCATTTTTAAAGCTCAGTGCAACCATTTTTGTATGTTGATTTTGCATTCTACAACTTTACAGAATCCATTTGTTCGTTCCAATAAGTTTTTAGAGGAGTCATCTGCAAACACAGAGAATACTACTTGTTCCTTTTGATTTAAATATTTTTTTTTGTCTTTTCTTTTTATTGCCTAATTGCTCTAACTAAAAATTCTAGCACTATATTGAATGGAAGTGGTCAGAGTGAGCACCTGGTCTTATTTCTGATCTAGGAGGAAAATTGTTCAGCTTTTCACTATTGAGAATGATGTTCACTGTGGGTTTGTCATATAAAACTTTTAATATGCTAAGATACATTCCTTTTATACCTAATTTGTCGAGAGCTATTAATCATGAAATAATGTTGAATTTGTTACGCTTTTTGTGCATCTATTAAAATCACATATTTATCCTTCATTCTATTAATGTGGTGTATCACATTTATTGATTTGCGTATGTTGAACCATCCTTGGATCCCAAGGATAAATCCCACTCGCCTTATGGAGTATGATTCTTTTAATACGCTATTAAATTTGGTTTGCTAGTAGTTTGTTGAAGATTTTTGCATATATGTTCATCAGGGATATTGGTTTGTAATTTTCTTATAGTATCCTTATATGGCTTTGGTACAAAGGTAACACTTTTCTTTGTTATATGTTTGGAAGTATGGAGGTGCTCTATCCTCTTCAAATTTTTGGAAGAGTTCAACAAGCACTGGTGTTAATTCTTCCCCAAATGTTTGGTAAAATTCACTCATGAAGGCATCTAATTTAGTGCTTTTCTTTGTTGGAAGTTTTTTTTTTTTTTTTTTTTAATTACCATTACAATTTCCTTAGTTACTATTTGTCCCTTCAGATTTTCTACTTCTTCATGATTAATCCTTTGTAAGTTGTATATTTCTAAGAATTTATTTATTTCTCCTACATTATCCAGTTTGTTGGTGTATACTTTTTCATATAAGTCTCATGATTCTTTGTATTTCTGTGGCATTAGTTCAACACTTTTTTAAAAGGCTATACTTTTCAAAAAACAGTTTTGAAATATCTTTGCATCATTGTGAAAAATCACTGAGTCACAGTCTAATTCTAGACTCTGTTCTATTCTTTTATGTGCCCATCCTTCGCCAATAACACACTGCCTTGGTGACTGTAGCCATATAATATGTCTTAAAGTATGTCTTGGCATTCTAATTCTTTCCTTCAGATTATTTTTAAGATTTCTTTAGTATTCTCTTTTTTTTAATGTATATTTATTTTTGAGAGAGAGAGCGAGCAAGGGAGGGGCAGAGAGAGAGACAGGGAATCCTAAACAGGCTTCATGCTGTCAGTGCAGAGCCCAATGGGTGGATCAAACTCACAAACCATGAGATCGTGACCTGAGCTGAAACCAAGAGTTAGATGTTTAACTGACTGACCCACCCAGGTGCCCCTCTTTAGTATTCTCTTTTAAGTTGCTTTGTTTTTAACTATATCTCTTCATATAAATTTTAGGGGTTTCCCATGACTAGATAATACATAAGCTCTTTATATTCTACTTTAGAATCAATACTCTACCACTTTGCATGTAGAAGTTTTATTACAGTAAATATTCCTTCACCCCCTATTTACGTTATAATTATCTCACATGTTACATCTACATACATTGAAAATCCTATCAGAAATACAATGTTCGCTTTAAACCATGAAACATTCTTTAGTCAATAAGTGAACAGTTTATTGTATTTACCCAGACATTTGCCATTTCTGGTATTCTTTTTCATTGTAGATGTTCCAAGTTTTCTTCTTATATTATTTCCCTGTTTTCTGAAGAACTTGCTTTAGTCATTCTTTTAGTTTTGAATGTTCTTCAGATCTGTCCTGAATGTAAGCTGCCCAATAGTCAGTTTGGATCTTGGGCAGTGGCACATCTCAGAATTCAGTTCTCAAAGTCTATATATATTTTATAATTAGATCAACACCTATGCAGTTCATAGATGAGCCCAGGAGTTCACTGAGAACTTTAAGTGGTCACTTTCTCAAGTCCTCCCTTACCAGGATCGCCTCTCTACTTTCTGATTCTCTCTTACTCCTCTTTTTGTTATCTGGCCAGAACATTCAGGTTTTAGTTACCCCGCCCTGCTTCATACCCTCCAAACCAGTGTCATATGTTGGGTCAAGCTATACAACAGCGGGGGACGTGGGGGGAAGCCATAAGACTTCATCCTTCCCTCTTATGATCCTTTCTGAATGGAAAGTAAGTTTTCCTACCTGTTATGGACTGAATGCTTGTACCACTTGTCACCAACTTCATATGTTAAAACTCTAACCCCCAATGTGATGCTATTAGGAGATGGAGTCTGGGGGAAATAATGAGATTTAGGTAAATGCCAGAGTCCTGCTCCAGCCAGTCCAGGGGTCCCTGAAGGATGGGTGGTATCGGCAAGAGAGTAAGAGAGCCCCGAGATTCTTTGTGATCATTAGGCAGGCATCTCTGCACTGAGTCTCAGCTTTATTTATGATTAAGTATATGGGGAACAGCACAAAAGTGGCATTTGCCTTAGACAATGATTTCTGATGATAAGTTTCTTTGATGTGTAAAAAATTTTCCAGAACACAGATTTGTAGAAGACTCATGCATAACCTTTATCAATAGTGACTGATGTAAATGATTTAGATGCTTATCATATGGGGAAGGAAGGCGTCTTTAGCATTCAAATACAAGACAGTGTTTTTAGCATAGCAAAGGCAAAACTTAGTTCTTTGTGAGCAGGGGTCAATAGCCTGTTAGCTTAAGGGGAAGTATAAGAAAAACAGGATCCTCAGGAAACACAACATTTGCTCCCATAATCACAAAAGAAGAAGTAACCATAACAAGTTCTTTCACAAGGTGCAGTCAGCATCTCAGGGCCAGAATAAGGGGACAAGTCACTCCTGATACCAATTAACAAGGTGTATCGGGGGTCGGTGCTCAAGCAGAAACAATTGAGTGGGGGTAGATATCAGTCATCATCTGATAGCAGGAGACCTTGCAAAACCAGCCTTAACCTCACAAGGAGTATTTTCAACTAGTGAGTTCAGAACGGCTCCCAATAGGTAAATTCATAGTGGAGCCCCCATAAGGGGATGAATATTCTTATAAGAATAGGAAGAAACTAGAGCTCTCTCTCTCTCAGCCATGTGAGGATACAGAAAGAATACAGCCATCTGCAAACTAAGGTGACTTCACAAGGCACCGAATCTGCCAATACCTTGATCTTAGAATTCCCAGACTCTAGAACTATGAGAAATAAATGTTCATTGTTTAAACCAGCCAGTCTATAAAAACGTCTTAATAGGAGAGTGAACTAAGACATTCACTACCTTTAGTATTTTGGCTCCTGCAGGCTCCTACTGGGTTTGCTGTTGCCCTCCCACAGGATTGATGGAGGGTTGGGGAGCAAGAAATGGAGTAATGAATAAACAAACAAGCAAACAAAACAAGCAAGCAAATTAATTAGTTAGTTAGTTAATTAATTAATTAAGGGAAAGAGGTTCCTGCACTTTTTATTAGCTTTAGAAACCCCTTTACTGCTTCTTGAGCCGGAAGAGAGGGCTCCTGGAGTTCTCTCTGCCCACACTAATACCTATTCTTAGGTTTTGGCTGCATTCAGCTCATGAAATATTGAAGTAAACTAAATGGTAAACTCATTGACACTTTGGTGGTATTTTAAATTCTGGTATTCTTTCCAATCCTCATCTTTCTCAGTACTATTTACTTTCTAATGCCTTCAAATAGCTGCTCCATGAATCCTGCCCATGTTTTATAACTCCATTCACTGAGAGAGCCAGAGTAGCACTTGTTTACTCCATCTTACCTGGTACCAGAATATTCCATACAATTATTCTTCATTTACGGGTTTATTATCCATCAAACTTTAGAAATATACTTGTTCTATATGCCTGAATAAAGTTGGACTCCCAAAAGTCGACATTTATTCCCCTAAAACTGAGCCCCTTGAGAACTGCTTCTATGCCACATTATAGTTATTAATATTCCTTTGGCTTCTATCAAAGGTCATTGCCAGAAGCATACATAGGATATTTGTAATTGTAATCAGTATAAAATTGTTAAGGCCATCATATATACATTATTTAATGAGCCTTTACAAAGTTCCATATGGGGTTTCCTTTTTTTTAATTAATACAATGTTAGAAAAAAATTTATTTCCATTTAGAAACTAAAATTCTTAGAGCTTTCCAGTGGCAAGAGCTCTATTAGTGATTATATAATTCATTTTTTTCCTGGCTACTAGGAAGCTCAGAGATAAATCAGAAGCTTTATTATAGTTGCCATAATTAATACTTTTCCTTGTTACTAATTTTCTATTTTCTCTTGTACTTATTATTATTTCATTGCATATGCATTTGTTATATACCTCTTCAAATTCTTTGCCAAAGAGGCAGAAAATAAATGAATGAATGAATGAATGAAATATCATGAGTAAATAAAGCTTTAATTGGTGCTTTTATAAAACTTTATACCCATCCAATGGAAACTAATTTTTCTTCTTCTGATTTTTTTTTTCTTTACAAGCAGCAAGACATCTAGGGTCTTGCCTGATTATTTCATGTCCTAAAGCATTTTCCTCCTACATTTACATTGACATCTGCAAATGTTAATGGAGTTTCTCTCTGGGATGGGGATCATTAAGTCAAAGAACTGAAGGAAAATGGGCAATGAAAGATTGAATTTGCTCATGCCCATAACAATAGGCAGTGATGCTAATGTGCATGGCAATTTTTATTGAATTTATGCAGCATACCACAGCATCTGGAAACTCTTCGCTTGATTTTGGGATGCAATCAGTTCAAAACCTTAAATATACTCCTCGGGGCTCATTCTCCTATTGATTAGAATTAAAACAAGTTGCCCACATGAAAGCCTGGCGCAATGATAGGAAGTTAGGAACACGAAAGCATTTTACTAAGTGATGAAAATAAAAAGCAATTACAGTGAAATTCACTTCCCAAGAGAAAGTAAGAGCACACCTCCGCTTGCCCACGTGCAGCACAATTTCAGAAAACTGGAAGATCCGACTTTCTAAAACAGTAACGTCAGCACAAGATTAGAAGTGATGAAGCTCTATTTACAGCCTCTACTGTGACCCTCACTCCAGACAGTGTCCCACTCTCCAGGGCTGAAGCCCTGATGCAGTACCTCTGCAACCCTGCAGCACTATATATGCCTCTTTGTAGTATGTCTCAGTAAATAAACCAGCCTTTCTGCATGCCAAACACTGCTGTGCTGCCTCCAAATCAGTTCTGGCCCTGCCCCTCCCATCAATTCACTCTGCCCTCCATTGACTCTTCCCAGACAGCCACCAGGGAAAAAAATCTCCTAAAACTCATTTATGTTCTCCCTTGTCCTCCCATCCCTCTATTTCCTTTTCAAAGCACATTCTCAGTCTCACTAGCTGCGATAGGTCTTCTTATTCTGAGGTCTGGATATACTGGTTGTCTCTAGCAACATCCTGACAGGCTCCTTGTATCCATCAGAGGCTCCATACACTCTCAATGTTGTCAAGTTGGGACAGTTATCCCCACCATTATGTGTCATGCTGGAGATCAACGTCAGAAGCAAGCAAAAAACCTCGCAAGGTCAATAAATACTGATAAAGGGTCTCAGGGAAGAGAATAATCAGTTACTGTAAGATTGAGTCTCACAGTAGGCAACCCAAACACCAAGACACTACACCCTCTTCTGTTGTGATCAGAAACAGCCACCAACTGCCACTGTCTCGTACTCAATTTAGAAGTCATCTCATATCTATCATATCTGCCTTCCTTCCATTACCTGGATAATACAGCAGCTGAAGAAATGGGCCTAGGCTTCACAGTAATGAGCTAGAAGGGACTTTAAAGCTCTTCTGCTTTAAAATCAATTTGTGAGGGGGTGGTGGTGGCACCTGGGGTGGATCAGTTGGTTGAGCGGCCGACTTCAGCTCAGTTCATGATCTTATGGTTTGTGAGCTCTAGCCCCACATAGGGCTCTCTGCTGACAGGTCAGAGACCGGAAACCACTTTGAGTTCTGTGTCTTCTCCTCTCTCTGCCCCTCCCCTGTTCACTATCTGTCTCAAATCTAAATAAACATTAAAAAATAAATAAATAAAATAAAAATTACCCTGAGAGGTAATTTGACCAAAGTCAAAGCAGGAATTCAAACCCAGGATGTTCAATTCACAGCTGTCATTTTTCTGTGAGAGATCATTCTGCTTCTTTTGTATACCAAGAAAACTTCCTTTCTGATACATTTTTACCACTAACTTTTCAATTGCTATTTAATCTCACTATTCCCCATGACATTTTAAATATCTGTCTTTCTTCGGGTGCCTGGGTGGCTCAGTTGATTAAGCGTCTGACTTCAGCTCAGGTCATGATCTCATGGTTTGTGGGTTCAAGCCCCGCATCGGGCTCTGTGCTGACAGATCGGAGCCTGGAGCCTGCTTCAGATTCTGTGTCTCCCTCTCTCTCTGCCCCTCCCTTGCTCATGCTCTGTCTCTCTCTATATCAAAAATAAATTTAAAACAAATAAATATATATATATTTCTTTTGTTTCTCCTTTAAGATAATTTTCCTTTTTTTTATATATATATTTTTTATTTATTTCTAGGAGAGAGAGAGAGAGACAGCGTGAGCAGGGGAGGGTCAGAGAGAGAGGGAGTCACAGACTGCAACAGGCTCCAGGCTCTGAGCTGGCAGTCAGCACAGAGCCCGACGCGGGGCTCGAACCCACGAACTGCGAGATCATGACCTAAGCGAAAGTCGGACGCTTAACTGACTAAGCCACCCAGGCGCCCCCTTTAAGATAATTTTCAGTTCTACAGATAATGCATCTTACATTTCTAGCTCCTTTACATTCCTCACTTCTCTCTAGTTCAGGTATTTTACCATCTACCATGATCCCCTTTCAGCCTCCAAATCGCTTGTACATTAATATTTCTAAATTATAATTCTGTATTGTCACTTCCTTGTGCAAAATACTTTTGTAACTGCTCCTTCTCTAAAACGAAGTGCAAGTTTAATGTTCTCCCCAGCATGGCCCCAGTCTCTCTAGATACCCTTATTTTCCACTACTGACCCTCACATCATCAGGCAGAAAGCTGATTTCTTGCATAACTAAAATAATAAACTACATATCAAAGATTTAATAGTTAATTTACCACGAATCAAGGAATTTAGCATCTTGAGTTTCTCTGGAAAAGATTAGAGTTCTGAGGCAGAATTGGCCATCAGCAAAATTACTGTTTTTCTCCTTCTGCCAACACTGAGTCCGTAAAGTATTGTCAGGTATTCTATCAAGGACTGGGACTAAAAGGTGATTAAGACATTGTACCTGACTTCAAGGAACTCATTATTCTATGAAGGACATGAAACCGTGTACAGCAAATCAGTAAGATGCATGTTATCTCAAAGCAGTAATAAAGTGTTGTGGAAGCTCTTTAACATAGGCTCCCTCGCTTGCCCTTCTCAGGAGTTCACCCTAGCGCATCCAGAACCATGAAGGCCTGGCTAGAGGTCAGTGCAGAGCAGATCAAGGAGGCACGCTGCCGACCTGCAGCCTGACGGTCTCTAACACGTAGAGAGTGCTAGCTGTTCGACAAAGGGTTAGATAGATTTTGGCCTTAGGCCTGGGGTCAAGCTGAACACAGAAAGGGTGGTGACTTAATTATTAATCAAAACGATGCCTGGTTTTGTTTCGGATGAAGTGTAAACATTATTTTATGTATGTGACATCCTCACAGTCCCATTAAGATAAGGAGAGAAGAAACAGACAATTCCTGGTTTATAAATGACCCACATGAGAGATGCCATATAAACATCTGTCAGGTGGGTGATTTGTTGATTGAGTGATTAACTGTTTCACTGACTGATACATGATCCATAGTCAATCTTCCTTCCAACAAGTCAGGTAGGGGGAAGGTATAACCATTTAATCAATGAAGAACTAAAGCTTAAAGAGATGAGGCAGCTAGTCTCCTAAAACCCAACTCATACATAAGCCCAGAGTTTGAATGTGAGTTCTCTGAGAACAAGGTAAGATTTACTTTCATTTTACTGTATTTATTTAAAGATCACTTTCCGGTCCCCTTAATGGCACCATGTGAATAATTTCCTGAACATCAAGATAAATCTACAACTGCTAATATAGAAAGGGTTTCAAAGGGTTTCAAAATCTACGTTGGCTGCTGGGTATACCTAACCAGAACAATGTCAGGATCAAGATCAAGAAGTAAAGAGGTCTTCTGCCTTATCCCTTTCTGAATGTCCACATTCTGTCTCTCACAAATATATATACACACACACGTATGAACTACAAAAAGTGGTAAAGGTCACAGTAAAATGACTGAGTAGAAAAAATACTTTTGACTTCCTCTCTAGAAATGTGATGCAGAAATTAAATTTTTCCTTCTTCCCTTGGTAGTTTATTCCAGAGTAGTTTACTCATTCTCTTTTAATATTAAGCTTTCATAATCTGCATGCATATTAATAGTAATTTTATTTCTTCTTTTATGTGCTTTTCTTGTCGGTGAATGGGACAGCTGGGTGAAAAACAATTCTGAGAATAGATGAAAGGAAAGCAGGAGTCTTTTCACCCACACTAGACCTTAAAAATTAGATGAGCACTTTGTATAATATGAGCACAGAATAGAAGCCAAAACAGGGTGGAGGAAGAAATCTCTCATTTGCAGATGGGTGTCTGGATTTTGGAAGCATTGTGGAATATCTAATTCAGTGTAAACAGGTGCCAATTGCTAAAATGATCTGCTTGATGGGTACAAATAAAGTTGGTAGAAAAGACTTAAAAATGACAGTGGGGGTGAATCTGTAGGTGGTCCTAAAATTCAGAAAAAAAGAGTTTGAATCTGATGAAGAAAAAATAAAAGAACAAAAGAAAGAAAAAAATGATGTCTGAGTGAATCATACTTAAACAACTATTCCATGACAAAATACTGGAGACAAAATTTTAAAACCAGTTAATGGCAACACATAAAATAATAACTCAAAATACTCTAAGGAAACAAAACTGTTGAACTATGGAATAAAATGTCATCTAACTGTCATCACCTTCAAAAATGTATTTGCTGAAGCTTCACACAGGCATAGACCAATATCTAGCAAGTCCTCAGACATTTTCTTTGAGCTTAAAATTTTTAAGTATTGATATGAAAAAATAACTCTTAAATCCACTTTTGAAAAATAACAAGCAAATCTATGATATAAACATATGATTATATCATGCTATATGTGTATATATAATTATGTAACACATTATACACATATATATAATATACAGGGGAATCAGTAATATGAAACACGTGGGTTGTTTTATTATTAGTTTTAATGTTTATTTATTTCTGAGAGAGAGAGGGAACTTGAATACTTGAATATAGCTCCAGGCTCTGTGCTGTGAGCACAGAGCCAGACACAAGGCTCCAACTCACAAACTGTGAGATCATGACCTGAACTGAAGTCGGATGCTTAACCGACTGAGCCACCCAGGTGCCCCTGAAACATGTTTTTAATTGGTGTTCTAGTGGTAAAGAAAAATGCTGTCAACCTGCTCAGCTAGTTTCTAATCCCACATCTGCAAAAAGACTACAAAATATACTGTGTGACTACGGTGAGTTTTCCCCTGTGCTAAACTAATTGGTTTAAACAAACCTTTTACCATGGGAAGGAAGGAAGGAATGGGGGGGGGGGGAGGAATCAAGAGAGGGAGGGAAGGGTGGGGACATCTCACAGGGAGGCAGACAGACAAGAAGGAAGTAGCGAATAATGAAAGAATGGAAGAGGAATAAGAGAAGAAATGACAAGGCAACACATTTTGTCTACTAGGAACTTTCAGATCACAAACTCGTTTCATCAACCCAACAGCCCAGCTTTATAACTATTACCAGAAGCATTTACTAGATGAGAAAAGCCATGCTCAAGAGATATAGGTACTTGTTCATAACTAACAAATGACAGATCTAAATGTTCAACCTGGAACAGTGGTCCCACACCAAGGTGCCTCCTTAACTCCAGGCTCTACCTTGGGCTCTCCAAAGTGTCTGTTGCAATGCTGTGGGCCCGTGAAGTGCTTGCTCTCTCATCAGAAGAACCTGCTGCGGGGAGCACAGACGATTGGCAATCTCCTTCTGCCACTCTTTTGGACCCACTGAGGATTCACACCATCCCTCTCTAATGTACTCCCACTCAGTGACTGAGTGGGCAACCCCTGCTAACATGAGATTCCTCTAACAGGTATCTATAGGTACTGTAGCACAGGGACTCCTCTATTGGTAAGGCTGAAATTTTCTCAGGGCCATGCTTGGGCCTGAGATTCTTATCCAATCCTTCCTTCATCCTCTTTTCTCACACATAGCAGAAAAGTACTGAAGTCTGAGGATCCCTTCCTCCTCCTGATCCTCTTGCAGGTCTAATCCCATCTTATGAATTTATTTGCAATTCCCAGCCCACTTACTTTAACCTCCAGGGAAAAAAAAAAAAAAAAAAAAACCAGGTAGGCCATAAAACTCTCGTTCCACTACCACTAATGATTAACCAAAATCACCAGAAGATGACATGCTCCCCATTAGAAAATCATGGTTCCTGCTAGAATTGAAGGCACACAGGACTCTCAGTGTGAATTAGAATCAAGAAGAGATGAAGACCACGGAGTTCATTCGAGCTAGTCCAGACCTGAGGTTTATAATGAAAATAAGCTGCTTAAGAGCTGAATCAAAAAACTCCCACTGTAGAACATTACTATCCCTCCTCAGTTTCTTTAAAAGGTTCCAGGATCAGGGCGCCTGGGTGGCTCAGCAGTTGAGCATCTGACCTTTGATTTTGCCTCAGGTCATGATCTCACACCTTGTGGGATAGAGCCCTGTATTGGGCTCCAAGCTGATGGTACAGAGCCTGCTTGGGATTCTTTGTCTCCCTCTCTCTCTTTCTGCCTCTCCCCTGCTCTCTCTCTCTCAAATAAATAAATTTCTAACAATCTTTTTAAAAATAGATTCTGGGATTTTTCCACACTTCAGAAAAGGAAGAGGCAGAATCACAGACATATAAACCTATACCAGTCCACTTCAGACCACACACTCATACCTTCCTTCCCTTCAGTGACTGCAAATTCTTCTGTTAGTGTTACTCTCTAATGCAAATGTGCTCACACTTTACAAGAGTGTTTCATAACTTACAGAATGAAAAGAATAGCAAATCCTAATGTTTTAATGATAATCAGTAGGAAATTCACTGGTTTCACAACACTTTTCTTATAATTTATATAAGATTGATGTAAGTAACATACCAGGCAGGAAAATAAGCAAAATACAACGGAATGTCCAAAATTATATATTAGAATGTTGATTAATCAAATGTTTTACATAGTAAACACAGAAAGATCACTGATTAGAAATTAAAAACTTTTCCCTTTTCTTTATTTTTAACTACTTTATTTCTTTATTTATTGAGAGAGATAGACCATGAGTGAGGGAGGGGCAGAGAGAGAATCCCAAGCAGACTCTGTACTGTCAGCACAGAGCCCGACACAGGGCTCAAACTCACAAACTGTAACATCATGACCTAAGCCAAAACCAAGAGTTGGACACTTAATTGACTGAGCTGCTCAGGTGTCCTTCTTTTTCCTTTTTTAGACAAATAAGATTATGAACCACATTTTTATGAAGATTTGGTCAGATTACTATATACCTCTTATTATTACTATCTCTTAACATAGTGTCTCTATTTTAATGTCAATTTCCATCTACCTTCTCCCCACTCAACACACACACACACACACACACACACACACACACACACACACACATCTACCTCTTCCACAAAAAGATGTCATGAAGCACCTGCTTACTTTCTTCTTCTCATGTCCTTTGGCTCCTTTGTTGTCTTCCCCAGCAAGTTCTGGGTGCCCACTATTACGCCTCCTTCCTCCCATCTCTGATGATTCTTACTAGGCACAGCGGCCTTCTGCCCTAACCTAGGATAATTACAAGCAGCATAGCTTTAGTGTCAGATGACAAGGAGTAACAATAAATGTGGTGGAGAAAGAGTGAGAAAAGGGTAATTCACCTCCTTTCAAAACCCAGTTAAACTCATTGGAAGCTGGAGACAAAGGCATGCTGTACTTGGAGCAATAGAAAAGAAGATCTGGAAACAACGTAAATGAAACCTGTATACCCAGAAGTTCTTTGTGAGCTAAGCAGAGGACAGGAACCCAATTTAAAAAAAAATTTTTTTTTACATTTATTTATTTTTGAGAGACAAAGTAAGACAGAGTGTGAGTGGGGGAGGGGCACAGAGAGAAGGAGACACAGAATCCAAAACAGGCTACAGGCTCTCAACAAGCATTCAGCACGGAGCCTGACACAGGACTTGAACCCACAAACCGTGAGATCATGACCTGAGTTGAAGTCGGATGCTTAACCAACCGAGCCACTCAGGTGCCCCAGGTACCGAATTTTAGAAGTAAGGAATTTTACATACTGCCTACCAGATGCTTTCTTCCAAATCACAAACTGAGTAGAATTCAAAGGAGCCAGGCTCTTAATTTTGAATTTCACTGTTTTTATTCAATGATAATGTCTTTAAATCTACCCATCGAGGGAAGACAAACAACTGCTCAAATCTAAAATTTAAATAGAGTTTTATTCAGCATTTTATACTAAAATTCACATCTTTGGAATTCCATAATTTAAAAGATGAAAATGTAGGGCTGCATGGGTGATTCAGTAAGTTAAGCATCAGACTTCGGCTCAGGCCATGATCTCGCAGTTCATGAGTCTGAGCCTCATGTCGTGCTCTGTGCTGACAGCTCAGCGCCTGGAGCCTACTTCAGAGTCTATATCTCCCCTCTCTCTGTCCCTCCTCTACTCATGCTCTCTCTCTCAAATAAACATTAAAAACAATTTTTTAGAAGAAAATGTAATATCATAACATATAGAGTGTAACTACTGCCCTCCTAATATCTTAAACTGGATTTAGGCCAAATTTCTAAATGTCAACAATCATAACTGTAGACTTTCTCTTAAAATAATCATTTTTAAAAAACAAAAACAAATGATTTTTATATGGCTGAAATTACTTCACTCTGTTAAAGCTCCTGAAATGAATTCCCAAGGACTAAAGTAGAAGTAACTCTTACATTTGACTTGGCATTTTCCATTTATTGCTTTCAGCTTTAAATGGCAAAGCATTATTCTTATCATTAAAAATAGCACTGAAAAAAACAGCACTGAGCTACAGAAACTTTAAGTAATGTACGGTATTGGTTACAACCGTGTGGCCCACTGTATGAAAAGTGATATATAAGAAAAACACTTATTTATAAAAATTGAGACTGCCTACTACTATTGCCAGAGTATTCCTTGCCTTCAGAAATTATTTACTAAGAATGCTTTTAATTGTATTATATAACCTATTTAACATTATGCAATAAATGATTAAATAGTGACCTCTGAGAGACTTGTCAAATGGAGAATGCTTAATAGGGTTGGCTAAAAAGTATCACAAAGCAGTACAAATCTGAGATTCTTTTTTAGTGAGCTCTCCAGGTAGAAATGCCTTTACCAATCAAATGGCCATAGAAATCTTCCTATAAACATAACATACAAAGTGAATGGATTCACAAGGAAGAAAGAATAATATACTACTATATAGCCATTAAAAAGGCAAGTTGTAGAAGAATGCTAAATGACAGAAAAAAAATATTTTACTACTAGTGAGGAAAAAACAGATCACAAATGAATATTTTGGAGCACAAGCCCTATTTTTAAAGTTATGCAAATAAGCACTTACATACATTTATAAACTTCCAGAGAATATACAATAGGATAATAGCTGACGTTTTTTTTTTTCATTTTTACATAACTCTGTATTTTCTGATTTCTTTAAATGATCACATATTTCTTTATAACCCATTATATCAGTCAGCACAGACTACATTATACTGTGGTAACAGATAATTATACTGTGGTAATAGATAATCTCATGTCTTTACCCAAGAAAAGCATATTCTTGCCTACTGATTAGCACAGGCAGGGATGCTCTGTTCATGGAATCAATCAGGGACCCAGACTTATGCAGTCTTCATCTGCACACACTCTGTCATGATCATTGAGACCAAAAGAGTGCTGTAGTGAATTGTGCCCAGCTCTGAAAACTACCTGGAAGTAACACGTCACTACCAATCACAAATCTTTGGAAAAGTAAATCACGTGGCCAAAACTCCCTCACCGAAGGTGGACAAGTATCATCTTACTACAAGTCCAGGAGAACTGGCTAAAAATCCTGGATGGATATGAAATCACAAGGATAATAGCTATTTTTTAAAATATGTTTCTAGGTTATGCAAACTTTCTAAAATATCATGTATTTTTTGGTAATACCTCTGGAAAAAACTCTCAACAAATATTCTTTAAAAAGTGAAAAACTCAATATCACAATATACAGGGGAAAAAAGTTATTCTTCAAATAAAGAATATAACATCACTAGAGGAGAATATTCACTCTCACACTTACAAAATACAGTAAGCTTTTATTAGAGAGAAAATAAGACTCAACATTATGTCAGTGATCTTAGAGTTCAAAGTAAAGACTGAGTAGTACAAAAAACACAAGTGAGGGTTAGGATTTAGTAACATGGTCCTGAAGAAGCCCCTTTATCCAGACAAAACCACTAATTAAAGGATTTTACCTGGTGAGAAGGATCAGAGTGGTATGAGAACACCCTGTACAGCCATGCTGGCTCATGGTTCATGGCAAATTTTACCTTTTAATTAGTCATTACAGAGCCTGAATGTGACCATGTCATCATTCTTAGTTAACACTTGCTGTTCATCTAGTCATTCATCAAATATTTATTACGGGTCAGCTGGGAAGATGGCAGATTAGGAGGACCCAAGCTCACCTCATACCATGGATACAACTACATAACACCCATAATCAGTGTAGATAACCTAGAAATTGACCCAAAGACTGGCAGAACAAACTCCACAACTAAAATTAAGGAAATGGCCACATCAAAGAAAGTAGGAAGGGCAAAAGTGAGGTCTGGGAACAAAACAGCCCATGGGCATCTGCAGTGGGGAAGGAGCTGGTAATGCAGAGAAGGGCAGAAAACAGACTTTCACACCAGGGAACCCACGAATGGACAGGATGAATCTTCATAATATTTTCTTTTGAAAGTGAAAGGGACTGAATTTCATGAGTTCTTAAAACCAGTGGACTTAGAGCCTGGGATTTTAAAAATTGGCAGGCTCAGCTCTGGAGAGCCCAGGAGGTGTTAGGAAATTGAGTCCCCACCCTTAAAGAGACTGCAAGACAAACAGCCCATGCAGATACAGCATATATCCAGCACTTTGAAAACTACCATGGGCAGACGGGAAGGAGAGTGATTCGCTCACCTCAGAGAACAACCCAAGGGACAGGGATCATAGGGAGACCCCTTGTGGGAACCAGGGCAACGCCAACACTCCTTACCTAACTTACTTACTCCAAGCCCAGGCTGCCAAGGTTTGGAGGACCCATCCTTCCCAGTCATGCTCCCCTGAGTCCCTGTGCTGTAGGACCCTCCCCGAGAAGAACAGCACAAACCTTGTTAACACCACATCTCTTGACCTGCCCATTTTGTGGGACCTCAGTGCCAGCATTGGTGAGAGCAGATCTCATTTAGCAAGCAGACTATCCCAACCTTGCTGCCCACACAACAGGCAAACAGAGCTTCTGCAGACAGCTGGACTGAAGGAAAAGAGACCAAGACTCAACAGCAGAGCACATCCAACACACAAAGAAGACACTCTCTGAAGCACCAGGCCCTATAGAGCAGGGCACTACAGTGCCTCTTCTTCAGATGGCTACTTTGTTAAGGGCAAGAGAAGTAGCTGACTTTCCTAACACAGAGATACAGACACAGAAAGTCAGACAAAATGAGGAGGCAAAGAAATATCTCCCAAATGAAAGAACAGGATCAAACCACAGCAAAAGACCAAAGCAAAATGGATATAAGTAATATGCCTGACAGAGAATTCAAAGTAATGACCATAAGATACTTATGGACTGAAGAAGAATGGCAGACATCAGTGAGATCCTAATACAAAGATTAAAAAAGAACAAATAAGATTGAGAAAACAATAAATGAAATTAAAAATACACATTATGGAATAAATAGCATGCTAAATGAAGCAGAGGGATTAATAAATGACCTGGAAGACAGAGTAATGGAAAGTAACCAAGCTGAGTAATGGAAAGGATAGAAAATTATGCATACTGAGAATAGTCTTAAGAACGCAGTAACTCCAGAAAGTCTTATTACACATCTGCATTATAGATATCTCAGAAAAAGAAGAGATAAGGGGGCAATAAATTTATTTGAAGAAATAATAGCTGAAAAAATCCCTAATCTGGGGAAGGAAACAGATATCCAGATCTAGGGCATAGAGATCCCCGCACAAGTTCCACCCAAGGAGGTCCACACCAAGATATATAGTACTTAAAATGGCAAAAAGTGGTGATATAGAAAAAAAAATTTTAAACAGCAAGAAAAAAAAAAGGCCATTATATACAAGGGAAACTCCATAAGGCTATAAGGGGATTTTTCAGCAGAAACATTGCAGGCCAGAAGGAAGTGGCACAATTAAAATGCTGAAAGAGAAAAATTTGCAGCCAAAAACACTCTATCCAGCAAGGCTAACATTCAGAATAGACAGAGAGATAAAGAGTTTCTCAGGAAAACAAAAATTAAAGAAGTTCATGGCCACTAAACCAGGCCTCTGAGAAATATTAAATGGAGCTTCCCTTTCATTCAAAGAGTTCCCTTTAATATTTCTTGGAGGCCTGGTTTAGTGATCATGAACTTCTTTAACTTTTGTTTTTCTGAGAAACTCTTCATATCTCCATCTATTCTGAATGTGAAAGTATGAAAGGTAAAAAAAATACAAAAACAGTAAAAATAAGTATTTCTTTAAAAATTGGTCAAGGGATACATAAAATAAAAGGATGTAAAATATGAGTCCATATACCTAAAATGAAGGAGGGAGAGGAGCAATGAATGGGCTTAAATTTAAGTGACCATAAACTTAATATAGACTGCTATATGCATAAGATGTATATACAAACCAAATGGTAACCACACACCAAAAACCAGTAATAGATATGCAAAGAATAAAGACAACTAAATACAAGTATATCACTAAAGAAAGCCAACAAATCAAGAAAGATATCAAGAAAAGAAAGGATCAGCGAAAATCTATGAAACAACCACAAAACAAGTAACAAAATAGCAATAAGTACATATCTATCAATAATTACTTTGAATGTACATGGAGTAGACTCTCCAATCAAAAGACACAGGGTAAAAGAGTGGGTAAAAAACAAGACCCATGTATATGCCGCCTACAAGAGGCTCATTTCAGACCAAAAGACACATGCAGATTGAAAGTGAGGGATAGAGAAGCATTTATCATGCAAATGGATGCCAAAAGAAAGCCAGGATAGCAACACTTAACATCAGACAAAATAGGCTTTAAAACAAGGTTATACCAAAAGACAAAGAACACTATATAATAATAAAGAGGACAATCCAACAAGAAGATATAACAATTTTAAGTATTTATACACCCAACATGGAACACCCAAATACATAAAACAGTTATTAACAAACATAAAGGAACTAATAAAGATAATACAATAATAGCAGAGGACTTTAACACCCCACTGACATCAACAGACAGATCATCCAGACAGAAAATCAACAAGGAAACAGTGGCTTTGAATGACACATTGGACCAGATAGATTTACAGACATATTCAGAACATTCCATTCTAAACCACCAGAATATACACTGTTTTCAAGTGCACATGGAACAATCTCCAGAATAGATCACATATTAGCCCACAAAAAAGTCTTAACAAATTCAAAAAAAATCAAAACATACCATGCTTGTTTTCTGACCACAACACTATGAAACTAGAAATCAACAAGAACAAATCTGGGGGAAAAAAAAGCCTGGGTAGCTCAGTTGGTTAAGCATCCGACTTCGGCTCAGGTCTTGATCTCACGGTCCGTGGGTTCGAGCCCCACATCGGGCTCTGTGCTGACAGCTAGTTCAGAACCTAGAGTCTGCTTCAGATTCTGTATCTCCCTCTCTCTCTGACCCTCCCCTGCTCACGCTGTCTCTCTCTCTCCCCCTCAGAAATAAAAAAAAGCATTAAAATTTAAAAAAAAAGAAAAGAAAAACCTGGAAAGACCACAAACACATGGAGGTCAAGTACCATGTTATTAAATAATTTCCAGGTCAACCAAGAGTCAAAGAAGTAATAAAAAAAAAAATTACATGGGGACAAATGAAAATGAAACACAATGGTCTAAAACCTTTGGGATGCAGCAAATGTTTCCTAAGAGGGAAGTGTATAGCAATGCAGGCCTACCTCAAGAGGCAAGAAAAAGCTCAAATAAACAACCTAGCCCTACACCTAAATGAGCCATAAAAAGAACAAATAAAACCCAAACCCAGAAAAAGGAAGGAAATAATAAACATTAGAACAAAAATAAATGATATAGGGAAAAAAATCAATAGAACAGATCAATGAAACCAGGAGCTGATTCTTCAAAAAGATCAACAAAATTGATAAACTTCTAGAAAGACTCATAAATAAAAGAGAAGACCCAAAGAAACAAAATTACTAATGAAAGAAGAAAACTAGCAGCCAACACTACAAAAATACAAAGTTATAACAGAATATTATAAAAATCTGTATGGCAACAAATTGTACAACTTAGAAAAAGTAGATAAATTTCTAGAAACATATAATCTACCAAAACTAAATCAGGAAGAAATAGAAAATTTGAAGAGACCAATCAGGCAGCAATGAAATTGAATCATTAATTCAAAAAATTCCCAAAAAACAAAAGTTCAGGATCATATGGCTTCACAGGTGAATTGTACCAAACATCTGAGGAAAAGTTCATACCCATTCTTCTCAAACTATCCCAAAAAAATACAAGAGGAAGGAAAACTTCCAAATTCATTCTATGAGGCCAGTATTACTCTGATACCAAAAGCAGATAAAGACACCACTAAAAAGACAACTACAGTACAATAACTGTCATGAATACAAATATAAAAATCCTCAACAAAAATTTAGCAAACCAAATCCAACAATGTATCTGAGAAACCATACACCACAATCAAGTGGGATTTATTCCCTGGATGCAAGTGTGGTATAATGTTCGTGAAACCATCAATGGGATAACATCACATCAATAAGAGAAAGGATTAAAACCACATGATCCTTTCAATAGATGCAGAAAAAGCATCTGACAAAAGTACATCTATTCATAATAAAAACCCTCTGCAAGGTCAGTCTAGAGGGAATATATCTCAACATACTAAAGGCCTTATATGAAAAATCTACTTCACACAAAATGAGTAAAACACTGACAGCTTTTCCCCTAAAGACAACAACAAGACAAGGATGTCTACTCTCACCGTGTTTATTCAACATAGTACTAGAAGTCCTAGCTATAGTAATTAGACAACATAAAGGAATAAAAGACATCCAAATTGGTAAGGAAGAAATAAAACTCTAATTGCAGATGACATGATACTATAAATAGAAAAACCTAAGTATTCCACCAAAAAACTATTAGAACTGATAAATTAATTCAGTAAAGTCACAGCATACAAAATCAATGTACAGAAATCTGTTGCATCCCTATACAATAATAATGAAGCAGCAGAAAGGGAAACTAGGAAAACAATACCATTTTTTAAAAATTTTTTAACGTTGATTTATTTTTAACAAGAGAGAGACAGAGTGCGAACAAGAAGGGGGCAGAGAGAAAGAGAGACACAGACTCTGAAACAGGCTCCAGGCTCTGAGCTGTGAGCACAGGACCCAATGCGGGGCTCAAACCCACGAACCGCGAGATCATAACCTGAGCCAAAGTCGGATGCTTAACCTACTGAGACACCCAAGCAGTCCAACAATCCCATTTAAAATTGCACCCAAAACAATAAAATATTTTAGGAATAATCTTAACCAAGAAGGTAAAAGACCTATACTCTGAAAGCCATAAAACACTAATGAAAGAAATTCAAGATGACACAAAGACATTAAAGGACATTCCATGCTCACAAGTTGAAAGAACACTGTTAAAATGTCTGTACTACTCAATGCAATCTACAGATTTAATGCAATCCCTATCAAAACACCAATAGCATTTTTCACAGAACTAGAACAAATAATCCTAAAATGTATATGGAACCACAAAAGACCCCAAACAGTCTAAGCAATCTTGAAGAAGAAAAACAAAACTGAAGGTACACAATTCCAGATTTCAAGTTACATTACAAAGCAGTGGTAATTAAAACAGTATGGTACTGGCATAAAAAGAGACACAAAGATCAACAGAAGTGAACAGACAATCCAGAAACAAACATACAATTATATGGTCATTAATCTTTGACAAAGCAGGAAAGAATACTCCATTAGAAAAAGAGAGTCTCTTCAACAAACTGTGCTAGGAAAACTGGACAGCAACATGCAAAGGGATGAAACTGGACCACTTTCTTACTCAGTACACAAAAAGAAGTTCAAAATGGATGAACCTAAATGTGAGACCTGAAGCCAGCAAAATTCTTGAAGAGAGCACAGGCAGTAATCTCTCTGACACTGGCCGTAGCAACATTTTTCTACATGTTTTCTGAGGCAAGGAAAATAAAGGTGAAAATAAACTACTGGGACTATGTCAAAAACAAAAGTTTTTGCACAGCTAAGGAAAGAATCAAAAAAACTACAAGAAAATCTGTAGAATGGGAGAGGATATTTGCAAATGACATATCTAATAAAGGGTTAGAATCCAAAATATATGAAGAACTGATACAACTCCATACCCAAAAAAAACCAAATAATCCAATTTAAAAAAATGGGCAGAAGACATGAATAGACATTTTTCCAAAGAAGACACAGAGATGGCCAAGAGACACATGAATAAATGCTCAATATCACTTATCGTCAGCAAATTGAAATGCAAATTGAAACTATATTGCAATATCATCTCACACCCATCAAAATGGCTAAAAACGAAAAGAAACAAGTATTGGTGAGGATATGGAAAAAAAGGAACCTTCTTGCACTGCTGGTAGGAATGCAAATTGATACATCCATTGTGGAAAACAGTATGGAGATTCCTCAAAAACTAAAAAATAGAACTACCCTATGATCCAGTAATCACACTATAGGGTATTTAACCCCAAAATACAAAAAACACTAATTCAAAAGGACACATGCACCTTATATTTATTGCAGTATTATTTACAATAGCCAAACTATGGAAGTAGCCCAAGTTTCCATCAATAAATGAATGGATAAAGAAGATGTGTATACACACACACACACACACACACACACACACACACACACACATACAGGGATATTATTCAGCTATAAAAAAAGAATGAAATCTTGTCATTTGCAGCAACATGGATAGAGCTAGAGAGTATTACACTAAGTGAAACAAGTCAAAGACAAACAACCATATGATCTCACTCATATGTGGAATTTAAGAAACAACACAAACAAGAAAAGGGAAAGAAAAGAAAGACAAACCAAGAAATAGATCCTTAACCATAGAGAACAAATTGATGATGACCAGAAGGGAGGTAAGTTGGGGGGGGGGGGCGCGATAAGGGTTGGGGATTAAAGAGGACAGTGGACAGTAATGATGAAAAAAATGGAATAGAATGGGATGGAATGAAACGAAACCAAATGAAACAAAATGAAATGGGAAAAACATATTTACTGCATACCTAGCTATAGCCTAGACACCATTATAGTTATTTTTAGGCCTTGGGACAGAGCAATGAACAAGCAGACATACCCCCTGCTCTCACGGAGCTTGCATTCTATTGTAGGGGAGGGGGTGGACAATAAATAGAGTATGTACAGATGGAAATAACTGCATACTTCTATGTAGAATACAGAGATAGAAAGGAACAGGGGGTGCAGCTTTGACAGGGCAGTCAGGTAAGACCTCTCTGATGAAGTGACACTGAAGCACAAACCTGAAGGAAATGAGAGAACAGGCCATGCAGCTGTCTGGGGAAAAGAGTGTTCCAGACAAAACAGCAACTGCAAAGACCCAGGAGATGGAACAGAACTTATGTGTTCACGGAGTAGCCAGAGGCTAGAGCAGGGTCGGGAAGGGGACACTCATAAGAAATAGCATCAGGGAGGAGCCAGGTATGAAATCATGGAGCCTTGGGGTCATGGTAGGAAAAGGCTTTGAATTTTAAACTTTGTACAAGGGAAATCCACTGGCAAGTTTTGGGTAGAGAGGTGATCAAATCTTGCTTTCATTGTAGAAGGATTCCTCTGGTTGCTATGGAAAATAGTCCGGGGCAGGGGCAGGCCGGTCTTTAGGAAGACTCTGCAAGACTCAAAATGAAATAGCTTGAAATAGTGAGACCAGCAGAGGTGGTGGAAAGAGTGAGGGTAACATTTCAAGGAGAGCCAAGAGAATTTGCTGATGGACTGGATTTGATATGTGAGACAGAGGAGCCAAAGAATATTCTGGTATCACTTTTTGATGAAATACAGATTAGAAGAACCCCTCTGTGTATTGTTATATAAGAACACCTAGAATGGGATGAACCCTAGGTAACAACTACTAATGCCCAAGGCAGGTAAAAATAAAACTCAAAGTATACCCATCCCTCATATAGAATTCTTTTTTAACATGTTGTATTTCTGTCTGGGCGGGTTATATGTTACAATTTCAAACTGGGCTCTAAAATAAGAACAACCAACCAAACAAAACCACCTGATGTGTATACAACTCTTCATATCTACTAACGTCAAGCACTGTACCCTTGGCAAGTGTTAATTACATGGAGCCTGAAAATAATCCTTTCTGATCCACCTGTGGATTTAAGGGTAGGTCTTAAGAAGCAGTGTAAGTAAGACAAGGACAGAACTGGATACACCACAGTAGCAGTCTTCTTTCAGAAGAAGTCTTGACTGCTAACAGTGTCTTCCCAATACTCTTACTTAATACAAAGAATAGGATCAACCTTTTTCCTCAACAATTCTTTTTTTTTTCAGCCACCCAGGCACCCCTTTTTTTATTTATTTTTTTCTTTTATTTTCTTCAGCCACTCAACAATTCTTTATATCCTGCACACAGTTCTCCCATAATGTAATGTGATCTGTCCAATACGAGTATGACTAAAGACTGAGGGAAATATTAAAATAAATATTAAAATGTTTATATTTAAGTACCTTGGGGAGAGAAGTCAAAAGTGGGCATCTTTAAATTTTATGAAACATAGACATGAACATGAATCTTGGAAGGCCTAAACATCAGAAGCAAAATAAAAAAGAACTATGGAGGGGCACCTGGGTGGCTCGGCCAGTTAAGCATCTGACCTTGGCTCAGGTCAGGATCTCACTGTTGGTGAGTCTGAGCCCTGCATTCGGCTCGTGCTGACAGCTCAGAGCCTGGAGCCCGCGTTGTAGACTGTGTCTCCTTCTCTCTCTCTCTGCCCCTCCCTGCTCATACTCTTTCCATCTCTCTCTCTCTCAAAAAGAAACATATATTTAAAAAAATGTTTAAGAACTATGGAAAATTTCGACAGCAAAGAAGACCTAGAGGAGAAAGCAATTATAATAATGGAACCATGAAAAAGAAGGCAGAGATTATATAAGGTTGATAAATCATCACCAAAAAATTCCAGTGAGAGAGGAGATGTGTTGATGTGTGCTGTGCATACGGTCACTTAGAAA
Source organism: Hyaena hyaena (assembly GCF_003009895.1). Lineage (NCBI taxonomy): Eukaryota > Metazoa > Chordata > Mammalia > Carnivora > Hyaenidae > Hyaena > Hyaena hyaena. The sequence continues at coordinate 963,563 of NW_024081302.1, read as the reverse complement.
GAAATGCCCCACACAGTTACAGATTTTCTCCACCTTGTCATCGTCATCCCACTCCAAAAAGGAATATCTCACTCAGTCAGAATAACCTTCCCTGGTTATTCGCTTGTCAAAACTAAAATCTTATCTCTTACATAAAGTGCTTCTAGACTTATTTACGAGGATGGCATTTTTCATCAAGTAGGAAAAATAAAACTCCCTCAACAAACAGAAAAAAACATTTTTGAACAAAGTCTAGTGAGCATTTCATAAGGCAGAACCAATTCCCATGTTTAAAACAAAAACAAAAACAAATCCTCACACCAAAGCTCTATGAAAAACATTCCTAAAATAACCAAGGACTGATTTGTACAAATCCTGTCTTACTCTTTAATTTCTCTGGCATAGTTGTATGCCCTTCTGGGGTGAGAGCCAAATATGCTTTGTTCCCTCTGTATAAAAATAAATCTATAGAAGGTCAAGAATAAGGAGTATTTTTTAAAAACTATATTGACTAAGTTGAGTGGGGAAAAAGAAGGCAAATACTGGATAGTATATGCAACACGACATCTTTGCTTTAATAATTTATATGTTGAGAGACTAGTATTTAGTCATTAATTAATAGATAATGGCCTCCATTCTTTCATTCACATTTTTAGGTTGAACAACACCCAGATTAGTAGTTCTCACTTCTGATCTAGGGGAGGGGTACCTGGTCTATTACAATCTTCATGGAAGTGTAATTTGAAACCCCCCATAAGTTAATTAAATACCAAGACTACCCTCTCCTTATCCCTCAGCCCCACTGGAGAACTGCTAGCATATAGATGAACTGTTGTGAATAAAACCAATTCTATCCTCTTTTTCTATGCCTTCCACACCAGAGGAGGAAATATCCCTATTTTTAGTCAAATACAGCTACATAAGACCTAACTTAAGGTGTAACATCACTATGGGTAAGTTGGATCATATGAGGTATTTACCTATTGACTCCCCAGAAGGCCGCCAGAAAATGCGTTGAACGAAGAACACTCAGTTTATTAGACCTGCTTTAGTAACACCACCTTGACAGCATGAGTTAGTGTCTCTGAAAAAAGTGGTATGGGAAGGATATTTATAGATCTTGGGGTCTGGGCTCAAATGATTTAAGGCAGGCTGCCAAGGCATAAACCAGACACGGAAAATCTGTGGCATAATAGTTTCTGATTGGTGGACTCTGAAGCAAGTGTCTTGAAGAGAGTCTTGATAAGTAAGCTACTGCTTGAGAAGCAAGCCGCTTGCTCAGGTGTGTAATCTATTGCTGAGAAAGGAGGGCTATTTACCCAGATGAGAAAATTATTTGCCTGAACAAATTAGTTTTCAAAAATATCCTCAAGTTAAAAAAAAAAAAAAAAACCTGAAGTAAACAGTGAGGTTATTTACTGGTTTACTGTCTTATCTTCCTGAATAGGAATTTCCTACAACAAACAGTTAAGTCTTGGTAATGCAGGTGGCCTTAACTATTAGTCTTGAGGGTCAAGTTATATAGATTCTGGCGGTCTCCTCACTAAAAATACCAGCAGATGATTAAAAACAAACCAAAAGATTATTTGGAGCTGTGAGCAGAAAAACAAGTCACCAGATCATTACTTGGAAAGACAGGGACTAGGCAGGGAAGCCACATGAGAAGTCAGTCATGTGAAGTAAATCACCACAGAGACCAAGAAAAGTGAGAGTGTTCATTTGCTTATTGGCAGTGTTTCTTAAATTCCACATATGAGTGAAATACCGTGTGATTTCACTCATATGTGGAATTTAAGAAACAACAAAATGAGCAAAGAAAAAAAAAAGAGAGAGAGGGGCAAATGAAGAAATGGACCCTTACCTATAGAGAACAAACTGACAGTTAGCAGGAGAGGTGGTTGGGAAGACGGGTTAAATACATGATGGGGATGCTGGAGTCCACCAAGTGTGGTATGGAGGTGCTGAATCACTATTTTGTACACCTGAAATTTAATACTAGATGTATGGTAACTAACTAATTTAAATAAAAACTTTATAAGATGAAAAGAAATAAAGGTATTCAAATGTGTGTATATATATATATATGCATATATATACATACATATATATACATATATACACATATATATACATACATATATACACATATATATACATATATATACACATATATATACATACATATATACACATATATATATATATTTTTTTTTTCCGAGACAGAGGGTGAGTACAGCAGGGAGAGAAAGAGAGAGTGAGGAAGTGAGAGAGAGAGAGAGAGAGAGAGAGAGAGTCTCAAGCAGGCTCCATACTCAGCATGGATGGAGCCCAATGGATGTAGGACTCAACCTCATGATCCTGGGACCATCACCTGAGCCAAAACCAAGAGTCAGACGCTCAACCAAATGAGCCACCTAGGCACCCCTACTTTTTTTTTTTTAACAGTGAAAGCACCAGGAATTAGTCTATAGTTCATAAGTTTCCAACCCAGGTAAGTTCTAGAGTTTAAGGGACAGGACTAAATAGGATTTTGTAATGCCTGTCTAGCCCAGCATCAGATAGAAAAGTAGACCAGAGTTCAAGACAGAAGAGCAGCTCAGTACTAAAAGAGCCGATGTTTGATGTACTTTGGAAATAAGGCCACAGGGCTGGAATATTTTCAAAAATGACTTTTCCATTTAATTAAAAGTCTGCATGCAGAAAGAAATGAGGGCAGCAACCACCAGACTTCTGGCAAATATCTCACCTCCAGCCTTAAGACATCTCTGTGTGTGTTCTATTTTCTGTAAAAGCCCATCCCACAATTCCCTCCTTTCCACACCTTTCCAGGAATGGTTTTTGGATCCACAGGGGAGGGAGCCTCTTACACTCAAGAGTAAATAAATTTCAGAGAAGCTAAAAGATTTATTTGAGAAGTGATTTGAGTACCTAATTTTAAAATAGTGAGAATGACAGTAAATGAGCTTAAATATATTTTTGATAAGAGATTCAAATATGTACACTGAAACTAAGGGCATTACTGTAAACAGGATAAAATATACATCTGAAGCGTTAGATAAACATTGTAATGAAGGAAAGTCAGGATTCTAGCATAAGACAAATAAAATTTGATACTGAATATCTACAAAAGATTCCAGGTTTGTTTCAGAGAGGAAAGCATTAAAGATTCTTCTGTTATTTAGAGTTTTAACCAAATTTGTGATATGGGGACTCCTTTTCCTTCAGTCACCAGAATCTCTCTGTCTGGAATCTGACTCCTACAGCAATAGCCAAAAGAGGAAACTCCAAACACTGGTAACTTTTCACAATGAAAATATTTTACTGAGAGAAACAAAATTATTCTTTTATATTAAAATACCACAAAGGTTTTATATATTCAAACACCAAAGAGTTAAAGAGCTTAGAAATGGAACTGTTACATCAACGTGACTTCAGCACCTTATTTGAATTGTTCAAGTCTGACAACATCTTCCCAAAATTAGAAATAAAGAAAAAAGGTCAGTTTCTAAATAGTGTAAATACCTTGTAAATAAAGACCCATTCTTTTGCAGGTCTTCCACTCTCCCCTACTCATAAGAATTTGTATATTATATTGCCATTGTCACTAAGGTAAGATAATGAAAATAAGAGTCTGTGTCTGTGAAAAACCATTTCCTGACCCCCTCATCCTGCTCTAACTTTTGTTTGCTGCCCATGAAATATCATTTGAGCAAAATTAAACATCTCCACAGAGGAAAAAGTCAGGCTGCACACCTATTATAAGGGATGCTTGCGTGGTACAAGAATTGGCATAATGACATCCTGCTTCATAATGACTATTCCCAGGTACAGAAATTACAGGCATCTTTTAAAACTAGGCAGAATTCTGGCCATCTTGGCTGCATCTATTTTCCGTCTTTCAAGCTTGATAGTTATTCCTTTCATAAGGATAATGAGTGTCATGCTGGATTATACAACCCAGCTACATCTGTTCTCCCTTGTTTTCTAGATATTACATTCATTGTATTTCACAGCATGAGCTTCCAATCAAGATCCCGCATATTGCTGCATGATAAATGTCACAGATGAGGAAGTGGCCCAGCGCCAAAGTCATTATAACAGCTCCAGCCCATCAAAGCCTCTCATTGCTTACATCTTTCCTTGGACAACGGTACCATAGTTTTGCTTTTTCGAAAGTTGGAAATTTCTGCCCAATATTTGTATAAATATGTCAGTTGTGAATTGGCTGACATGTCTTTCCTGTGTGCTTCACTATTTGGGTTCATTCTGTTATTCTTCTCCTCCTCCATAGTGCTCACCATCCTCTGCACTTCATTCTTCAGGGTAAAAAAGCACGTGATGGAGGGCCCATCACACAGGATGGCACTGTACTCTCCACAGCTCTCTGATAAAGCAGGATCTAGGAGATTCAACACCTGCCAGGAAAAGAGACTTTTGAGGTAATACCTTTGTGCTAACCTGGTTAGCCAGGTTATGGTGTATTCTAGAATCAGACCTAAAAGCATCAGAAACCTTAGAGTTCCTCTAATTGAACCCCTTATATTATGCATAAGAATATTGACACTCAGAAAGCTTAAATAAGCTATGTAGCCACACGTAGCTGCTTGGCTACGGAGCAAACTCTTGGAACCAGAATGCTAAGCGGTTTGCATGCTCTCCAGATGCCACACCTGCCTCTGTTACCTAGAATAAATGCAAGTTTCTATTAAATCAAATAATCAGAATTTTTCCTGTTATGCTAGGCATTTCTGAATCTTATTTCTGAAAACATTTCTCACAATAGGAATCCAGTTTTCTATCCTTATACATTAAATATATTAGCAATGACGGAACTTTTTATGATGATTGACCTGCTGAGAAGTTGGCATTTTGCAGCTGAGTGATCATGTAGATAGAGTAAGGTAGATGAAAACATAAAAGTTGTAGATGACCAGATGAAATCTATACTGAGTTGAATTATCACTTTAAATACATTCTGATTACCTTCCTATAGTTTCTTCTCTCCCCTAAGGTTAAGGAAAAAAACAATCTGGGTTAGCTAATAGTTTCACATAATTGAGGCTTTTCTGCATTTATCTTGGGATTTACATTACAGGACAGTCGTGATACAATATAAAAGTTAGCCCCAAGTTTCCAACTCTAAACAATTTTTCTCCATTTATCTCATCAGAATCCCTGTTCGATCTAATGTTGTGAGTCCCTGTAGTAAGTTTCGGGAGAAGGGGAAAAGAGAAATAAAATAACATAAGGAACAGTTGTTCTCTATCCTTTCCTTTTCCCTCTACTGATATAGAAGCTCTAAGTTGTACTTCTGGTTCTTAATTGTTACTCTTAGGCTTTAAAATCATGTCATCTTCCTGACCAAGACCTTACCGTGCTTCTGTACTCTGAACCTTCCTTCCTTTTTTTTTTTTTAATATTAACCTCTTTCCTTTCAGGTTCATGTCTTATGTTCCTTTCAATAATGGTCCATGCCCCTTAATCTTCATTGATCTGCAAGTATCTCTATTTCTCCCCCTCTCTTGCATGACAGTGCAGTTAGATATGAAATCCCAAAACAATATGGATATGGAATTCCTTGACCTCAGCCATGTGAAACTATTACTCCATGGGTGTCTGCCACATATTGTTGTTGTAGCTTATTAGCCTAATTTTCTTTCTCCTTTTTTTTTTTTTTTTTAGCTAATCAGGTTTTCCTACTAATAGCTCTTAAGATTTTCAATTTATCCCTGTCTCCTGCTGTTTCATTACGATGCACCTAGATAGACTTTAGTTTTATGTATTCTGCTTTGTTCTCGAGATGCACTTTTAGTGGAGGATGTAGACTGTTTTTATAATCCTGGTAAACTCTCTGCCCTTCCTTCTGAAAGCCTATTATTCTAGAAAGTGTATTAAACATGTACTGAGCCTCTCACACATGCTTCCACATACCTTAACCACTCTGTCATTTTTCCCCCTGTATTACTAGGTTATGTTCTGGGAGCACTCTTCAATACCAACTGCTAATTGGCTGATCATCCTTTCAGCTTCATCCAATCTTGAGTTTACAGTAAATGATATATATTTTTTTTAATTTTAGTGACAAATTTCTTTCATTTCCAAAATTTCTCAGTGGTTCTTTTCTGTATCTACATAATCTTCTTTCATTTATGCCCAGATGTGTTTCTCTCACTCTCTTTTGGTATATATTTTTTCTCTCTTTGGAGCTCCTAAATAATTTTTTTTTTCCAACAAAGCATGTTTTTAAACAAGTGGAGTGAATTCATCTACTAATTGTTGATTTTCTTGGCTATCTTAGTATTTGTTTTATTTGAGTGATTCAAACTTTTTTTTGGAGACTCATCCTGAATGGGGGTATTTTTCCTGACACTCTATATAGGCTCACGTATGTCTGACTAGATGTTTTGCTACCACTGCTGCCAGTTCTTCAAGGGACCTTAATTAGATCCCATACGACTCTTGACCCATGAAGATAAGAGACATATCACTGATAGGGACACTGTGCTAGTAGGTGGCTTATCTCAAATCCTGTTTACTAGGCTGTTTCAGAGGTATTTCACTTCTCTAAGCTCACAAATTTATAGCCTTTTGTGGACATTTTTACCCCAACAGAACCGAACACCTGACTAGTTTTCCCTGCCTCTGGCTCTGGAGTCTGAAACTATTCTCTGCACACAGCTCTTCATTCTGTTCTATTCTGGGGCCAACGTGGTATTTATTTCAATATGACTACTATAATAATTACTACTTCAATTTATCAAGTATTTCTACTCTTTCTTCTATACAGTGGGATTTTATTTCTTTACTGTGGACATGGCCTTGGAATCTAATTTGGCAGATGAAATATTAGTGGATGTGGCACATGTGTCTTCTAGACAGACACTGTTAAGAACCTAGTGTATGACTCATCATGCCATAGCAGCCAGCAAAGCCCCAAACCCATCACCTGGATGTCAAGGTGAGGACACCATGGAATAAAGCTCTGAGTCAACTCACAATGAAAATGTAACAGGAACAAGAAACAAACTTTTTTGGGGGTATCTGGGTGGCTCAGTTGGTTGAGCGTCCGACTTCAGCTCAGGTCATGATCTCACCGCTGGTGGGTTTGAGCCCCATGTCGGGCTCTGTGCTGACAGCTCAGAGCCCAGAGCCTGCTCTGGATTCTATGTCTCCTCTCTCTGCTCTTCCTCTACTTGCAGTCTATCTCTCTCTCAAAAATGAATAAATGTTAAAAAACATTTTTTTAAAAAGAAACAAACTTTTCTGTTTTAAGCCAGTAAGATTTTGGTGGTGTTTGCTACTACAGCCTAACCTGGACCATCTTGACAGATGTAGTTGTAAGGTTGTTGTTGGGTTTTTTTTATTTTTATTTTTTTATTTTTTTTATTTATTTATTTATTTTTTTTACCTATTATTCTGTTTGGAGCAGAGAAGCTTCAAAGCATAAGTTTACAACACAATCTACTTAGAGGTCCAATCTGTGTCTCTAAGGAACTTTAAATACTGAGATATAAACAAAATAAACAAGCATGAAACACTAAGTGAACCATATATGTGTTTTCATGTCAAAGTATGCAGGTTCACTAACAAATATAAATAGCTGAACTGAACATACTCAAGTTCTTCCTCAATTCTTACAATTCTGAATATATTTCTTATAAATGGAGACTTCTAATCCATGTTTTTCTCTATAAAATACATTTTTAGTAAGTTCACTTCTTTGCTATTACTTAGTAAATTTCACTGTATGTTTTCAAAAAGTCTCTGGCCATGAAGTTCAGTGGATAAAGCTGAGAATTGGCAAATTTCCCTATATTCCTTTCTTTGTTTCCTGCGTTTGTTCTTTCTCTGTAAAGATCCTATCTTCTCTTTTAAGAATCTCTTTGCCTTATGACACCCCCACTTAATCAGTTCTCATCCACTTAAAAAGCTTTCTCTCAAAAAAGTAAAAATAAAAATAATTTAAAACTTTCTCTCAACTCACAATCATATGTCAATCATGTGTGTCATAGAAGAAGTGTCAAACACTGCTGGAGATGTGGAGAAAGGGAGATCTTCTAAAATTGGTACAACTACTGTGGTAAATGGATAGAGACTACAGAGATTCCTCAGAAAATTAAAAACAGAAATACCATATGATCCAATAATTCCATTGCTGGATAATTCCCCAAAGAAAATGAAAACATTAATTTGAAAAGATATGTGCACCCCTATAGTTATGGCAGCATTATTTATGATAGCAAAGGTACAGAATCAACCTAAGAGTTCACTGATAGATCAAGATATTTAATATATATATTATATATATAATATATGTATTTAATATATATATGATAGAATATATCTGATCTATATATCATGATACCATACATACACACACACACACACACATATATGACAGAATAGTATTCAGCCACAAAAAGGATGCGATTTTGCTATTTATAACAATATGAATGGACCTAGAAGGCGTTAGGCTAAGTGAAATAAATCAGAAAGAGAAAGATGACTACTATATGATCTTCCTTACATTTGGAATTTAAAAAAGGAAATAAATAAATAAAACAAAAATGGAATCATAAATACACAGAACAAACTGGTGGTTGCCAAAAGGGCAGGAAGTTGGGGGGATGGGTGAAATAGTGAAGAGGATTAAGAGATAGGAACTTCCAGTTATAAAATAAATAAGACACAAGGTTGAAAAATATGTCATAAAGCATAAAGTCAACAATATTGTGTTAACATTGTATGGTGACAGATCGTAACTATACTCATCAAAGTGAGCAAAGCATAATGTACATACTTGCCAATCCCTATGATGTACACCTGAAACTAATATAACATTGTATGTCAATGATAACTTCAATTTTAAATGCTCATGTGTGTGTCATTATCTAAGTATAAATCAATTGTTCTATCTGTAGAGATTAATTGCATCTAATCATTCATTTATTATTTCAAGAAATATTTTTTAAGTGTCTACTAAAACAAGCATTACTACATTAGAGACAAAAGATGGAAACAATAGTTTCCTGATCTTGAAGAGTTAAAACTCTAGAAAAGGCAAGAATAAATAATGATACAAATAACACAAACAGTAAAAGGGAAGTTTCCCTGCAAGTACAGAGATGAATCTCCACTTAATTGTAGAATGAAAGGTTCTGTCTCCCTGTTTAAGAAATACTGCACCCTAGGAGCCAATAAGAGATAGATTTTGAACCAGACAACCTTTCTAGTGATACAGAAATCATGGTGAATGGGTGACCACATATTTTTTTAAGTTAATTGTTATTTATTTTGAGAGAGAGATAGAGAGCAAGCAGGGGAGGGGCAGAAACAGAGGGAGACACGATCCCAATCAGGCTTGGCACTGTCAGCACAGAGATCAATGTGGGGCTTGAATGTGAAAACCACGAGATCATGACCCGAGCCAAAATCAAGACTCAGATGCTTAACCAACTGAGACACCGAGGTGCCCTGGGTGGCCACCTATTTTATTTCTTGGTAACATGAGTTCTATGTTCCTCCACCCCTGGCAGTTAAAATTGAGTTGAATGTCTCAGTATTTAACTCGCTATCAAACATTTTCCTATCAATTATTCAGGAAGATAGTTTCATTTCCAAAATGAGCAGACCAAAGTTTACTTTAATCTTACTGTTGATTTCTCAAGGAAATCTTTTCTCATAAGTATTAATCACATGCCCAGTGATAATCATATAAGAGATTTAGAAAGCTCTTTGCTTCCACCTTGACTTAGCATTTACGAAACTAACATGTATATAGTGTCTTACAGTTTTCAAGGTTCTGCACATATTATCTAATTTTTTTCCTCAGAGCAACTTGATGAGGGATTATGATCAGAACTGAATCTAGGGTTAGTGCTATTTCATCTACACTCTGGAATGTGCAATCAGGTCCATTATACTTCAACTTTGGTTGGGTAGCAGCCAATTCCTAAATAATTCCTTTCACATTTGTTGTTTCAATCTTTAGGAACTTTGTAAGACCAGAAACAATGTATCCTCTAGATACTGTTAAAATAATCAATTGATTATCGTGGGGGGAGGGGGGATCTGTTTCCTTTTCTTTTAGAATGGCATATATCAATTTCTATGTTCAAAGGATTGGAATAGGAAAGAGTCATTGGGTTGTAGTTGAAGGCAGAAGAGGAAGAAGAATGATGGAAAATTCCTCATGTGGCCCTAAGATAACTTTCTGTTCTTTTTTATCACCAGCTTCTTTATTTCCAGTGTTGAAGACTAACTGACTTTACTGGGTGCTCACTCGCTCTCGCTCGCTCTCTCTCTCTCTCTCTCTCCCCTCTCCCCTCTCCATTTTATGAATAATATTAGAGTAATAGCTAGAAGCTCAGCACCTAACCAAAGTACTAACTGCAGTGCAAATCTTACAACCAAACTGACAAGGGGAAGAAATGACAAAGAAATTGTACCAAGGTCACTCAGCAATTTTGAATGAAGTTCTAGTTTCCCACTTCCAATGAAAAATTTTCCTTTCTTTACCAACTCTCTTTTACCCCTTCTCACTCAACATTTATTTTCTTAAGAAAAGAAGTATTTTTGTAAAAACAAAAAACAAAGCTAGCATGTTCAATAACATGGGATTGTGAAAGAACTTGTGATGTTTAGAGAAAAATCAGCATTTCAGTACAGCAGAAGTATCACTGGCATGGGACAAGAAAGAGGCCGAGATGAGAGACTAGGTGAATGTATAAACCACACTAACATGTTTGGATCATTTTGATCACAGAATTTCACCTAATATTACATTATTTCATATACCAGCCCCACTTCATAAAAGTTTCTCATTAATACTATTATAATTACTATACATTCCACCAAATTGACATATTATAATTTGTTTCAGGATAACTTGAATGTTGTGTATTTGTGTATTTTTCCACCATTGCAAATGTCACAACAGTAAACATCTTTATAAATCTTTGCTTATTATAGTTCATCTCTGTTTCCTAGAAGAGGCACTTGTAAGATAAGACGAGCAACATATTCAGTTCAAAGAAGCCAGTCATAATTATGGCCCTATTCTAAGTTCTCATGTTTTCTTAGATGAGAAAAATGTTGCCATACAAATCATTTCAGATCACTCACAAAAGTGTGCTCTATGAATATGCCTAGCTATATGACTTGCTACACAGAAGACTGAGGCATGGTCAATTTTAAAAGCATATCCTAAATAATACTTTACATTGTTGTCTTAATTGGGGTCACGTTAAGTTTCATCCATTTAATGTTCCCTAGGGCGGAAACATAGGATTTTTGTACTTAATCTCTCACCTAGACATGTCCATGAGTCTCCATGTTTTCGTTAGCTTCTCTGGAGAACAAGATAGCAGGTCACATCTCGCCCTCTGACTGGGAGCATCACGTGTTTTACAGGAATGAGTCAGAAGGATTTGAGGCAGGTGGTCTCCTGAAATGTAAACCAGAGAAGCTTTCTCTTAAATAACTTAATCATGGACTTGTTAGACCAGGATAAGACCCTCCAAATCATCTAGCCCAATGCTAAGTGTGATATGCATTCTGTTAGTGGCACAAATCGCAGACTGCATAAATGACAGAAACAGCATCATCATGGAAACGTTCCTGCTGTGATTTTCAGTGGTGGCCCATAAGTGTACTTCCTTTGAACTGGTATTTATTTATTTGTTTTTAGGATTACCTTTATTGCAGGTGATGGTACTTCTATATTTGTTATTTATTTTAAATATTTGTGATATTTAAAAATACTTAAATGACTTTAAATATTTAAATACTGTCAATATTCTCTTTCAAATAAATATTCTGTATAAGTCAGGTGAGACCATGAAATACAGTAGGCACAAAAGCTGACAGGTGGATTTGTAAATGTGTAAAGTCCGTGAAGGGGGGGTCCATAAGTGACCAAAGCTTGAGGAACAACTGTTCTAGGGCAACCTTGTCATCTGCTATTAAGAACCAAAGAGGGGGCGCCTGGTGGCTCAGTCCGTTAAGCGTCTGACTTCAGCTCAGGTCATGATCTCACGGTTCGGGGGTTCAAGCCCCGCATCGGGCTCTGTGCTGACACCTCAGAGCCTGGAGCCTGTTTCAGATTCTGTGTCTCCCTCTCTCTGACCACCCCCTGCTCACGCTGTCTCTCTCTCAGAAATAAATAAAACATTTAAAAAATTTTAAGGAAATAGTGTTGACTTTCTAGTTGAAAAGGACTCACTAAGTGCCTAGCAAAGTGAATAAACACCAAGATGTATCACCATGAAATTTCAGAACCCCAGGAATGAAGAGAAATTCCTAAAAACTTCCAGAGAGAGTAAAAACAAGTCCTGTGTTGGGACGCCTGGGTGGCACAGTCGGTTAAGTGTATGACTTCAGCTCTGGTCATGATCTCACGATTCCACGATTCATGGGTGTCAGGCTATGTGTCAGGCTATGTGCTGACAGCTCAGAGCCTGGAGCCTGCTTCAGATTCTGTGTCTCCCTCTCTCTCTGACCCTCCCCTGCTCGCTCCTTCGCTCGCTCACTCTCTCTCTCAGAAATAAGTAAAACATTAAAAAAAAAAAAAAGAACCAAAGAGGTGACATGATTTCCCCCAAATCATCCACTGTAAAAGCAGCATGCAGACTTCCTGCCCCTGGTCCTGCCCTTTGTTCGTATCTACCCCACTGCCTCTGCAACGCTCCCCTGCAACAGACATGTTCATTCTCATGTTCCGAGTATGATGAAGTCAAATCCTGTGAGTGCGAAATGCAGCAAAATTAAGTGAATGTATTCAAAGTGTCTTCTTTTTAAGAAGCAGCTGTCATTTCCATCAGAGGTAGGAAAATTAAGTTGCTGTCCTTCACACTCCCAAAGACGATCATTATACCATTTCTTGTGGGTGCATTGAGCCAGAACTGCAGAGATAATAGGTTATTATAGGAAAATTTGGCTTTGACATTTGTATGATAAATTTGCAGTCAATTAGATGAAAAATACTCCATTAGATAAAGTGAGTGTACCAATTACCGTGAAGATGGCCTACTGCTAATAATATAATTGAAATCTGGAGAGAGAGAGAGAGAGAGAGAGAGAGAGAGGCTCAGCCCTCCAGAAGCTCACTACATCGGGACAGTAATACAATCATGTAAACATGTGTGCTCTCAGCCATTTTCAGTTCTTAGAATTTTCCTAATCAGATGTCATTTTCATGAATATATTAAAATTCTGCCCTGTAATTTGCTCCAAGATATTTCAGCTCTTTGCCACAAAGGGTAAAAAATTAAAAATTTTAAAAAACAGCCACACATCTCTCCATTATAACACGTGTAGACATGTAGCATTGGGAAACCCCCAAAATGCTATTTTTGAGATGAAAATCTCAAGCCTATAGCCAGGTAGGTAGTGATTGCTTTTTAGTTCATCTTGGAAGGGGGGTATTTTAGACTCACCAACAGGGAAAAAGAAAGCCATCCACACAGTGCGCTCGGCAGCTGGGAAGGAGCCGTCAGTGGGCAGCTGCCAAGGTGCTTCAATCTCAATCGAACAAAATGGGAACAAGTGTATTCTGAGAAAACCCCCTGCAAAGGGATGGCCTAGGACTGAATTCTTTTTCATCTTCAGTGAGTTTGTGGCCCGCATGAATTTAAAATGTAAAATGAAATATTTATCAACAATCAAAAACAGATACGTCGGACCTCGTTGTCTGAGTTCAATGTGTCTTTCATCTCAGAGAATAGAAGGCCGCTTCAGAAGAGCACTCGGCCCCCCTTGTCTCAGCAAAGCCTCCTTTCGGGGGAGATGCTCTGAAATGTTAACCTGTCGCTTCAAAGGAGCTTTCCTAGGGAATGTTACTTCAGATTCAAGTAAGAATCAAATACAAGGTACCTACCATCTTTATTCCAGGACTGTAAATTATTTTTCATTAGTAAAATAATACTGGTTATCATTTTAAGTCCTATATTATTACGTGCCATAAAGAACAAATATTTTTTATTTATTTTATGTTTACAAAAGTCTTGCAAAGTAGGTGTTAATCTTTGCCATTTCATAAATGAGGAAAATAAATCTTAAATATGATACATAAATGATCAGCTACGAAGTGGCAGTAACTGCATTTGGACCGGGATCTGTTAGTCTCCTAAATACTGGTGTCTTCTCACTAGTGTGAGACATCTCCTCTACAAAATTTCTTCTTTCCTAATTCCCTACATCTGTATCTGAAAAGTCCCCTCATCATCACTGTCTGCACTGTGGGCAGGGACCCATTCGCATCCTGTTAGACCCGCCATCATTTAATGGTCATAAGGGTAAACTTTTGGTCCTAGTATCTCAGTGACCCTTGTCTCCTATCACATTCCCTCCTGATGCTGTCATTTGCCATTTCCAAATCCCAATGTTTTATATAGTTCTTTAATACCATCTGCTGCCTGGATCTCCCAGCCATGTCTGGGTTATTTCTATAATGCCCAGGAGGACTCTAATGGACACCTGATCCCCAGGTAAAGTATCAGGAGACAGTCTATTGACCTGACTCCTTGACACTGAGTTTAGACTTACATACTCAACTAAACTGATTAAATTGATTAGTAATTTAAATCAAATTCATGAAGTCAATTTGACCTAAAATTTAAAAGTTGATTGGGGCACCTGGATGTCTCAGTGGGGTAAGCATCCGACTTGGGCTCAGGTCATGATCTCACAGTTGGTGGGTTCAAGCCCCACATCATGCTCTGTGCTGACAGCTCGGAGTCTGGTGCCTGCTTCAGATTCTGTGTCTCCCTCTCCCTCTGCCTCTCCTTTGCTCATGCTCTGTCTCTCTCTCTATCAAACATAAATAATAAAAACAAAAAATATTTAAAAATAAATAAATAAATAAATAAAAGTTGTTTGAAAATTATAGCTCTCCTCAAAGCCTTCTACCAGCGTTTAGGTATTCTTTGTAATTGTCAGATTCTGTCTTACTCCATTTCTTTCAAAATCTTCCCTAAAATCTGGATGAAAAGGCCGTAGACACAAGTAATAGAGAAACTTGCTGACTTCCTAACACTCTTAGGTTGACAGGGTCTCCAAACTTTCAATCATCATTCCTCATTTCCCTCCAGTAGAATTTGCTGGATAGAAACGCACAGTGCGTACGCACGCACGCACACACACACACACACACACACACTCACACACACAGGTCTGGGGTGTGGATAGCCAGGGCAGGAAAACTTCAGGCTCCCATGGCTACAGTTTTCAAAATTGTTTTCCTACTTGCAAGGAATAAGTCACGAAAATACCCATTTTCAATCCACCATGTCTTTCATAGGGCCCTTGTGGATGAGTGCATGGGTCATACTACCTATTTCCATTAAAACAAAGAGGCTTATCTTAAATCTCTAATTGCTTCTAACAGCTTCACTCAGTATCCCCATAAGGACCTGATTTAATAGAACCACATTAAGAAATGTACTCTGTTTTGCCAGAAGTACAGTCTCTCCTGGGCATATTTTCTGGTTTAATCTTCATGACCCCATGAAAAAGTTATAGTGTCCCCTTGTAAAGTAAGAAAAACAGAACACAGAATATCACAATCCAAGGCTACCTCTAAAGTTCATACTCTATTTTATCTCAATCTCCTGCTCCCCAATCCATTTATTCCCTTCGTGGCATTGTCCTTTGGCCCGTATATTGTCTTGCCGAGGTGATGATTGAGGAGGTTTTTTTTTTTTTTTCCTTAGTCACATCATTAATGAGACAGAATAACTGGCCTTACATGTGTCACAGGCAGCTGCCATATAGAATTTCAATTTTTCCAGCCAGGCAGAGCTGTGTGTTCTTAAAACCCAAAGCAAATGCCATAGTGTGCACTGCCAGTGGGATCCTCTTTGTTAGCAACATAAAAAGAAGTCCATTTCACCCCAGAAATAGCAGCCTCTTCCCCCACCTCCTTTTTTTCAACATAGCACACAAGACAGTGAAGTCTCTGTCACACTATTTATGGAAATCATTTATGACTGCACTTGGACCTTCAGGCATTTCAGCCCAGGGTCCGGTCACCACCTCCAGGAACCCTACCGGTCTGATGCACTCACATCAGATGCATTAGGACTTTGTTTTTTATTGTCCTACGAGTTTCCTATCACTATTGCTGTAATAAAGAGTTTTATTTCAGAACCAAACAATTACTTGCTAGGATATGTTGAAGCTAGAAAATTGGTTTGTACCTCAAGGAGCAGTGAGAATGCAGGAAAATTTGCTCTCTTGCTGCTGCATCGATTCCTGGAGGTAGATAGGAATGGATGAGAATTAAAATGCCCTCCATCCAGAGAATTGTTCCGAAAGAGCTTGATTAAGTGTGCAATCTTTCCAGAAGGGCTGCCAAAATTGTAGGCCTAGTTTTAAGTCACAGAAGCAGTCAGATAAATTGACACTTAAGACCCAATATTCAAATATTTAGACCTGTGTTTTTACTGTTGTAAATTCAGAAGGAAAAGGGACGCTATCCCCCATACTGCCACAGTTTTGACAATGTGGATATTTTGCTGGATATTTCTACTTGAATTCCATCATTCATCATTCATTAGTAATTTATTAATTGCCTTCTGTGTGCTAGATACTCTGCTTGGTACTAGGCAGTTCCCAACCCGCAAAGGAAAAAGGTCACAGGTTAATCTAATGGAAGGTGATGAGGATTCTGGTGCAGGATTAATGAGGACTTTTCTGGCTCCCACGGGAGGCACACCTAGCTCTGGCTGGGAAGTAAAAACATTGAAGATTCTCTCACAGCTCTCAAACTGAGTCTTGAAAGACAAGCAGAAATTAGCTAGCAGGGAGGGGTGGAAAGGACACAGGCAATGGCACAGAGAAAAGGGATGGTATGGTGTGTGGGAAACTGCAAATATTTTCAGGTAACCAACAAACCTACATGGAACCAACCAGCTGTCCTGCCGTCACACTGTTCACATATTTAAAAGTGAAATTTAGTGTCCCTTCTGAGCCCCATAACTTCTAATCTTTTTGAATTTACATTCAGGGTCAATGCCTTTTTCTTCTCATGTTTCCTTTTGTCTCACTTCCCCAATCAATCCCCAGATTCTACCTCTTCCGCCTTTCACACAGTTCTTTGGCTTTAATCTCCTCCTTTCTAATCCCATTGCCAACATATTAGTCCATACCCTCTGTACCTTTCTCCTAGGCTTTTGGCTAGAACTATCATTTCTTTCTGTTCCATAACACATCCCATAACTGCTATGAGGTTTCTTGAACTTGATCACGTTCTCTCTTCTCAAAAAAAAAAAAAAAAAAATTAATGCATGAACAGTATAAAGCCCATCCTCTTGGCAAAACAGGCAAATGTTCCTTAATCTGGCCTCATGCTGCTTTTCAAATCATAGTTCCCATTATGCATCTACAAAACCTATCCCTTCTTTCAAGTGGTTCTGCTTGTTCATTATATTTCCCTACTCAAGGTCTTTGTTTCTACCGTAGCCCATACTTAAAATCCCCCCAACCGAACCCTGCATATTCTTAAACAGTCTCACTCACGTCCTCCAGGCAGCCTCAGATGACTGAACCATGGTTATTTCTCTCTCCTAAGAATCAGCAGGATTTGATGTTTTTACAACAATTTTAACAAAGAAAGGGAAATAAAAGTTTGTTGAGAACTACTGTCAGGTTATTTAAAACTCTAGGAGTTAAGTATTATTTTACAAATAAGGAAACAGCAGTTAAAAGATGCCAAATAACATGGCCAACATCACACAGCTTACATATTTGAACCCAGGTCAATGTAAGTGCAATGTTCTTGGTCTTTTACCTATGCCACATAGTCACTTCTCAATTAATCACCATTGTTGTCATTAATATCACTGCTACCAAAAATCAAGCAATCACCATGTACAACTGTCTGCTAATATCTTGAGATGATCCAACAAATAAATATCTGATAGGAGTTCTAGAAGGGAATATAGAGTATTGGGAAAGGGTAATATTTAAAAATATAATAACTCAAGAGTTTCCTAGAATTACTGAAAGACATGAACCCTCAAATACAGGAAACACCACAAACCTAAGTAGACGGAATTAAAATGAATTCACCCCAGGACAGATTGTAGTGAAAACAAAAGAGGAAAAAGTTTAATTTCTCTTTATTGTCCTTTTAGCCTCCAAGTATTCTCTTTTCAAATGCATATACCACTGAGAGGGACTGTATTCACTTATTTATGGATAACTTAGAGTTACTTGGTTTGTTTGTTTCTGCCTAGGTCACTTGGATGAGAGGGTGCTGACTTTTGTTGGAAGGAGGATCATTTTGGAACATGAGCATTCACTCAGAAAACAAGCTCTGAATGAGTTTTACAGTGTCTTTGGATATAAAAGGGGAAACAATGAGATCACTTGACACTAAGTAGAAGAGAAACTGAAAAAGGCAAGCAAGACAGGGTGTATGATGACACACATCCACCTCAAATGTGGCTTCAGGTCAAGCCTACCAAGTGGCAAATAGGAATTTTCAGAAAATTATCATTATCACACTTAACTGTGAAGTGCCCCAAAACAAACTGGATTAATCCTATAACAGATACCTGGAAAAATGGTACAATGACATCATTATATAATAGGAAAGGCATCAGAGAGTTTTAGCCCTAATTTCAGCATATACTGACTGTGTGAACTTAAAACTGCTTCAGCATCAGCAACTATATACAAGTATAATGCTACCTGTTTTACTGATCTCATTTGTGAGAATGAAATGAGTTAATAAATGTAAACATCCTATTAGTCTACAGCATATGAAAACATATAAGGATTGCAGTTATTACATCAAATGAGCCATGGTATAGCAATGACCATCCACTTGGGTTCTGTTTAACTAAAGACCATCCTGAACTTAAGAAAGGTCTTATGTGGTGACCTTTCAAAAGAATTTAAATAGATATTTTCCATCCTGTAGAAGTGAATCATTCTCAAGCTTATAACATGGAACTCAAAGTAGATTCAAAGGTCACCCAGTCACCCATAAGATGTTTGATGGTAGCAACATTTTCAGTTCATTCTGAATGCTCAGAGTCGAGTTGTTCTGTTATCTACAGGTGGCCCACACTTGTGTTTTTCTCTTTCTGCAAAAGGCACTGGAGCACATAATTACTTGATTTTCACACAAATGGCCAATTGTCTCAAATAACAGGGAGATGAGGCAAATTTAATTCTGAGAGCACAATTTCTATGCCTGTCATTGGAAATGTATCCATTTGACCTATTTTTGTTTGATTCAAATGAATACATTTTAAAAAGTTAAAATGGTCTGATTTGTTTATTTAAGGAATTTTCTTTACTGGCAAGCCCATATTTGCATGGTCTCTTAGATTTGTCATGAGATACTTTGTTGGAGTAGAATCAGGCTAGACACAGTGAGAACAAGTAAATTTAAAGGATTGCCTTGCAAATATTTCTTTAGGATTGAAACACATAGTTGTTCATTCTAAGGACCAAATAAAGAAGATAAGAGTAATATTTAGGAAATACTTTCACTGCAATCATATTGAAGGTCTTTATGCTATAGACATTTAATAAATCCTCTGAGCTGACAGAGGCATAAGGTAAGATGCTGAAAGATGAATCAGCTTCTCTACAGTTCATACCCTCTAGCTACAGAAATATTCTAATGCCAAACCTTAAACTATTAGAAATAGTGAAATAAATCTTGACTCTAAAAGGAATCTTGGTGACACTATATATAATTTGTTGATGCTAAATGGCATTAGGCCTTCCCTAGGCATTTCTTTTTCATTATCGTGTGTCTCATATTACCCTGGAAGAAAATATTAACAACTCAAAAACTTCATTGGTCCTTCACCTTGAAAAATTCCCGTAATATGTTTTTATCTTAAAGTTAGAGATTAAAGGCATTGACTCTGGAGACAGGCATTCCTGGGTTCAAATCTGCTTTTCTTATTAGCTCACAATATAGTAGTGCTTTCTTGAATTCATTAACTCTGATATCTGACATACAAAATGGGATGTCAGAGTGGCATTGGGGACATAGTACTGTGGTTAAAGGCCAGTATACCTGGATTTAAAGCCAGGTTCACTACCTACTGGCTGTGGGACCATGGACACTGTTACATATGCCTCAATGCTGCCATTTCAAAATGAGCCTCTCAGGACAGTTGCATTATTAAGCAAGATAATTGTAATGGAATGAATGTTTATGCCTCCCCCTCCATTTATATGTTGAAAACTTAACCACCAATGTGATGGTAAGAGAAAATGGGGCTTTGGGGAGGTGATCAGATCATAAGCCCATTAATGGAAAAGAGACCCCAGACCCAGAGAGCTCCTTCACCCCTTCCATTGTAGGAGGACTTCTGGTGAGGAAGCAGGTCCTCACCAGACACTGCATCTGCTGGTGCCGAAATCTTAAACTTCCCAGGCTTCAGAACTATAAGAAATAAATTTCTATTATTTATAAGCCACCCAGTCAGTAATATTTTGTTATAGCAGCCCAAACAGACTAAGACTATAATGCATATAACTAGGACTGCCAGATTTAGAAAGTAAAATTACAGGATGTTCGATTAAATTTTAATTCCAGGGAAAGAAATAATCATGATACCTAGTCTTATAATTATACAAAAATTATTTAGTTTCACCTGAAATTCAAAATAACAGGACATCTTGCATTTATCTGTCTACCTTACCTATAATGCACTTACAAAAATGTTAGTCTCTACTAAGTAAGCAACAAATAATATTCATGAGTAAAGGGGTTACCACATATTGATTGCCCAATAAATGAGAGATACTGATAAAATTCCACCACCACTGTCCGTCTCTTAAAGTTTTGGCTGCCAGAAGGCCCAAAACTAAGGCCAAATATAAATTTCAAGTAAACTTTGTCTCAATAACACTGCCTCTTCATTCACATTGGAATAATCAGGCCTCATTCTTCTATTTATTTATCAATTAAATGCTAGGCATTCATCAGATTGTTAGTGTGTGTTAGTCACAGCAACAGGTTCAGAAACCATGAGAAGGTGACAGAGAAAGGTAGGGAGTGCTCCCATAAGAAGCAGGAGATTGTCACAATCCCCTCCCACACCTCCAAAATTCATTGTTGGGATTAATTACAGGTAAATTACTTTGCACATGGTACATGTTCAGAAGTGGAAATGTCATTCTTTTAATTAATTTATATTATTTTTGTTAATCTTAGCAAATAAAAGTAAACCAGCCTATATATTTTACATATATTTATTCTCTATATGCCTATTTTATCTAAAAAGCCCAACTCTCTCATGCAACTTTACATTTTACTAGACAAGGAATATCTTCTCTGTGACATGGTTAATTTTGTAACAAATGTTAGTCAAATGCAAATTCATAATGCACATTATGCAGTAATGTGCATTATAGTGAGGTAGTCCAATATACTTTTCAGACAATAATCCAAATTCTTTTACATTACCCAAAATGATTCTGGGTTTCTAAAGATACATTCACAATTATGATTTCATTGATATATCCCATCAGAGTATGTTTAGCTTCATTGGAAAGCAAGAAATTAATCACCTGTCAGCTTCTGATGCTTCTCACAAATTTTGCAAGTTTCCTGATAATAAAATCGCTTAAGGCAGCAGAACATAAGCACCTTACTGCACATAACCAGTGGTTTTCACCTGTGTAGCAATTGCCAAATGAACAGGACAAATGAAGTATTATATAAAAATACAGTCATAAAACATGTATAATTAGAAAAGTCCTGAGGAACCCTAACATTCAAAGACATGTTCACAGTCACACAACTATCATAGTCCAGTCACACAAGGAACATTCTGAGATCTAACCATAGTCATATAGCTAATAGATGGCAGAGTCTTGCTTCAGAACTAAGAGTCTTTGGCTTCCGTAGCTTTAGAGTCTGTGGCAGTGGAATGTGATGGACACAGAGGTGGCCTGTTTGGTAGCATTCTAAGTCCTAGTGACTACCACCACACAACCACAATCCTGGAGAGAACAACTATTAAAGCTGTAGTTTGATAAACTAGCTTTTAAAATATAACCAGTCCTTCCATCTCAAGGAAGTAGTATCTGGATCCCACCAATGTTGGAGCTAGAAATGCTAGAGTGAGAGAAAACAAGTTTTTTGCATTCTAGGGCAGATGCTAAAATATGTATTTTTCTAAAAAGCTTCATGACATTGATGATCCTTTGTGGTCAGCCAATAAAAGGCAACAATCTACTTATAGCTTCATGGAGTGCTTGAACCAGTGAATTTACTACAAACGTAAGTGATTCATCAGGAGATGTTAAATATTCTATTTAATATGGAAAATATTTGGCTTTGCTGTGGGCAAAGGACATTGCTCAAAAGATATTATGATATAACTGAGTTTTGCTCTGTCTGGATGGGCTGGAGAGGAGAAAATGGCTCATATCAGGGAAGTGGGAGACAGGAAGTGGCAACACCATCAGGGAGATGGTGTTAAGTTCCTGTTCAAGAAGGCTGAATCCCAACCAGGGGGCCTCTTGTGAAGGAGAATTGCTAAATGGATAAGAAAAGTGATACCTAGCCAATAGACACATGAAATGATGCTCAGCATCCCTCCTCATCAGGGAAATACAAATCAAAACCACACTGAGATACCACCTCACGCCAGTCAGAGTGGCTAAAAGGAGCAAATCAGAGAACTCTAGATGCTGGCGAGGATGTGGAGAAACGGGCACCCTCCTACACTGTTGGTGGGAATGTAAACTGGTACAGCTCCTCTGGAAAACAGTGTGGAGGTTCCTAAGGAAACTAATACTAGAACTCCCCTATGACCCAGCAATAGCACTGCTAAGAATTTACCCAAGGGATACAGAAATGCTGAGGCATAGGAGCACATNTGGAATACTACATGGCAATGAGAAACAACGAAATCTGGCCATGTGTAGCAACATGGATGGACCCTGAGGGTGTTATGCTGAGCGAAATAAGTCAGGCAGAGAAGGACAAATATCATATGTTTGCACGTATAGGAGGATTAGGAGGAACTTAACTGAGGAACAAGGGGGAGAAGAAGGGGGGAAATGGTGTGGGAGAGGGAGAGAGGCAAACCATGAGAGACTCTTGAATGCTGACAAAAACTGAGGACTGATGGATGGGGGGGGGAGGGGGGATGGGCATGGTGGAGGGCACTTCTGGGGAAGAGCACTGGGTGTTATGTGGAAACTAATTTGACAATAAACTATTTGTAAAAATAAATAAATAAAAATAAAATAAAATATAAAAAAAAAGAAAAAAAAAAAAAAAGAAAAGTGATACCTAACACTGGGGCACTGTAATCCTGGTGACTTCAGTAAAGCATTATTAAGCAAAAGGTAGAATGTGGCCTTCCTGGCATACAAAATGGAAGGAGAGAACCATAGCAACAGAGAGTAGGCCAGTAGGTCAGTGAAGAAGGCCAGACAGAACCTGGAGAAACAACAGCCAAGGAAGGCAGAACGTGCCAGTGCTCGCCAATGATTTTCAGTGATTTTCAAGGCAAGACCAGACCTCCTGTGACCATGCACAGTAATGGTTCTGTGATATTAAATGGTACTTTCGGGAAATGCAACCTGATCCTTAGTCGTCCTCCACTCCTACCTCACAAAGGCAGGAGTTGTTGGGATGGTTATCTCTGATGCATCTCCCAAAATCATTTCACCAAGAAAACATTTACATTGAAATAAGCTCTGTGTACTCGCCTTAGAATTTCACTTTCTCTTTATTCTACTCACAAACTCAATCATTCCTGCTGTTTCCAAATTACCACTTTTGTTCAGTTACATGTTTATACATGACTTCTCTCTGCAGTTCCTTCATTTATTCCAATCTGATTGTTGGAATTGTTTCCAATCAATGTGCTCTACGTTTTGTTTTGGTCTTTTCTTCCCCCAGTGGGGAGAGAGGGCCGTGGGAAAGGCAGGAAGGAGCAGGTGCTTGGAGAAAAGTCCCAAATGTATTCAAACTGAAGCTACAGTGTAGGGAAATGTGCACTCCCAGCTTTTTGCATTTTTAATACTTCCATTCAAAAGAATAGCAATGTTTTTGGTATGCAATTTGCTTAGGCTCCTTTCACGATTTGTCTTGCAGAGCAAGTTATCTCACTTCCTTCTTCTCTCATGGAGGTGGTGAGGCCTCCATTTAGAGGCCCTCCAGGACCCTGTACAATACACCATGTTGCCTTCCAGCCAGCCTGTGTGTAATCATTACTAGATGAATTGCCAGGCTACAGATGTTTCACTAATTATCTTTTCATCATAGAGCTATACAATCCCACTTGTACCCTCCACACCCTCATTCATTACAATAATAATGTCCTGTTCCCTTCCTATAGCCTCTCCATTCTTTAGGACTCCAGAGAGCTCCAGAAAAACGGGAATTGTTTTCCACCTCCCTGAAATTAGTTAAACATTCCTAATGCTAAGTAATCATTTGCAAAGTTAAACAACTGAAGAGCCAGAAGTGAGAACTTATTTGGTCAAATCCTCAGGACTCTGACAGTAAAATGGACCTTACCAAACCCAAGGACCTTCACAGACACAGTTTCCTTCATGTAAATTCTGTCCTGTAAGACATAACTTCTAAGTAAACTCCAAAACATACAGATGGGTGGTACTCAAAATTTTTTAATTTCTGAGAGAGAGAGAGATTGAGAGACCATGTGAGCAGGGGAGGGTCAGAGAGAGAAGGAGACACAGAATCTGAAACAGGCTCCAGGCTCTGAGCTGGGCATGAGCACAGAGCCCGACATGGGGCTCGAACCCACGAACTGTGAGATCATGACCTGAGCCAAAGTTGGAGGCTTAACCGACTAAGACACCCAGGCACCCGGCTGGGTTGTACTGAATTAATTCTGTACAGTGATGGATAAACTAATATAGCTGGACTCTTCAGACAGAGAAGGATAAACAATGCATCATGGGGGTCATTGTGATATTAAGTAGACGGCTTCCTATTTCATTGTCTTCATGTCTCCCATTTATAAAATAGCTGCTTCACTTGTTGTTGTTACTGTTTCCATATCAGGGGACATGATGTTTTCAAATTAGAGTTCCACTTGCACAAAATTTCTTGCTGTCCCGCTACTTCATACTCTTTTCCTCCCACCCCTTCACATCCTAGTCCACCTGTGCTTTCTGCACCTATATGCCCGTTCATCCTTCAAGAGTCACTGTAAATATCGCCAATGTTTTACTTAGCATCCATCGTGAAGGGTTCCAGGGATATATATGTCTGCCCTCAAGGAGTTTTTAATAGAGTTGGAGGGAAAGACATGTGTAAAGAAGTAAGCAATATGAGGGGCGCCGGGGTGGCTTAGTTGGTTAAGCGTCCAACTTTCGCTTAGGTCATGATCTCGCGGTTCATGGGTTCGAGCCCCGTGTCGGGCTCTGTGCTGACTGCCAGCTCAGAGCCTGGAGCCTGTTTCAGAGTCTGTGTCTCCCTCTCTCTCTGACCCTCCCCTGCTCATCTGTCTCTCTCTCTCCTAGAAAGAAATAAAAAAACATTTAAAAATTTAAAAAAAAAAAGAAGCAATATGAAATGTGAAACCTGAATATAACTGGAGCACCATAGTGTTCATTCTCCATGTCTGTTCATTCAAAAAAAAAAAAGTGTAGTCTAACAGAAACTAAACAATTGAAAATAATTCCAAAATGGGTGAGGGGAGTAAGAGATACAGGCTATGGAATGAATAAGTCACAGGAATAAAAGGTACAACGAAGGAAGGAAGGAAGGAAGGAAGGAAGGAAGGAAGGAAGGAAGGAAGGAAGGAAGGAAGGAAGGAAGGAAGGAAGGAAGAGGGAAGGGAGGGGAGGGGAGGGGAGGGGAGGGGAGGAAAAGAAGAACGAAAGATCCCCTTTCAACTCTTGATTTTGGCTAAGGTCATGATCCCAGGGTCATGGAGTCAAGCCCCACATCAGACTCTGTGCTGAGCATGGAGCCTGCTTGGTATTCTCTCTCTCTCTCTCTCTCTCTCTCTCTCTCCCTCTCCCTCTCCCTCTGCCCCTCTCCCCTACTCATGCTTTCTCTCTTCCTAAAATTAAAATTAAAATTAAAAAAAAAGAAATGATCTACTCCCATAATATTACAGAATGAGTAACTCCTTGAGGAATACCTTGCAACATGCTTCCTCATCTACTTATGTATTACATCCATTGCTCATGGTCTTCTCCCACAAGGATGTAAATTCAATGGAGGAAGGTATTTTTGTTTTGTTCACTGAGGTATCTCAAGAACAGAATGATATCTAGCTCACAATAGTCATGCAGTACATATTTGTTGATATCCTTAAAATGTGTTGTTCAATTCTGTAACACCCAGTGCATACCTTTGTTTGGAAAAACAGGAGGTGGTCAAGAAGTGTATGTTGCAAAAATTTAAGGAATAAATAAACTGTATGCATTTGGAACCAAATTTTCAACACCTGGAGCCTCTTACCTTCTTAGGTTGGACTCTGAACCCAAACACAGAATGGTCTTTGAACACCTTTGAAGATGCATGTGATACCTTTAAAGTGTAAATTATTGCATTATTTCTAGTGTTATTAGGCTTGATTTCCTTGAATGTCAGGCATTTTTCTGGATGGAGACAAATCGGATGATACTACAGCTAAAAAAAAATCTTTGCTTTCTCAATCTAATTTTTTTAATGTTTATTTTTGAGAAAGAGAAAGAGAGAGAAAGACAAGGCACAAGTGGGGAAGGGGCAGAAAGAGAGGAAGATACAGACTCTGAAAGAGGCTTCCGGCTCTGAGCTGTCAGCACAGAGCCTGATGCAGGGCTCAATCTCCTGAACAGTGAGATCATGATCTGAGCCAAAGTCAGATGCCCAACCAACTGACCTAACCAGGTGCCCCAATCTAATATTTAAAATATAGAAAAACTCAGCCTACACACAACTCAACATATAGAACTGTACTGTATAATACAGTGCTACTTACCTATATTGCACAGTAAGATGTGTGTGTGTGCATGTGCACATATATATATACCTAAATGCTGTGTCAAATGCAAATGAATGAAAGACATTGCATAGTGTGTGGGGCTTCAGGGGCTTATTGGTTTTATAATCAAAACAAAATGTTATATGATATTAAGAGCAGTGTTCAATAACATCTGAATTCTTCCTTACTCTTCTAGGCCACAAATCAAACAAGAAAATAAAACAGAATCTCTACTCAACCTGATTGGCTGTTTCATGGATTCAGTGCTTTTCTTAAGCAAATAGAAAAGAGGGCAGGAAATTTTCGTTTTTAAAAAAATGCTATAAATTTCTGTTAGTAGAGGAAATTCAGGGCAGGTAGCAATTAAGAGCCAACAAATGAGGACTATCTAAGCAACACATAGCAAATCAGTCTGTAGATGACCAAAGGCAAGGTTTTTAAAACTCACATCCACTAGCTACCAGACATTGCCTAATTATCATAATCTGAATTTCAAACAGTAAACTGTGATTTAGCAACGTAAGGTAAATATCAATAAAATCATAAATAGCAGATGCAAAAATTGGATATGAATTCTGAGTAAAACCCTTTTTAAAAGCCTTTGCTTTAGACTTAATCTGATTAATTCCTCTCTGGTAGATTGCACTGTTTTTTGTGGGGTTTTTTTTGGGGGGGGGGTTCCCAAAATTTTCACTATTTTTTCTATCATCTCCTTTCACAAGATGACTCTGCAATTCCTCCACTGGAGACAGTAAATTTTCCTGGTCCACTGATGCTGGGTCTGGCCAAGTGATACTTTCTCCAGTGGAATGTGACCAGAAGTGCAGTGTGTCTGTTCTGATGCCAGGCTTAAGAGCCACCGCCATGCTTCTCTTTGCCCCTCCTGCACTTCTGCCATCATCATATACAAACCTGTCCTGTCCTGCCCATTGGACCAAGGACAATGAAAAACACATGGAGCTGACCTTGCCCTGATCAGCAGTTTGAAGCCACATCCCGCTGGTCCCAGCTTATCTGCAGATGTGGTAAGCTGAATAAAATGATGTGAACTGTGAAGTTTACCCCAAGGTCTTAACCACAAAAACCTTCAAAAAACTTCCCAAGATTACATTTACGTTTTATGTAGCTGGATTCCTTGTCGAAGGGGGAAGAGGAGCTGGGAAATTAGGCTAGTGACTGAAAGAGATGCAACCCACACAGAGGAAAGGAAGAGCCAAAAACAGGTGACAACTGAAAACATAAACCTACTCATGATTTTTAATAAATATACTTTAAGGTAAAATGTAAAATTCGGTGCCTCAATTTTGTGTCTCAGTGAATTCTGGCTGTAATTTATAATCTGACATTGCTGAATGACTATTGAGAATTCTTATTTCTTTCTGAAAAATGCATTCATTGATTTTCTTCATTGTGCTGCTGGGAAAAATATTAGACAATTAGACTGGGTGAAAATAGGGTAGAATCACTATATAGTAATTTAGCATGCTCCCTTTCTACTTCTACAGAACACTTGCCAAATATAAGATTTCAGTACTTCAAGAGCTCAAGCTTCTTGCAGTGTTTTAGGGTGAATGTGACTAGAGGCAGAGGGAGGGCTGAAATGACTAAGGAAGGAAGCTAAGACAATATCTCCCAGCTCTGACTACTTGTCCTTACTTGTCACTGCTGACTGACATTTTGGGATAAGGGAAGAGAAGCTAAAGGAGAGAGGAAGAGGATGGTAGTAAGATTAAGAGAGAGGATGTTAAGGCATGAGGGATGTTCTCCGAAAATTTAAACAAGGCTGGCATATGGTAGGAACAAATATTTGCTGTCATCATTTGAAACTGATCAAAATAAAGAGAAACTGAACCACCCAAAAGAATGGGAACTCTCACTCTTGCAGTGAGTGCTCACCAATTTACCTTCCATGGATTCACAAAAGAGAGTAGAGAAAACACAGGCAGCCCCAGAAGCTCATACCCTCCACTGTCACCCCCTTGCTCCCTCTCACTTGGCTTTGAGATCTTAGCAAGAAACTGGCTCTGCAGGGTAGTTGAATGAAAGAACAGATTGACTTGGGAAACCGAGCTCCAGAGACCCCTCTTTCTACCAAAGGAATTTTCTCCAGCAGGAAGCTCCACTGTTACACAGCCACCGGGTTGTCCCCTGCCCTCCTTCTCTGTATTTGAAGCATTATAGGGGACAGAGCCCTATCTGTGCAGCTTTTGATCTATCTAGCCCGTCTTCACATTCTCCTCCATGGGATCTCGGAGCCTGGGGTGGAAAAAAATTTTAGAAAGAAAGCAAACAAGTTAAACAGTAGATGCAAACACCTTGAGTCATGAGATCTGAGAGTAGGAATCTGGGTATTGGATGTGCTCTGCCACATTTCCGCTTGGAAGTTTTTTTTCCCCTTAAACTGCAAAGTGCATTTACAGTATTATTTAATAATATTCAATTTGACTATGGAAAAGAACACAGAAAGAATGAAGTTCATAAGATGCATTAATCATAGATAAATAATATGAGGCATGTTCTAGTGGAGTAGGTAGAGCAGTGTTCACTGGAAGTGGCCAAGCAGTAGCTAATAACCATGATACAAATAAATAGATGCAAGGCATCGCAGGCACTAGACAATCCCGAGGTCCTAAATCTACCTCCCATTAATGATCTCCATTCTGGTCCCAAATTTTCTCTGCTCATTTAAAGAAAATCCATAGTTGCTCATGAGGCTAATAATGGGCAAGCTACCGCTATTGGCTGGGCTGACTTGCCTCTACATCTTTACTATACACCAAACATGTATATTAGCCAAATGTATCTTCTAACTGACTGAGTCACCTTAATTAACATCAACTTGCCTTAATAACCATATCATCAGTAGAAAAAGCTGCTAAGCTTGAGAAAGGCAGACAGAAGGAGAGAGACAGAGAAAAACACATGAATATTGCATACCCCAGAATACAGGTAGGATAGTCCTTATACTCCATTTTCACTGTATGCCAGGTGTATTAACTTATCCTACATTTTCCCTTGCCTCTTGCCATTTGTTTTACTTTCATTCAAGAAGCCAATACACCATGATTCAAGCACCTTAATTTTGTCTTTGAGCTTCTCTGTTATTCTGTGACCTCTGGTATATCTTGCCTCATCATGTACTTGGAGGCTATCTTTGCTTCAAGTAGTCAAGATAATTTCCCACACAACAAAATCATATTTTACACTGTTTTATGCATACACTGTATATACGTACAATATACACACAGGAGGAGTCCATGCGTGTATGTATACCTCCTTTGCATGACTAACAGGAGTTTGGTTCAATATGCTAAGCTGAAACTTCTTAGTGTGGTTCAAAAAGACGATCTCACTTTAAGTGTCCATCACTATCCCAGCCTTCCATACTACTGTCGCCACCTGATCTATGCAGGTTACATACCAACTGGACTAAAGTACATGAAACTCTCTCCGTCACGTCATACGTGAGTGTGAAGTTCCTCTGCATGCAATGTCCCTCTCTGCCAATTGAAATATTGTTCTGTGGCCCAATGATGGCCTCTGTATAGTAGCCTCTATATGGTTTATTCACAGCAGACTGAGACCCATTCACTCAAAAATTTGCTCTGCCAACCTCACATTTTTACACATCCAATTGTTTTAAATTGTTCAAAAAGCAGATTTTTAGCCATTTAGAGCCTGCTGCTTTGCACACCCTACAAAACTGTGCCCAACATCTGTTAGCCACAGATAAGATAAAGCCGGCATTTATAAAGATCTCAGGCTGCCACTGCCCTTTGGAGCTCTCAGGTCCAGAGAATCCTGGCCATGTGACCGAGCAAAATAACTCAGACACGTAAGTCTCCTCTCCAGGACCCCTCTTCCCCAGGGGTCCCCTTGTCCTCTGATTCTGGATGGCTTCCACCACCCCACTCCATCTCTAACTCAACTGCCGCCTCCACTGCCCTCCCACCCCTTGCCATTGCTTCTGGATGGACTCCCATGAGTGACTTACACTGTGCACACCCGTCGAAGAATTGCCTGAATAAAGCTCATCTGTGCTACTGCCACCTTGTGGTCATATCTTTTTCCTTGATCAGCCCTGAAACCCTCCAGACCTCTTCTATAAATAGTATTTATGTGTTTGTAAGACTCAGGGACAAATCACCCTCTCTGTGAAGACTTTAATGACATCCTCAATCAGTCCCTTCCTCCCTTGTGTTTCCATGGTTTAATCTCTCTATTATAGTACTTACTCCATTATAATGTAACTGATACCTCTCCAGACTATGAGTTCTAAAGGACATAAACAATGCCTATTTAATTTTGTCTCACCTCTTCCTAGGATTTACCACATAATAGATGCTCAATAAATATTTTCCAAATACTTATATGCTAATTTACTATGTGAACTCAATCAATATGTATGGTGGGAGGATAATCAATAGGTAATACATAATACAATGTGTAATCAGTATGGATAGAGACAGAGTTGTCTCTGCAATCGACTTAGCTTACCTCTACAAACAGATCTGGACATCTACAGCCCTCTGAGAAGTGAGTCAATCCCCTATCACACTCCTACCCTTCTTTGCCCAAACATCCACTATAGAGGGAAATGTTGAACTGGGTACATGTGGTGAGTTGGTTTAGGATAGAAAAAGAGTTCAATATAGATTTTAAAAATACACTCAGGTCTGATATATGAGAGTGGAAAGCCTCTGAAAGAACACCTATCACCTACATGGTAAGACAGCCATATAGTAAATAAGGTAGCACAGCCTGATGGATCTGAAACTCTTAAAGGACCTCAAGCCCTACAGTTTCCTCATAATACCATGGTTCAGGATAGAAGATCTAAAACTCTCATAGTATGCCAAGCTCTACAGAATTCCTCACAGCACCATGAATTGTACAGAATAAGAGATCTGAAGCTCCAAAAAGACACCATGTTCTATTTAATTTCCCATGGCACCATGGCACAGCACAGAAGAGTACTGATGACTAGACAGGGTTCTGTGATAGGTGGGGCTGTAATGGCTTCACAGGGAACCTCAAACATCCCTAAAATGGGACTAATGTGTTCCCCATAATGCAAAGTCAAGTGTATATGCTTTAAAACACAGGGGTTCCATAAAGGTTTTGTTGTCTCTGTAAAGCACCATGAGAGTTGATGTGATATGGACCATGAGAGCTTGATGACAGCTGTGTCCCCAATCTTCAGGGGCTACCATTCAGAGTTAACACAAACCCAACCAAGTGCTATACATTCATAGCAGATGCCAGCAAGAACAGGTGATGACAAATGAAAACCAGATGCCACCATTTCCCAGCAACAGAGCACTATATAAGTTGTTCCCTCAAGTCTCCCCTCAGGAGAGATTGAGTGAGGAAACAGAGTTGACTGAGAAAGCCAAGAAGTGACTGACATTATTCTGAGTTCTGTAAGACTGAATGAATCTCTACCATTAGGCCAAATAGCCACTGACACAGAAATTAACTGTAATATATGAAAATTTTAAAAGAGGGTATTTTGATACACTTGAGAAAGTAGCCTTTAAAATTCATACCCTTTATACATATTTCAGGTACCTATTATGTGCAAAGCACTGTGCTGGGTGCTTGGAGGATACAATTCTACGCCAGACCTCATCCTTAAATGAGTCTAGTTTGGGAAAGAATGTGATCACATAAAGTGATTCTGTCACCCTGAGATGATTTACAAAGAGAATCCAAGAGCTTGAAAGATAGGTTCACAAAGGGAAGAAATAATTTTGACGTAGTTTGTCCAGAAGTTTCATGAAGGACAGTGAATTTGGAGGAATAATGATGAAATTCCAAAATTCTAAGTATCCTTTAAGACTGTAATAAAGCACTTGAATTTACAGGGGTCAGATTTGTACAATTATATGGCAGATAAATAATCTGTTGATTTAATGTTGCTTTTTCTAAAGTACTAGCACCCATGTGTTGACTTGAAGCCACTGTGAAATCACCATTTTTGGTGTTTACATAATGAGGTAGGAGTGTCAGAAACAGCATTTAGAGTTAGAGGACCTGAACTGAAAGTTGTAGCACCAACAATCAAGTGAACATCTGAAGATAAACGTTAATGCTTTCACCACAGCTTTCATTATCTGCTTCCTCTCAACTGCACCATAAGTAACTAAGAGACTGTCACATTCCTGCAACCGTGGGAGTTCTTACCACCTAAGTGACACCTGAAACAGGCCCAGCTGACAACCAGGGTTACTGTGCAAAGGCCGTAGCAGATGTCAGAGACCGAATTAGCATTAAACTAGGAAAATGCCAGCACAAAGACTCACGTGATCCTCAGTGGTATTAGTCATAAGATGAGAAACCAAGGAAGAAAACATACACCAGACAAATCACTTGAGAATGTTCATTGAAAGTTGGTTCAGGGACACTTGTGACTGAGTCAGTTGAGTGTCTGTCTCTTGATTTCAGCTCAGGTCATGATTTCAGAGGCGTGGGACTGAATCCCACCTGGGGCTCCACACTGAGCATGGAGACTTCTTGGGATTCTCTTTCTCCCTCTATCCTTCCCTGGCTTGCATGTGCACTCTCACTCTCTCTCTCTAAAATAAACGTTTTTAAAAGTTGATTCAATGTCTAGTTGTATCCGAACCACTTGGCTGCCAAAAGGAACAAGAGATAAAAATAAAAACTGGAGATGAAAAATGGAACCTCTCAGCTGTACCCTAAGACAAGCTAAATGCAAGATCATGAACAAGTGGTTCTGCTTTTCAGAGGCTGTTTCCTTGTTGATCTGAGGAAAATTAACTGAATGAATTCCCTTCCATCAATGGAAGTTTAATAGAATCCCAGTACAAATAAGAGTGAAGAAAAGATTTTAAACAATCCAGGACAGGGACACCTGAGTGGCTCAGTTGGTTACATGTCCAACTTCAGCTCAGGTCATTATCTGAGAGTTTGTGAGTTCAAGCCCCATGTCCAACTCTGTGCTGACAGCTCCAGGCTCTTGCTTCAGATTCTGTTTCCCTCTTTCTCTGCCCCTCCCCCACTTGTATTCTGTGTGTGTGTGTGTGTGTGTCTCCTCTCTCTCCCTCTCTGAAAAATAAATAAATAAAAATTTTTAAAAGTTTAGGAGAGGACGAAGAGGAAGGGCACAAGAAAAAGGGACTGGGGAGTGTGAAATAATTTTCTTCTATTTCCTATGTAAATATTTCAGTTATAACACACAGTTTGCTATACCTTCTTACCCATGATGTATTCTTGATCCCACTAAGACCTAAATCCAATGCCTTTTAACCCAACTCACACTGACAAAATGTGATTGGTGGAATAGAGAAGACCACAGGCATTTCTTGTCAAAGTAGATGTTTTATCTCAAATGAAAACTGGAATCAAAGTTGTATCATGCTACATAATATTCCTGAGGGATGCATGCAATAATTTTTATCAAACCCGCATTATTTCCTTTTGGTTTTGCTTTATCTGGATCATTGACCACAACTACACATAAAAGCTGACCTCTGTTACCTGCAATTGCCATTTTACTCACCAAAATGGCATATCATTACATACTGATATCTTTTCCTTTAGAAAATTCTCAATTATTCAGAAAAGACCATAAAATACATCTTTGTTTAAAACTTCTAAAATGTTTATGCTCTTTGTGAACACCATTATTGAACCATGTGCAAAGCATACAGGCACTCATTCTTTTATTCCAATTCTTTTATTCTCTAAAAGCACTGATATAGATATAAAAAAAAAAAAAAAAAAACCCTGGAACCTAACATTATGTTAGCTTCAGGCTGGAGTGCCAACTTACCATGAAGTCTCACTAAATTCACAGGTATGAAATGGACCTATCACATTCCCCTCACACAGGAGCTCATATTCAGTGATAAATTTCTCATGCAAGTGAAAAATCTCCAAATATATATGTTCAATTTACCATTCACAATTTAAAACATATAATATACACGTGTGTGTGTGTGTGTATATATATATATATATAAATGTTCTAAAAATAAATGTGTTCCGATCATTATGACAGAATCTGTTAAAGATGTTCAGTTAAATAAGGCACAATTCCCACACTCAGGGAATTTATAACTGGTTAATAGATGAGACTGTAGAATCATTCATGTATATGAAGTATTAATAAAAATAATAGCTAACATTTACTGAGTCTTCACTATGTATAAGCCACTTTTGCATGACATTTAAATGTATTGAGTTATTTAACTGACATAATGACCTTATATGGTACGTGCCATTATTATTATTATTTTAAATCTTTATTTTTGAGAGAGAGAGAGAGAGAATGTGAGCAGGGGAGGAACAGAGATAGAGGGAGACACAGAAGCAGACTCCAGGTTCTACTCTGTCAGCACAAGAGCCCGACACAGGGCTCACACCCATGACTGCAAGTTCACAGCCTGAGCCGAAGTCGGACATCCAACTGACTGAGCCACCCAGGAACCCCTGGTATGTGCCATTATCAAAGCCATTTTATAAATAAAAAAAGTGAAGTTTAAAATACACTGTTATTTTATAAGATATTTTAAATTTTCTTAATGTTTGTTTATTTTTTGAGAGAGAGACTGTGTATGTGTGTGAGCAGGGGAGGGGCTGAGAGAGAAGGGAGACACAGAATTTGAAGCAGGCTCCAGGCTTCTAGCTTTCAGCACAGGGCGTGGCATGGGGCTTGACCTGATGAACGGTGAGATCATGACCTGAGCTGAAGTCAGATGCTCAACCGGCTGAACCACCCAGGCCCCCCAGATGTTTTATGTAAGCTTCATGGTAACCACAAAGCAAAAATCTACAATAGGGAAACAAAAATAGGGGTGCCTGGATGGTGCTCAGTTGGCTAAGCTTCCGACATCAGCTCAGGTCATGATCTCACGGTTCGTGGGTTCATGCCCCGCGTTGGGCTCTGTGCTGACATCTCAGAGCCTGGAGCCTGCTTCAAATTCTGTGTCTCTGTCTCTCTCCGCCGCTTCCCCACTCACGCTCTGTCTCCCTCTCTCTCTCAAAAATAAATAATCATTAAAAATTTTTAAAAAAAGATATACAAAAATAAAAAAGGGATCAACACATACCACTATAGAAAATCATCAATTCACAAGAAAGACAGATAGCACAAGAGGAAAGTCCCGGAAAGATCTATACACTGAAACTTATAAGATACTAATGAAAGAAACTGAAGACACAAATTAAATGGAAAGATATTCTGTGCTCATGAATTGGAAAAATTAATATAGTTAAAATGTCCATACTGCCCAATGCTATCTACAGGTTCCATATAATCCCTATCAAAGTTCCAAAAACATTTTACACAGAAACAGAAAAACAACACTAAAATTCATGCAAAACCACAGGACATCACAGATAGACAAAGCAACCCTGAGAAAGAAGAACAGAGCTGGAGACATAAACTTCCTGATTTTAAACTTTATTATCAAGCTACAGTAATCAAAACAGAATGGTACTGGCATAAAAACATATAGACCAAAGGAACCTAATCAATAGAATAAACTCATCATCTACAGTCAACTATATTTGACAAGGAAGCCAGGAGCACTTAATGAAACTTCAGCTGAAACTCCACGAAGTCTCCAATAAAGGGTCCTGGGGAAAACTGGGTGTCCACAAGCAAAAGAATGAAATTGGACCCTTACACTACACACAAAAACTAACTCAAAATGGTTTAACAACCTAAATTAAGATCTGAAACTGTAAACCTACTAGAGAAAAAGGTTTGGAAAAGCTCCTTGACATTGGTCTTGGCAATGATTTTCTTATATGACACCAAAAGCACAGGCAACCATAGCAAATATAAACAAGTGGAACTACATCAAATTAAAAAGCTTCTGCACAGCAAAAGAGAAAACTGGAAAAAGTACAAAGCAACCTACAGAATGGTAGAAAATATTTGCAAGCCATCTATCTGACAAGGGGTTAATATCAAAAATATATAAAGAACTCGTCTAACTCAATAGCAAAAAGAAAACGAAAAAATCAAACTAAAAAAGGGGCAGAGGACTTGAATAGATATTTTTCCAAAGAATATATACGAATGGCCAACAGGTACATGAAAACATAACCAGTCATCAAGGAAACGCAAATTAAAACCATAATGAGATAGCACCTCTCATATGATAAAATGATTACTATCAAGAAGACAAAAGATAACAAGCCTTGACAAGGATGGTGAGGAAAGGGAACAATTGTGCACTGCTGGTGGGAATGTAAATTGATGCAGCTACTAGGGAAAACAGTATGGAGGTTCCTCATAAAATTAAAAACAGAACTACCATGCAATGCAGCAATCCCACTTCTGGGTATGTATCCAAAGAAAATTAAATCAAGATATTGAAGAGATAGCTGTACTCCCATGTTCATTGCATTACAGCATTATTCACAATGGCCAGGACATGAAAACAACCTAAGTGTCCCTGACAGATGAATGGATGCATGGATAAAGAACACACACACACAAACACACACACACACACACACACACACACACACACAGAGGAATATTATTCATCTATAAAAAAGAAGGAAACCATGATTTTTGCAATTGCGTGGATGGACCTTGAGGGCATTATAAGTGAAGTAAGTTGCACAGAGAAATACAAATACTGTATATTCTCACTTATATGTGGACTTTTAAAAAGCCAAACTCAGAGAAATAAAAAGTAGAGTGGTGATTGCCACGGCTGAGGGAGAGGGGCGAAGGTGGTCAACAGGACAAACTTCCAACTACAAGATGAATAAGTTCTGTGGATCTGATACACAGCATGGTGACTATAGTTAATACTAAA
Organism: Hyaena hyaena; assembly: GCF_003009895.1. Lineage (NCBI taxonomy): Eukaryota > Metazoa > Chordata > Mammalia > Carnivora > Hyaenidae > Hyaena > Hyaena hyaena. Next base: position 925,840 of record NW_024081302.1, on the reverse strand, counting down.
TACTTAAAAGTTGTTAAGAGAATAAATATTAAGTGTCATCACCACACCAAAAATAAATACATAATTATGTGTGAGCGATAGAAACGTTAGCTAACTTTATTGTGATCATTTTACAATATATATGTATATCAAATCATCATATTGTATACCTTAAGCTTACTTATATGTCATTAATATCTCACTAGGACTGGAAAAATAAAGAAAATAAATAGGGTGTAAAAAGAGTACGGAAAGGGACTCCTCCTGGGTTGCTCAGTCAGTTAAGCATCCAACTTTTGATTTTGGCTCAGGTCAGGATCTCACAGTTCACAGGATCAAGCCCTGCATGAAGCACCACGCTGACAGCATGGAGCCTGCTTGGGATTCCCTCTCTCCCTCTCTCTCTGCCCCTCCCAGGCTTGAGCATGAGCATTCTCTCTCTTAAAATAAATAAATAAACTTAATTTTTTTAAAAAATTTAATGTTTATTTATTTCTGAGAGAGAGACAGCATGAGCAGGGGAGGGTCAGAGAGAGAGAGAGGGAGACACAGAATCTGAAGCAGGCTCCAGGCTCTGAGCTAGCTGTCAGCACAGAGCCTGACGCAGGGCTCGAACCCATTAACACTGAGACCATGACGTGAGCCAAAGTCGGACACTTAACCGACTGAGCCACCCAGGCGCCCCCTTAAAAAAATTTTTTAAGAGTATGTAAATCTTACACACATAAAACTCAAACTCAGGATTCTAGGCAAGCATCTGTTAACCACTGTGCTAACTGCATTAATACAACATCAGACAACAGTATAAACAAGGGCACAAGGCAGCCAATTATTAACTAGTAAATGAGTGGTACAAACAATAGTTGTACCTTAATACACTGGGAAGCTTAGGATAGTTGAAGATAATCTGACATTCGATGAGTCCCTGCTACCTTCCAGGCTTTGTGCAATCCAGAACCAAGACAGTGAATGTTCATGCTCTATGCTGTGGGTTTTACATCAGTGGTTTAATGTTTGATTACCATCTACTTTATGCAGAGCCTCAATGACTTACTTCATAAAATAAATTCCATTTGTATGTGGATTGCCAGGAGCCTAAAATTTATATTAATGCCCACTAATACACTGAATATTTTACCAAAAATATTCTCTTAAAGTTTGCTCTCTCTCAGGAGGGAAAAAAGAACCCGTTCGAGGCAGTGTTCTTCTGCCTAGTTCCACCATGAACTACCTAAGTAACAGTTCATCCTAGAAGAGTAATCCCCGAAGTTAATGCTACAGATAGCCATCAAAATCTACAATTAAAACAGCAAACCTTCTCTATGGTATTTTCTTCTGTCAACTTCAATGCAAATCTACTCTTTAGTCCAAGTCAAGTATCTGTGTTGACTAAAGTCTTACTAAATTTAATCTTTACATTGTTCTTGAGAACAAAGCAAAGAATGGAAACACGCAGTGAGCTTTAGTCCTCAAGTACTCCACAATACTGAAATTGCAATCATTTAACTACTCTCATTTCTCCAAAATAAAATAGAAAGTATAAGGAAATGGAAAACTTAATTCACTATGAAGAGCCTAATTAGCTTTGCAGATAACCACTAAAGGTTTGTGTGGGTTTCACCAGCCTACCCTAATCTCCTAGGCTACTTAGATCATTAAATAAATCAATGAGTGATTGGTTTTGTTGGCTCCACAAAAGGGAACCTGCCCTGGCCAAACCAATAAATAATCAACTTGAGATTGATATTAATTCCTAGTAGCCACTAACTCATCACAACTTTTCTAGCAACATCTGTTACCTAAGAGAGCTCTGCACACTTTTCTCTAGTGTCTAAGTCTTTATGGACCAGTTCAAAACCCCACCTCACACATAAAGGGGTCCATAACTCACTCAACTGTGGCCTCTGGGATATTTTTTTCTGCATCTCTCACCTTGGTTCTGAACATGAGGTCCCTGCCTTCTTATGTTGGCTACATTTTCATGTACATATGTTTTATTTCCTAAGTAGATACAGGGGTCAGCATGATGCAGTGAAAGCATACTATAGTGTGAAGGGCAAGGGCTTTGAAAATGCACAGAGCTAAGTTCAAATCCCAACCTCACGGTGTGCACATTTCTTAACCTAGACAAACACCAGTTTCTATAAATAGTATTGCTATAAGGAAAAAATATGAAATATAAATATAAAGCACCCTGAGTAGTATTCCCCCACAGCACAGGCAGGTATGCACACATGTGCACACACTGTTGTTATATATTAACAGAAGAACATACCCCACCCTCCCTCCCAAACACAAGATGTTTTTGCTAGAAGTTCCTTTGTACCCTTAACCTCACCTAGGATAGTGATTTGAACATTGTTGGTGCTCACAGCTTCAGAGCATTCTTTAAGCAGAATTTGTTAAGAGTCTGGGTTTTTAGATTCTAAACAGTATACTTAAAGGACTTCATTAAAATATGATTCCGCATCTCACAAGGAAGTGTAATTGTGAGGCTCCAGTGTGCTTCTGGGGCTCCGGGGGAATTTCCAGACTAAACTGGCAAATATCACATTCCCTAGGTATGGAATAGTCGGGCAGGTTCATGGTCAACACCTTTATTTTAAAATTTCACGGATGTCACATTCTCCCTCTAAAGATATATTTTATTTCTCCTACATTTCTACTTTATTTCCTAAATTGCTACTCTAGGACAAAAAACCTAAAAAGACATTTTTAAAATCAGACCAAAGAGTACCAGAAGGTCCTAAATGAGAATTTTTTTCAAGGAAAAGGGCAGGCAGAAAGAATGTCTTGGGCCTGGGCAGAGTATTTAAATCACAATCAGGTTAAGAGTTAGAATGACTTTGATTTCAAGTGACAGGAAACCAATGTGATATAAAGGGAGAAGATTCTTATTCTTTTAATAATAAGAATTCTTAGTGTTCTCATGCAATGCAAGGTCTGTGGAGTATCTCACAACAGTTCTTTACATGCCAGTATTTCTCCACTTCTCACTGCACATTGCTGCTACGTACCTCCACGTACCTCGGTTTCATTTTTCTCTCTCCCACTGCTCATTCACTCACCCTGACTTTCACATTCTCTCTCTACTGTCTTCTCTGCTTCTGTTATCTGTATGGCAGTAAACTTGGCCTCCAGCAGCTCTGAAGCAGCACATCTTATAGCTTCAGTTAGCAGACAAGTCATTGAAGATGTTTCTCAGTTTAACTCCACTGTCACAGAACAAGATGCTAATTGGCCCAGTTTTAATCTAATACCCAAATGTGGAAATAAGGACTACAGCCAAGGGATAAAGTCACATTGTCTAAAATGGATAACCACGGGGCCAGGGCGGGGCAGTTAAATCAGAAAATGGAGAGAGAGGCTCTAAGCAGAAGAAACAAAGAATTCCGTGTGGTAGAGTTGGCCCTTTGCAGCTCTCATACCTCCAGTAGGAAGCCCTTTTGGTAATCCCTTGTCTGTTATGTTTTGCAATGAAACAGAATGCCAAATGTCTTCGCCAGCAAATAAGGGAGTCTCAGTCATTCTAAGTGGATGCCGTGGCCAAATGTTCTTACAGATACATTCAACTTATATTTAAGTCACAGTGAAGAAGTCCTGTCTCTATTAAAAAAAAAAAAAACTAAATAATTGATTAAAGCCTAGTGATAGTTACATAAATTTATGTTACTTCAAGAAAATAGTTTACAGCCGCTAACGTGATGCTTTTAAAGAAGTTGGAATGATATGCAACAATGCTCACAATAAAAACTGTAGTAAAAGAACAAGACATAGAACTTACATAGCCTAATTCCAAATACACAATGTGTTGAAAATTTTCTGGTACGGTAATAGTTATATATGGATGTCAGGGTTATAATGAGTTTTATTTTCTTCATTATATCCCTTCCATAGTTTCTGGATTTTTTCTATCAAAAACTATGTTATTTTATAATCAGAAAGTTAAAGAGTTAAAGAGCTTAGTAAAGGGCTCAATAACATGCTAGACGTGGGCCCCTAAAAGGTAGGTTGCTCCATTTGCACCCAGGAAGCTAAGGTTCAGGGATCCTGCTGTTCTCCTGGTTATTAGTGATGGTTAGCCTGTTGGTGAACACAGGGAAGATTTTTCAGAAAATGCACTAAGTTGCTGGGGATGAAGAGAAGGCTGAAGCAAAGACGGAAGTCTGAAAACAGGTCAAGCACCCACCCCAGCCCCACATACAGGCATTCTTACTTCACAGACACACTGAACCTGTGCCAGCCACACAGACACCCCGGCATCTTCTCTGTGGACTGATCTCACACAGCCTTTCTCTGCTCATGATTTCCCTACTGAAACAAACAAGCAAAAAAAAAATTTTTTTTTCAGCTGCTTTTCTTTACTGATAGGAGCCATTATAGTCCTACCGTTCCCAGACCCCTAATCACAGAACCAGATCAAGGGAACCACTTTTAGACCAGCAGGAGAGAAGGCAGAGGCCCTGGGCCAGGCTCCAGCCAGGTCTAGTGGACATTTATAACTGGTCTTATGATTTCCTAACCTGAAGTATCCTGAGGATCAAACACTGTCTGTGGGTCTATGATCTGGCACTTAGATTGGCAGCATCAGCTTAACTTTCAACACACACACACACACACACACACACACACACACACACACAAAAGAGAAAAGAAAAAGAAAGAAAGAAAAATCAAAGCCATAAACTTGCAAATTCTGTGAGTCTGTAAAGTTCAAGGGAACTCTCCAAAGTTATAATCCAAGTCGGCTTTGATAATCATAGAGTCTTACACCCTGACAGAGAAGTGAACATTTAAATGATGAAGACTCTTTCTTTGTGTTTACCAGGATGGACACTCAGGCGACCTTTGTCCTCCCCAGTCCGTCAAACTGGAGAGCATTTGAGAGCCAGGTCAATTACACTCTTCTCTGGGCGGCTGAAGGAGCTTTAAAATATGTTTTTGTCACTGCATCAGATCAAGTGGAGAGGAGCAGAAATATGACTTGGGAGTCTCAAAAGGTATTAGGCAGCAGGTTAGGTAGAAATTAAATTCTGTTTGCTGGGATTCCATATAATGCCCTGGAGAGAGCAAAAATGTTCAATTCTCTTTATTAGTGCTGGATTTATGGTTCAAAATGAAGATTAAATTAAGAAAAAAATATCAAACTTGATGTTCTCAATAGCTCTTTAAGTTCAGGATCCTCAGCTGTGTGCTTCTGCATCTGATCTGGCCTCCCTGACTCCAGAATCTCCCTGGAACTAATATGTTGAGTTCACTGATGTTGAACCAATTTTTATAAGGCTACTCTCATCATGCTAGCCCTTTGCTCAGATAACCGGAATAGCCTTTGCACATCCACAAAACAAGTCTGGAGTCCTCAACCCAGCTCTCAGGGACCTCACAAATCCAGCCTAACCATGCCCAGCCCACCAGCAGCTCCAACACACCTTCTCACCCCTGGGATGACACCTCCTTGGCCTGCAGACACCCAAACATCTGGCCTCTCTCTGTGCTGGGCTCTTCCACTCTAAGCATCAGAACCTATTCTCAATGCCCACGCAAGTCTTCTCACCTTTAACCCTTCCTTGGCTTTTCCAGGCCACTTGAGTCTCACCTTTCTCTGAATTCTTGCAACCATGATGGACCCACAATTAACATTCCCTGAAAATCCACTACAGGCTATGCTCTGTACATGTTATTTTGCAAATATTATTTCACCTCGCCTCCAGAAGAACCCTGTAAGATAATCACTATTCCCTGATTTCGTTGCCAGTGAGGGAAGTGAGGTGTTAACACAATTAAGTTCTTCTGAAAGCACGAGCTCTATGGATCCAGTACTATGCCACTGCCCACACACATCCCTCCTTGCCGCCTACTAACTTGTGCCCCCAAAATATTTCATTTCACTCACAAAACATTAAAGAATTTATGTGGAAAAGCTAAAGTTCAAACCAGAATCTGTCTCCAAACACCACGGCTTTATGAATATGTACGAACAGAGAGAGGCAGTGGACAAGAATTCACTAAATACAGGTTGGTCATTTGCTATCACTGGGGCAAAGCACTCCAGAACCGTACCCTCACTTATCAGCGCCATAGCAGGTGAGTGGTACAGGGGCTTGATCACACACTCCCTCCCCACAGTCCACACATGCAACATGAATAAGAGCACCATGCAGGCTGTGCAACTGTCGCTTTCCGGCATTGCCCAGGCACCATCATCACCTTCCAACCACACTGCCACTCCAAGCCTCTCTGACCCAGAAATGATGTCGTTGCTGCTGTCAAATGAACACAGCAAAGTTATATACATATGAAGTTTATATGTACTTACATACTCACTTGCCCTCCAACATGCCAAAAGGGATTCATTCAGTGAATACAGTCTGCTCAGCCCTAAAATCTCCATTAAGTCACAGATGTGATTAAATTTGCCTTTAACATACAAAAACTGTAGAGGATTCATATTAGGTGAGGCTTAATGCTTCCACTGGTACTAACCAATAGTGGCAAACTATGTATTGTTATAGCTCTCTGCTATTTGCGGGTCTGGATCCCTGAGGGTCCTGATAAAAAGCATAGATACTCACTCAAATGGCTTCTGAATTATTTCATCTTAACATTCTCTACGTGAAAATAAATTTAGAAAAACTAATGTCCTATATAACCCATATAATCAAAGGCTAAATCAAAATCATATGCTTTTTTTCAACTCAACACAAAGAAATATTGACTAACCCTAGAGCTCTATGTTTTAAATGAACACGTCCATGATAGCTCGTGAATCCAAGAACATTTCATCTGGTTCCTTGGTTCATGGAACTCACCTAATAAAGATTTTCTTACAAAAAATAATGTTCTTGTCCAAGAAATTTTAATAGATCAATATTCACAAATTTGTTTATTAGGTATCCTCATTATAACTGTAATAGCAACACTGAATTAAGGGCAATGAAAAATGAAACGGTGCGTTAAGCTCAGTTGCTGATTCTCAGCATTCAGGATGTATATGGCGGCCACCATAATTCATTAGTTGACAGGAATATAAAAGAACCAAAACCTATGAGAGGTGTTCAAACAAGGAAGAAGAAAACACACTCCTACCCAGCTAATGCACAGGAATGGTTTATATATTGTTCCTCTAAGTTTACATATCAACTTAAGTCATTTCAAACCCGGAAGTCCCCCCTCATTCTGATATTCGTTTTACTTTAGCTGGAGTCCCAGCTGTCTCTGTCCCCACTAGACTGTGCATGAACTACATGCAGAGGGGGGTTTATTCACCTCTGTATCTTCTAATTCCCAGAGCGGTGCTAGCAGCATGCCAGCTGCCTCTTAGTTCAACAATGGGGGCACTAATCTTCTGGAAATAAAACACATGAGAAGAATTCCCCCTGGTTAAGTAATTAGGGCCTTTACTGGGGCCCAATCTGTGCTGAGCACTGTACTAGAGACCCTATACCTTCATCTCCACGACAACTCAAAAAGTTGGGGAGGGAGGTTTATTCACCTCTGTATCTTCTAATTCCCAGAGCGGTGCTAGCAGCATGCCAGCTGCCTCTTAGTTCAACAATGCGGGCACTAATCTTCTGGAAATAAAACACATGAGAAGATTTCCCCCTGGTTAAGTAATTAGGGCCTTTACTGGGGCCCAATCTGTGCTGAGCACTGTACTAGAGACCCTATACCTTCATCTCCACAACAACTCAAAAAGTTGGGGGGTTTGACAGAAGAGGAAATAGGCTAGTCATGCAGCTGTCAGGGGTAAGACAGTCCCCAGAGCCACACAGGCCCTTCCATCTCCATCAGCCTGCTTCTTTGAAAACATACACCAAGGACCGGTACCCCATTGTAGAAGCTGGCACAGGGCCATCTCCACATCCGCGGGGTTGGGGGGGGGGGGGCTGTGACCTCCAGGGCCACTTGCAGCCCTTCTTCGCCAAGAGCCTGTGACACTGCCTGCTGTGTGTCAGCACCCATGCTCGTCGAGGGTGGCAGCAAGAGGTGGCTGCAGCTTCAGCGGCCAACATTTTTAAAAAGGGAATGAAATTAGAGGGGAATTTGGGAATTCCCATGCCACATGGCTGCTGTGGTGCCCAACTTGTCAAGACTCGGGAAGAGCCGGCTGTGCAGATTTCAGAAACTCATTCGTTTGATGGCTCTGAATTATTTCTTCTGGGAAGACCCACTGCCGGGTTCAAGGCATTATCGATTTCATCTTCCCCTTGCCCTAAACTTCCCAGCAAAAAGCCCTACTGCCAAACTTCCTGCAGAAGCATAATTAAAAATTCCATTCCTAGACCATCTTTATTTACAAATCTACACACTACACTCACAAAATGTAAAAGTATTTTGAGTCATATACCATCTTATAATAGTCCCAAAGAGAAGCTGACTTCTAGAAAGCAAACTGTTTTTTGCAGAGACATCAATGGGGGACTTCAAGTCAGGGTCAGCCTCATACTAATAATCACATAAATCCATTCTCTCAGCCCCAGCAGAGATCTTGTGAGATTTTCTAACTTAATAATAAAAGCCACCAAAATCTCTTAGAAATCCACATAACTCCAGTGGAACAATATAATTGTTACCAAGACTACAAGGCTATCCACTATAAGTTAAAATAAGGAAAACTAATAGGGGAGACAAGTTACTTCAAACCATTTCTTTCATCCTTTGCAGGGTCCCAATGACTGTCTGGGTTCATGTTTTATCCAAATAAAGAATGCTTCAGTGCACATGTCGTAGAATTACACCCAGTATCTTAATTACTTTTTCTACCCTTTCCTTGAATATAGAAATAAAAGAATTCAGAGTACAGCCTCTCCGTAATATGAAATAAAAGGCATTGCAAACATCTCAGTATAATTACATATTCTAGATTCACTGTTTAATGTTGTGACCATTTTTACTAATTGGATCTAAGACTTTCCCAGGTTTTGTGTTTTGTTTTGTTTTTTTTTTCCAGTTTCTTTCCCAAACGGACAAACTTCAAAGCACAGATTTTATGATGTAGCAGACCTAGGTTTGAGTTGATGGATTCACACCTTTCCCCAGCTGCACCCAACTCTATAAAGTTACTAAACTTCCTGCAGTATCATTCTTTCCATTCATGTAATGACAACTATTAGCCTTACCTGTAAATGATGCTCTGCAGGTAAAATGAGAAAGTGTATGGAAAATACCTTGCATAGTATCTGGCATATTTTTATTTTAAAAAATTTCCCTTATATTTAAATTTTTTTCACTTCCTAAAACTTTAGTGCAATGGTTCATCCCTGCATTTCTGCTTCACTTGAACGTGACAGCTTTTAAAGCAACACAAAGCAAAAGCATATTGGTTCTTTATTTCGGTTGTTCTCTTTGAAATCTTTACTTCATGAAAAAAGGATCCTGTGATGCATGCCTGTCATGTTCCCTTTCATGTAATGCCTTAGATGGGTGATTTTCTCAACAGTAATCGTGTCAAAATATGAATGGATAATTGCCATGATTCTGTTTGTTGACAGATTTAAATAAAACGTCACTTGAATATAAAATCACTTTTCATATCTTCTTGTGAATGACACTGTAGTGAGGATAAGCTTTCAAATAATACAACAGGGAAATGAACACAAAATTACTTAGTGCTAATTCCTTCATTCTTCTAACAAGAAAAACGCATTAATCAAAGTATTAAACATAAGAAAAAAAGGAACTCTATGAATCAATTCTTGAGTACCTACTGTTGCATGACAGCATAGTTATACACTGAAAAGAATCTTGTATTCAAATTTATTAATAAAAAGGAATAGCATAGTGAACTGGGAAGAAACTGGGATTTGATCCTGCTTCTGCCACTAAGTCACTCTATTATTTTGGGGAAATCATTCATCTCATTGGGCCTCAAGATAAGAGTTTCTGTCAAAGTAGAGCAAGTATCAGCCTACCTTGACCACAAGTCAAACCTTGCCCACTACCTGTTTCTGTAAATAAAGGTTTATTGGAATACAACTATGCCCATTCATTACATATCACCTATAACTTCAGTTGCATTATGAAGACAAAGCTGAGTAGTTGCAAACAGAGACCATATGGCTCACAAAGCCTAAAACATTTACTATCATATGGCCCTTACAGAAATTTTCAGTTTTGATGAATTTGATTTTGACAGTTTTTTATGGTTTGTGACTTTGGGTTCTATTTTAAAAATAAACTACTCCAAAGTCAGAAATATTTCTCTCAGAAGTCCTAAAGTTTTAGATGTACATTTATTTTTATAAGTCATCTCAACTTAATTTTGTACATAGTGTAAGAATTCAGATTAAGTTTTGGAATATCGATATCACATTGTTCCAGCAACATTTATTGAAAAGACTTGCCTTTCTCATTGGATTGCTTTAAAAGCTTTGTTGGAAATCAATTGACCACATATTTGTGGTCTATTTCTCAATTCTCTATTCTGTTCCATTAGCTTTTTTTCTTTTCCTGCTTTGACAAAGTTACCTTGGATGGAGCATTCTATCTTAACCTCAAACAGTGAAGTTGCTAGTTCTTCACGAATGCATCAACCCTGTATTTAGTGTTCAAGGGAAACAAGGAATGTTAAAGACAGAAAATCTATTACAACCTCCTCATTCAGCAGACAAGGAAACTGAGGCTCAGAGAGAATTCTGTGACTTGCTCAAGGTCACACAGCCAGATAGAAGCAGAGCCAAAAGTACCATTTAGATTTCCAAATTCTACTATATGGCAATGAGAAACAATGAAATCTGGCCATGTGTAGCAACATGGATGGACCTTGAGGGTGTTATGCTGAGCGAAATAAGTCAGGCAGAGAAGGACAAATATCATATGTTTGCACATATAGGAGGATTAGGAGGAACTTAACTGAGGACCATGGGGGAGAAGAAGGCGGGAAATGGTGGGGGAAAGGGAGAGAGGCAAACCATGAGAGACTCTTGAATACTGAGAAACAAACTGAGGACTGATGGATGTGGGGGCGAGGGGGGAGATGGGCATGGAGGAGGGCACTTCTGGGGATGAGCACTGGGTGTTATATGGAAACCAACTTGACAATCAACTATTTATTGAGAGAAAAAAAAAATTCCAAATTCTGAGGTCAGAGCTCTTTCCTGAAAATATTGCAAGGCTTCTAGATTTAGTTTAACGACCTGTTACTTTAAAGCCAAAATGTGATTCTACTTATAAATGTGCCTTCTACTTTGAAATATCTTAAGAGATTTTACAAAATAAGTTTAAAAGTACATGTGGTTCCAACAAATAAACAAAATGGCTGTAAGAATCCTACAAAGATTTGTTGTTTGGTTTTTTTTTTTTTTTTTTTGCATGGAAATACAATGAACTTGAACTTATCCTATTTTCATAAATAACTCTTAGATACCTTTTGGGATGTATTTATTCTTGACTCATGAGCCTCTTATCTATTAAAATTCAAACCTCTACTAATCTAGGCTAGCTTTTTTTGCTCTTATTATTGTCACGTTCTTTCTTCCCCATCCCCTCTTTTTTTTGGTCTGATGGCCTGATGATAGCAGATGGTGTAGAATCCAATTAAGTATGCTTAGGTGATTTAGATTATGTCTTTGATTTTTCTGATCATTAATAAGTAGCATGAATATCTACTTATGATAGCCATTGGATCCTTATGTATATCAGAAAGGTATACATCACAAAACTGTAACTGATTTTACTTAGAATACACTCTAGTTCTATCCACGTCATTGCAAATGGCAAGATTTCATTCTTTTTGATGGCTGAATAATATTCCATTGTGTGTATGTATATATACACCACATCTTCTTATCCATTCATCAGGTGATGGCATTTGGACTCTTTCCATAATTTGGCTATTGTTTATAGTGCTGCCATAAATATTGGGGTGCATGTGCCCGTTCAAATCAGTGTTTTTGTATCCTTTGGATACATACCTAGTAGTGCAATTGCTGGGTCACAGGGTAGCTCTACATTTAACTTTCCGAGGAACCTAAGTCAGAGAAGGACAAATACCATATGATTTTGCTCATACTGGAATTTAAGAAACAAAACAGATGAGCATAGGGGAATGGAAGGAAAAATAATAAGATAAAAACATAGAGGGAGGCAAACCATAAGTGACTCTTAACTATACAGAACAAACAGCGTTGCTGGAGGGGAGGTGGGCAGATGATGGACTAAACGGGTGACGGGCATTAAAGAGGGCACTTATATGTGATGAATCACTAAATCATACTCCTGAAACCAATGCTATACCATATGTTAACTAACTTGACTTTAAATAAAATCTTGAAAGAAAAAAAAAAAAGAAACTGTAGCTGAAAGTCAAAAACAGAATTCTCTTTAATTACGAGAAAGGTATTAAGTATTACCCTGGCCTGGGTCCTCTAAAAATTCCTGTGAGGCAGGAATTAATATGTTAACATTTTATTTGGAAGTCATAAACCCAAACTGGTGAGAGTGAAGAAAAAAGAGAAGGAAGACAAGGGAAAATACTGAGGGATGCAATATGTTACCTTGCTGGCTATATACTTCATCACAAAACAGGAAAAGACACACAGAGATAAACCCTCAGCACATGAGACTTCTCTGAAAGGGTACAAGGAAGATCTGAACAGAAATAAATTGCACTTATTGAGCACTTATTAATAAAAGAAGTTAATATCTATACTATATCAAAAGAAATATAGTTCAGGAACTTTTGAAGTTCACTGTTCTTCCCAAAATTATTTTTCAACAGATTATAATATTCAGTGAGTTAATGATGATGACATAATGGAAAGCAAACAGACCAATAAAAAACTCAAAGGAATACCTTTTGATTTTGTAAGAGGAAGACTGTATATTTGGTATTCAAAGAAGGCATCAAGGGAATTAGTATTTTCTCTTTTTTAATGTTTGTTTGTTTTTGAGAGAGAGCATCCGCATGAGCAAGTGGGGGAGGGGCAGAGAGAAAAGGGGACAGAGGATCTGAAGCAGGCTCTGTGTTGACACCAGAGAGGCCAACATGGGGCTCAAACTCATGAACTGAGAAATCATGACCTGAGCCAAAGTCGAGCACTTAACTGAGCCACCCAGGCACCCTGGGAATTAGTATTTTCTAAACTTCAACCCAGAAAACTTCAGACATGAAATATATAAAGAAAAGTACCACCAAGGAATTTCATGTCTGAAGTTTTCTGGGTTGAAATACTAAATAGTAAATACTAAATTCACTTCCCAGTATTGAGTTTTATGAGACTGCCATTTCTTTCTGATATATTCTCATTTATAAATCTATTTAGAGAAATGTGTGTGTGTTGCAGGCCAATGATCCCTGGTTAAGACAGAGGACAAAATTCTGTAAAGTCAAGTTTCGTTGTCTCTCCTACTTTTAAATATATCGTACCCTCTTTGAATAAAGGTATACTTTAATCCTTTCCTACATAAATGGTAAATGACAGGCTTGAATCTGTTTAGTAAATAAATAAATAAACCCTGTAGGTGTGAGCAAAAAAGTGAGGGGGAAATTTGCAGTGACAACAAGGCTTTCTGATGTTCCAGGAAATGACACCATCCAGATTCCTGCCCTCTTTCCACCTAAGCTAACGTCACTTTTGCTGGACTGCATGCAAATTCAGTAACTTCCCTTTCTCTGACTACAACATGGTAAAAAGGAAGAAACCACATTCCTCTTCTTGCAATAATTCCACTCTCAGGTACCAGAGAACATCAGCAGTAAGTATTTTCCAGCACTTCTGAGGTACAAATGAACAAATACCGCTCCCTGGAAAACTTCAAATACATTTGCACTGCAAAAAAAAATAAGAAGCCTCAGAATGTACAGTAATCAAAAGAAAGCTTTTGTCTACATTATCACAACTTTTAAAACTCAGGCTACTGATTAATGTCATTGCCAGTATAACTGTACATACCACTAAACGTATTATTCAAGTGGTCATTAAAATGACTGCCTGTGATTCAAAGAGCCATTCCAATAAATCCTTATATTAAGATTACTCTGCTCTTACTAGTTTGTTTCATTTTGAGGGTCACTGCAGGGCAAGGACACACCACTCCCCTCTTCCTACTATCAGACTTTGTGTTTAATAGAAAGCATCATTCATGGCTCATTTTTAAATGTTTTCTTCTATCTCTTCCTTTGCAATGACAAAGGTTAGGACTCTTGGATAATTAAAAATAGCTTGGGGTGTTGGGCTGGCTCAGTCTTTAGAGCATGCAACTCTTGATCTAAGGATCCTGAGTTTGAGCCCCACACTGAGTGCAGATGACTAAAAAACATAAACTTTAAAAATAGCTTCAAGGTACTAAATCAGTGTGACAGTTTCAGATGAATCACCCAAAAGTTTCCACCATTCAAAAAGGCCATATTAATTCAATTAAGTCAAGAAATCTTCAATGAAAAATAGTGTAGGTGCTGGGTAATAATTAATTAACTAATTAATTAAACCTGCTTTTCTTGAAAATATTATTTGGCACGTATTTCTTGAGCCTATGCAACACCAGACACTATTCTAGGATAGAAATAAAGTCTCTTCCCATGAAGCATTTGCAAAAACTTAGAGAAAACAGGATAATCTCAGGAAAAAAATATATTGGGTTGTCAAATCTCCAAAACAGGAAACCATGTATTTCTCAAGTACCAATGATTCCTCAGTCCATAAAAACATAACAAGGACTCAATAAATAACTGCCAAATTAACAAAAGTTAGGTATTACACCATGAACAATGTCACATGACAATTGTCTTTAGAAAGAATTAGAAATGTCCGTGAGAGTTCAGATACGGAAAAAATTACTTTGAGTTGGGAAGATTAGGGAGGTGAGACTAGGAAGGGAGGGGTTAAACTTGGATACCACAGGATGGATAGAGGGATACAAGAGAACCCAGAAGAAATATGCAAGTTGCGATTAACAACTAAAGGAAGGCAGGTTGTGCCAAAGCCAGAGATAGAATATAAAATTAATGGATGCTAAAACTGGAAACACCAATTGGGGAGAGATTAAATAGTCTTTCCAAGTACTCACAGGAGTTAGGACTTCATTCTGTTATACAGCAGTAAAAGTATCAGCCAGGCTAGGAGTAAGTCCCTCTGCATTCACTAACTAGAGGTAGAACTTTAACCAATTCACTCAGTCATAGTTTCCTTACCTACATTTAGAAAAGCAGGACTAGAAACTGGTCTAGGGCATTGTTTCCTAGTCTTGCTGAATATAAAGAGAACACTTTTTAGAGTAAAAATAAATAAATAAATAAATTATTTGAATGGTCATAACCATACTTTTCAAGACACATTGATTGTGAAATATATTTTAAAAAGCTGTTATAAATTTTACAATGTTTTTCAATACATTTCTACTCTATTGTCCACAATAGCAAACACATATTCATTTCTTTTTAATTTTATTTAAATCCAAGGTAGTTAATATACAGTGTACTAATGGTTTCAGGGCTAGAATTTAGTGATTCACCACTTATATACTAACACCCATCGCTCATCCCAACAAGTGCCCTCCTTAATTCCCATCACCTATTAACCCATCCCCCCACCCAACACTCCTCCAGCAACCCTCAGTTTGTTCTCTGTATTTAAGAGTCTCTTATGGTTTGCCTCCCTCTCTGTTTTTATCTTATTTTTCCTTCCTTTCCCCTATGTTCATTTTTAAAAGCTCTAATGGATATAATGCTTATCACATTTTTTAATTTGCATTTCCCTAATTAATGATGAGACTGTGGATTCTTTTGTATATTTATAAGTCTTTTTAAGCCTTCTTTTATGAAATGCCTATTCACATCTTTTGCTCATTTCTCTATTGTGCTGTTTCTTTATGACTGACTTGAAGGATACTTTGTATATATCAAAATGTGTATTTTGTGTATACAAAATCCTTTTCAATTTTTTTTCCTTTTCAAATCCTTTCTCCTTTTCAAATGTTTTCATATTATTTTATAATGTTCTTAAAATGAAGAGAAATTCTTTATTTTAATAGAGTTAAATATACTTATTCATTTCCTTTATAGTTTCTACTTTTTGTATTTTCTTATGCAACCCTTTACTATTCCAAGGCCATAAAGGCATTCTATATTTTCTTTTTAAAAATTTTTTAATGTTTATTTATTTTTTTAAAAATAGTTTTATTTATTTCTAGGAGAGAGAGAGAGACAGCATGAGCAGGGGAGGGTCAGAGAGAGACGGAGACACAGACTCTGAAATAGGCTCCAGGCTCTGAGCTGGCAGTCAGAACACAGCCCAACGCGGGGCTCAAACCCACGAACCGCAAGATCATGACCTAAGCGAAAGTTGGACGCTTAATCGACTAAGCCACCCAGGCGCCCCTATTTTCTATTAAATATTTTATTACCTTTCATATTTCAGTCCACCTGATACATGTTTGTTATAGTACAACAAACTTTTAGTAAAACTTATAATAAACAAACTTACAGTAAAACAAACCCAACTTTTATAGGTATAAAAGTTGATTTTTCCACATGGATGATTATCCTACACAATTTTTTAATATTCCATCTTCTCTCCACCCTGATTAGCAAAGCCATACATGTCTGCTCTACAAATTTCCCCAACTGCATAAATGTGTTTCAGCATTCTTTGTTCTCCTCTATTGTCTAGTTATTTAAGTGTCTGCCACACTGTTTTTGTTGTTTTCTAATTCAGTAGTTTATTTTTTTTAAGTTTATTTATTTTGAGACAGAGAGAGTGCAAGTGGGGGAGGGGCAGAGAAAGAGGGGCACAGAGGATCCAAAGAGGGCTCCAAGCTGATAGCAGAGCCCAACGTGGGGCTGGGACTCATGAACTGTGAGATCACCACCTGAGCCAAAGTCAGACACTTAACTGAATGACCCACCAAGGTGCCCCACTGCCACACAGTTTTAATCACCAAAGAGTTATAATAAAATTTGATATCTGTTAGGGCAAATCCATTGACATTACCAAGTTTCATTAAATGCTATTCAAAATGAACAAATGTTCAGATAACATTCACTTCACCAATATACATAATATATTACCTTCTCTCTTAAACTTTTTGTTGAGCGTGGGGCAGGGGAGGATGAACCAAATTATACCAAACCTTGGATTGTGAGTAACTTGTTCTGCCAATGTTCTACATGACAAGCAAACATTTCCAATAAATTTTAACTTGATAAATGAGTGATGTCTTGCAATACTAGTACATTACTCAAATGTCACATGAACACAAGTGAGCCAATGGTTCCCCTCTCCCTCTCTCTCTCTCTCTCTCTCTCTCCCTCCCTCTCTCTCTCACGCTGCAGAACTATGGGTGATCACCTCCTATGCTAGAGTGCTCTGTCTCAGGCCACAGTGTTTGGCAGAAATCAGTGACTTTTCAGAACAATGAAAGGTACCCATGACTGGCACTAGTGTAGTTTTTGTCACTTCAAAGCACCTGTGGACAGCCCTTTGCTTTTCCATACCAGAGTAAGCTTAGGAATGCCTTGCTTCATTCTGGGTCAGGCTAGCTACAGATATAGACCCTTTCCTCTGCTGCCTTATTGCCAGTTACATTAAATACAGTAAATGACAAGAGTTTATTAGTAATATACTATAGTCAACACCCATGCAAGTGTATACAGTGGCCCCCTTGCAGAAAAAGGTTGAAAAGAAAGGTGGAAGAAGAAGAAGAAGGAGATGATTACAATGGAAGTTAAGAAGGAAATCATTGTGAAGTATGAATGAGGTATTTGAGTGGCCAAAATTGCAAGATTTTATAGGAAGTCTACATCTGCATCTCATCTACAGCAGAGGAGAAGAAAAAGGTGAAGGAATCACTCACTTTGAATAAGATTAGGGAGATGTGTAAAATGTGGGAAACGGTGCAAACTTTTGTAGAAAAGCACCACCCGAATAAGGCTGTAGCAGCGTGAGCAATGAATCTGTTTTAACAACAATGCAATGTCACATTTCCATGAAATCCTCAAAAGGAGGCAAAGCAAGTGTCATTAGATAGGATCCTTGTCAAAGTTGCAGGAAAGTTAAATGATTCCATTGAGCCAATAAATAGCAGTGATTCTGTTAATGATAGTGAAAGTCACCCTACACAATAACCCTCCTCTCTCATCTCCCTCACAACAGCCACGAAGGTTTTCAAAGGTGAGTGCAGGTTAATTTTTCTTTATATTCTGTATTTTCTTTGTTATTTTGTATTATATTACAGTATTGTAATCATTTTATATGAATATTTTTGGGTCGTGGAATGAATCAGCTGAGTTTCCATTATTTCATATGGGGAAATTCACTTTGACATACAAGTGCTTTGGATTATAAGCATGTTTCCAGAACAAATTATGCTCATTAACTGAGGGTTTACTGTACTTAATTTAAACATATCATCAGTAATGAATAACTGGATTGATTTTAGTGCATCTCTGGACTCCTATTCTGAGAATGCTTTTGCCACCCATATAATGGAAAGAAAAAAAGCAAACGCCAGATTACATTGGTACATCTCAGCCACTACATGAGAGACATTCCAAATGATAATTCCAAACCAGGATGAAGCATACTACCTTTGAAGGCAAGAAAAGTCTTTATTTGACCTTTTCATAAAAGTGATGAGTCCAATAGGTGGTAAAAAAATGTTTAAATAACTGACATCTCAAAAATAATTCCATTACAAAAAAATATTGTCTAAGGACACCACACAGAATGAGTGGCTAAAGATGCAAACATGTCTGAGTTTCTTTTGATCGTGTCATTTACATGGAAATGTATGAAGGATATGATTTGAAAAGAAAACCTTGAAACAGGTTCTGGCTTACTGTAATATATATATGTCATACTCTTTCAGTCCTTCTAAAATGAATTTTTTTTCAATAATATGCCCTTCTGCTCATTTATGTGCCACATTTTACTAAAGATTACACAATGAAAGGAATTATAACTGAACACATAATTCTACTTGAATAATCAAGCTCATTTGGGAAGTCAGTTCTAATGTCTGCAGCTGGGCTGTGAAGGCATTACTGGGCTCGCAGCTATAAGACCGTAAATGTCAGCAGGAAAACACTTGGAAACGGGTAACATCTTCCCTTCACAGCAGCCTCTTGGTTAAATGGAATGTTGTGCTCTAAACTAAATTACTTCAAGTCTATTTGTGAAACTCAGTTGGATACATGTTTCTTATATAAACAACGGCTGGAGATAAATCTGCCAAAACTGGTGTGGTGATTTGTATTTTTAGTCATGTAAAACTTTTAAACCCAGGAGTGAAATCTAAGAAAAATGTTATTTTAGCCCTGAAAATTTCCTAGATATTTTATTGACTACATTATAATGTTTAATACATACATTTACTATTGGCCTCTTGGTAGTGCAGAAATTATACTCATTTCTCTGAACTGTCCCCCAATGACCAACTTACTTACTTCCAGGGCATTTCAGCTGCTACTGAGTAGAAATTGGTAACAAGGGAATTTAAAAGTTGCCAAAACTCTTCAATATTAAAGACAACAAATAAGACACAGTAAGGCCTTTTCTCAAGGGATCAAGACTTAAACACACTTGGAAAACAGAGGAAATTCTTTTGTAATGTTTTCACACAAGCTATAAATTAGGCAGACTACCATGATGGCTTGGCACATAGGGAGTAGAGATACTAGGATAGACATTTGGAAAATATTCAAATAATATATTAAAGAATAATATATTCTCCATTTAAAGAATGAAGTAAGAATGCAAAATTGTGGCAGGGAGAACTGAGGTCTTTTTTTTTTTAATATTTTTAATTTTGAGAGAGAGAGAGCACATACAAGTGGGGGAAGGGCAGAGTGAAAGGGGGACAGAGGATCTGAGCAGGATCCAAGTTGACAGCAGCAGCCTGCCACAGGGCTCAAACTTATGAACCGCAAGATCATGACCTGAGCTGAAGTCGGGTGCTTAACCAACTGAGCCATCCAGGCTCCCCAAGAACTAAGGTCTTAATTCCACTAAGACCTGTGGTTCAGGATAATCCACTGCATTCTCCTCAGATAATTTTTTAAAAAAATTTTTTTTATTTCTGAGAGAGAGAGAGACAGTGTGAGCAGAGGAGGGTCAGAGAGAGAGGGAGACACAGAATCCGAAACAGACTCCAGGCTCTGAGCTATCTGTCAGCACAGAGCCTGATGTGGGGCTCAAACCCACGAACTGAGCCACCCAGGCGCTCCCTGAGATAATTTTTTAAAACCCCATTCCATAGTTTCCAGTATATTTATCTCAGAACCTCCATCATCTGTACCTCCCTGTCCACCTCTAAAGCAACTTCATCAGTGATGATCCTACAGAGCTCCAACTATTGTTGAGAAGAAAGAAACAGAAAATCCCACACCAGTTCATGAAATTGGATACATTTTGGAAAATTACTCTCTGTTCAGGTTCTAAGTGATAGGAGAAAAAGAAAACATTTGCTATTTGGCATAAACATGCTCTGCCAAGTATAGGTAATCCTTTCGACATGGCATTCAATTTGATAGATGGGAAATCTGAGAGAAATCTGTCCTTCTTGTGACAGATGTTGGGTCGGTTCACTGGTTCAGCACTTATTCCAACCCCCTTCTATAGAAGCATGCCAAAGCAGGTTTGCTAGAAAATTATATTTCCCAACCTCCCTGTAGCTAGCATTCCACATTTTATTCAACTGCCAGCAATCAGGTATCCCTGTGCAAGACCCTGATTGAAAAGCGAGTCACTTAGAGAGGACAGCACTCCAATCCCCTTGGCAGAGGCAGCTCCCCGGCAGCCTGGTCCTATGCTGTGGCTCTGGCGGAGGGGAGGGGGGGCGGGAGCACAGCCAGAGCATGTATCTTCAGGCTTCTCAATGAAACTGTGAGCTCTTTATTCATTTCTCTGAATAAATACTCATCTAATTAAACAACCCATGGTGGGTTCTGTTATATGTGTACAAGAACTCTGATGACTAACATCTTATAAATCTTTCAAATATTCCAGCATTAAACAGAAATAATTCCAGGTCAAAAAGTCCACTAGCACTCTAAAAATTAACAGTGGGTTAAGAGTTGAGCCTTGTTTTTAACAAATGGTTTGCATAAAAATATCTCTAAATCAGACAAAAGAGAGAGAGACTTTGCCTCAGATGCCAAGCAAGTACAAGCAATCTTAAAATTATGAGCAAATTATACTCCTAAATTAATTTTCAGCGGAAGAGTTGTGACCTTGATTGTATTTGTATAGAACATCAGTGTTCTAAATAGTGACTGAGTTCCCAAGTCATGTCAAAAACATTACATAGGCTTTACTGCAGTAGAAATATCACAAAATTGCTATAAAAAAGAAATGAAAAATGATCACATTATGAAACTAGTGACTATACAAAATAGAAACAAATTAAATAAGAAAAACGTAATTCCACGTGAAGGCTGGTTCTTGAGGGGACAAATGAGTTTCGTTAGATGAAGAAAACGTATAACTGTTATTGAGCTTCTCAAAAGAACATTGGAAGTCATAATACTGATTCATTTTTATGTCTAATTTTTCTTCAAAAAAGTATGACATCCCTTTTCTAAGAAATACATGCACCACTGATATTATGCACAGCTTTTCAGCCATAATTAGCAACATTTTGAGAACTCATAACTGCAATAAAGGGAAGGTCAAAGAAGCAAGTCAGGAAATTTTTCTTAAACTGTTAAAAGAAGAATAAAGATATCTGTGTAAATGTGCAGTAAAGGGTAACTCAGTGGGCTTGGGGTGCTCAAACCCTGCACATTCCAAAAAAAGGACTGGCCCTGAACTGGTTTCCAGGAGATAACCACTAAGCCTTTGGAGTCTCCTACCTGAGACCCTGGACCACATCAGATAGTTGATGCCAACAATGAGATTTACAGTGAATGACTGTTTTCGCTCTCCTGGTCTCCTAAGCCATGCTATATTAGTTTGAGCCCCCCTACTATAGCTAAGTGGGGGGAGATATGTAGAAACAATGCTCCATGGACACATGACTGATACCCAGTGAAGAGCCTAAAGGCTCAGCTGTGCTTGCCTGTGCACAATGCAACATTTGTGATATCACACTTATTTGATGGGAGAAGTAAGAGCTATTCATGTGATTCCAATGGAAGCTTGCTCTTGACTTCTCCTAAACTCTGCCATAGGTACCATTTCCATTTGCTGATTTTAACCTGTGTTCTTTTCCTGCAATAAAGCATAACCATGAGTATAACAGCTTTTCTAATTTCTGTGAGTCCCAATGAAGCATCAAAACTGAAAGTTGGAGGCCCCCAGCACAGTAACTTTGAAAAGAATACTGCATGGGGTAGTGTTAACAACAAGATACTGCTTGCAGTGGAGTTAACAGTAAACAGATCAAGGAGGAAAACAGCATGGGCCCATTTTTTCCACAGATGGATAAGGAAGTTATTTAGATATTCACATGACCTCCAAACACCAGCCATAAATTACAAAGTGTAATGTGCTTCTATAGTGGAAAACTCTGGTGGTCACTGCCTTAACCAAGTGATCTAGCCCAGCATCATGATTATTGAGAAGGGCTAATGTGATACAGTGCGTTGATGTATAGATTTGGGACACATGTACACACACAAAACCATACACACACACACACACACACGCACACACACACCTGTCATTTATATGTATATGACATACCATGAAGATTGGATTTAGTGTAGAAAAAAATGTGGGAATTTTAGAAGGGTGATTGTATCTATTAAATTACTTCATATAAATATAATTGAGTTTCTGAAATGGAAATACAGCATGTATAATATTATGAATTTCTTTTATAATTTTTTTAATGTTTATTTATTTTTGAGACAGAGAGAGAAAGAGACACAAGAAAGAGCACAAGCAGGGGAGGGGCAGAGAGAAAATGAGACACAGAATCCAAAGCAGGGTCCAGGCTCTGAGCTGTCAGCATAGAGACTGATGCGAGACTCAAAGCCACCAACAGTGAGATCATGACCTGGACTCAAGTCAGATTCTTAACCAACTAAGCCATCCAGGTGCCCCAATATTATCAATTTCTTTTCCCTTGTATAGACCCATAGAGTTCTAAAGTCTTGGAGCTAAATGAAAATTTGGATATTAGTATCATTCAGGAATTAACATCCAAAAGCTCTCTCTCTCTCTCTCTAAGTAGAATATCATGCTAGTAACTATTGTGGGGATGGGAATGAGATAAATTCAAAGGAACAGAACAGTCTAATCTATACTCTTGAGAAACTGGGATTCTTCTTGGAAAGAAAAGATACACTCTTGTAACAGCTATGATTTTCATTTCTACAGATATATTGAAAACCTTCCTATGGAAAGATTATTAGAATCCTGTAGTAAACCAAACAAAAGGTTATGTGAAATCTTTGAAAGACGAAAAAATTTGACAAAACGGTGCAGAGGAACTCTGTGAGAGGTTAAAATGCTGTTAACTTTGGAGGGTAGGCCAAGATCCCAGTTCTGCAATGTGCTGGGTATGTTACATGGGAAACATTGTCTGGTGTCTCTGAGTCTCAGCATTCATTATACAATGATGTCCACGGTGATACCGCTGAGGGATCTCGTAAAAATAAAATGGCTGAAATATGTCAAAGTCCTTGTCATCAATTCAGCACTCTGCAAATATTAGGCAGGTGGAGTTGAAGGAAGTTTTGAGGGTTGATGTCCAGCCACCCACTCTGCCACCTATACCTTTCCCTTTTCTTCCTGGTTTCTATCTCCTTTCACTCAAAACAGATGTTTTGAAGTCCTTGGGGTCATATTCAAGAAAGCAGCACTTCTACAGGCTACAACAGGAGAAGTAGACCTGACCCTACCACAGCAAACTTGACTTTGGGAAGAACAAAGCACAAACGTAAATATCCTAAATTCAGCTGCTTAAACAAGGAGTTCCTTTTCTTTGGCAGGTTGCAAAGACCATCTTGCTCTAGGCATTTACAAAAACTTCAAGAAATTATTTGTTATGAAGTCTTTCTTAAACTGAAAGGGCATACACCTATAAGCTTTCCGGAAAATAAAGACACTTTAACAAGGTGACTTATTATTTTATAAGGGTGCTTGAATATTAAGGATATAACTCTTTACGTAGATACTCTCCACTCCAAGAGTATCTGAGTGTTAACTGAATACGAGCTATTGAAAAACTTTCAAAGCAGTTAAAAATGAAAGCCACTAGCAAAGATAAGAAAATTGTAGATGTATATTTTCATTCTTATGGGAAATCAGGGCTGTGGTGATGGAAAGAGTATGGGACCAGGAGTGAGTTCACTTAGGCTCTGCCAAAGCCAGGCCATTGACTCACTTGACTTTAGACAAATCACTTAACTTTTCAGAGCTCCAGTTTTTTCTGGGTAAATCAGATGCATGTAAAGTCTTTTTCAACCATAACATTTTATGTATATCATTATTTTAAATTCCTATGCTAACTTAATTTCATTTAGAACCTTCTCTTTTCTAAAACTAGAAAATTGTGAGTTGCTCCTACAATATAATTATTTCCAATCTACTTGACTGAAATGGATTTTAACTTCGAATGGAATGCTTTTATGCCTAACCCTTGACATGGAGTGCAGTAAAATTTCTCATCAAACTACCAGTGAGCCAAGCACAGGCCAAGTTTACCCCAAAAAATGTATTTATCACTGAATACTAATTTCACCACCCGGCAGAAAATACCATGAATTGAAATTATAAGTAAATGCACTTTTTCCAACTGCAGTGTAACCTCTGAAATGACTCCTTTACTGACTTTACTGTAGATTAATTTGTCTTCCCTAAAATCAGCATGTTTCTCAATGCACCTGCCTTAATCACCACGGCACTTGTCCTCTGCCTCAGCCTAACAACAGAGCATGCACAGGTCTGCTGCATCTCCTTACTTCTGGACGACCTGACAGGAAAACAAAAGCAGAGGGCTTGATTTCTTGGGATCTTACCATTCTGAGGTTCTAGTTATTCTTCTCTAAAAGGGGTATGATTAATGCCTGCAGTACACATTGAGTCAAATACATGTCAACTATATTTTCACCTTTTAATATTTTAGCAAATAATTCAATCAACATTTACTAAAAAAAATGTCCACTGCCTGTTTCTTGATATTTACCCTTCTTCCAACAATTTGTGTCCATTTTCTAAATAGAAGAATGTTCAACCAGTGCATTGTACCATTTGCTAAGTTCAATTTGACAAAGAGTTTCAAATGCCTACCATGCTGTCTAGATTCAAACACTGTACTAAGCTCTGGAGATATAAAGACCGCTAAGATGCTGTCCCTATTTTCACAATGTTTCTATTTACTGAGACGAGTGTGCTCATAAGTAAAAATAACAAACTATACACATACTTATATTATTTATTTAAGTGGTACTCATTATAAATGGTACAGAGGCAAGAACTAAATATTCTGGCGATACCAAGGAAGGGACTGTTACTAAATCCTACTAGGGAGTTCAAGGGAAATTTCACAAGGAAGATGACACTTGAAGACTGAAGAAGTTACCCTGACAGAGAAGGAACTGATGGTAGAGGAAGCAACATGAACAAAACTATAGAGGGTAGCAAGTATGTAGAGAATGGAAGATCAGCATGATCAGAGTGAACAATTCATGGGCAAAGTAATGGGCAGAGATGATCTGGACACTGAATGTCAGGTCAGGATCCTTAAAAACACCCTGAAGAAGTGGTGCCTGGTGGCTCAGTCGGTTAAGCATCCAACTCTTGGTTTCGGCTCAGGTCGTAATCTCACAATTTGTGAGTTCAAGGCCCACATTGGGCTCTGTGATAATAGCACAGAGCCTGCTTGGGGTTTCTCTCTCCTTCTCTCTCTGCTCCTCCTTGGCTTGTTCTCTTTTCTCACTCTCTCTAAAAAATAAATAAATATAAAAAAAATTTTTTTAATCCTGAAGAAAATGCATAATGAACAAAGATTTTTAGCCAAAGTTGTTGAATGATCAAATTTATATTTGTTTTGGAATGCTAACTCTGATAACAATATTATGGATAAACTATAGATGGGTAAACTGGACATAAGGTTTAAATGGGGGAGACTAGGAGATACTCTCTTGGGGAAAGGTAAGAATAGAGAAACCAGATTCCAGAGACATTTAACAGGTGGCTCCCCCAGCATTCGATGATCAGATGAGTGTAGAGGCAAAGGTGGAAAGAATTAAAAAGAGGGAACCAGTTCCAAGGTATCTAGCTTTGGGAAGACAGGAGAAAGCAGTGCTAATGGGAGAAGAAAGGTAGAGATTGACGTTAAACATAGACTATAAGGTATCTTCAACACCTCAATGTGAAATATTCATTCATTTTTAAGAAAAATACCACTAATCAAAGAGAATGAAATCTTGCCATTTGCAACCACATGGATAGAACTAGAGGGTATCATCCTAAGTGAAATTAGTCAGTCAGAGAAAGACAAATATCATATGACTTCACTCATATGAGGACTTTAAGATACAAAACAGGTTAATATAAGGGAAGGGAAGCAAAAATAATATAAAAACAGGGAGGGGGACAAAATATAAGAGACTTTTAAATATCGAGAACAAACAGAGGGTTACTGGAGGGGTTGTGGTGGGGGGATGGGCTAAATGGGTAAGGGACATGAAGGAATCTACTCCTGAAATCATTGTTGCACCATACACTAACTAACTTGGATGTAAATTTAAAAAATAAATTAAATAAAAACTTTCTAAAATTTTTTTAAAGAAAGAATAAAAAGAAAAATGCCACTGAGCTCAAGTAATAACAGATAGATGCTAGAGAGAGGTAACATAAGGTCTGAGACTCACTAGGGCCCAAGTAGCAGCGGAGGTCATGAGGGTAGACGTGATAACCTAGGGGAAGTTTATATGGGAAGAAAAGAATACGTACGGATAAGGACAGAAGCCTGAGGAATAGCTACACGGAGGGGACAGGAAAGGAAGAAGCCTACAAAGGAAGACTAAGAAGTGTTTGACGATGCTAGAATGAGCCTTCCAGTCACTGCCTAAAACGGGAGAGAACAGAACCTACCAAAACACAAAAGAGCAGTGAAGACCTGGTCCAGGAAGCAGTGAGAAAAACTTTTGTGGTTGACTGTTCTGTCTACCAAGAAATTTCCAGAAACATGTACCAAAAGGAGAAATGGAGTGCTGGGTCCATGTGGCAGGTCATAAAGCCTGTACTAATTCTTAGGAAGCAGGGTTATCAAGAATGATTAATGTAAGAACAACAGAGGCAATCTAGCCTGGTCAGGCAGAGAGGGGCTAGGAAACATCCCTGGGGAGACAATGCTGGGGTGAAGATCTGATGGAGAAATGTACATTAGCTGGGTGAGAAGGAAATTAAATAATATTATAAAAAGAGGGATTATCAGGCACAAATTCTCTATGGCAGGAGAGACAAGGGCCTGAAAGAAAGTCAGTGAGGCTTGAGTTCCAGGCCTGAGGGAAAGAATAAGCAGATGACATTAGAGATGAAAGACCCAGAAACGATGGAATGAGAGGCTATTAAATGGTTTCAGGCAGGGAAAGGGACGTGGTCAGATTTTGCATTTTTAAATGATCCCGTTGAGCGGTTGAGTGAAGAGGCTCTACAAACATAAAGGATGTGATTTTCGAAAATGACGAATCACTAAGAGTGATTCACCATAAGATGTAGGTTTGAAGCTAAACGGGCTCAGGATTCACCCTTGTTCAATGAAAAACAGGAGAAAGGATTTTTATCTGTCCTACTATTCATTGCAGGAGATACATCCTTATTTGGCAAAGAGCAGTACCTCTTTGAGATGTGGAAGTAAATCACCAGTATTAGGAACTACAAATTTTCTGAAGGACCAGGAAATCATGGCCTTCCTTCTGCCAGAATAAATATAAACTCTGTAGCAAAGTAAACTGAAACTGGAAAATGCCCTTCAAAACCTGGCTCTACATACTTCAACCTCACTTGTTCCTCTCTTCCCCTCTTTACCTTACACTCTCCCATAGTCCTTTGCCCCTGCTTTTTTCCTCCAGCTGGGTAATGCTTACGCATCCATCCTTTAGGTAGCAGTTTAGAAAAAGGATCTTTGAGGAAGTCCTCCACACTGGGATAAAACTGACAGCCTACACTGACGTCCATGTGCCAGTATGCATAGCTTGTTTCCAACCTGCAACCACGCTACACCTACCTTCCAGATGCTGTTCTACTGGTGGCTGGGGGGAAGGCAGAAGAAATCTGAGATACTATAGGCAAGTGGGGGTCCATACAGGGAAGAGAAATGGTCAGAAGCCAAGGTTATCAGAAACAAGTTAGGGAGTAAAATCTGACTATCACCCTGTTGCTTACAAAAATGATAAGGGATTATTTTGTGAACATTAACACTCATCTATTAAAAAAAAACACTCAGAGATAAAAGTGACACAGGGGGAGACTATCACTAAGCCTTTTACAACCTCCAATAAAAAGATTCACTAGAAATCTTACCATTCCTTCAAAAACTTGATTTGCAAACAGAAGTTCCATTAGTTATGTAACAGAGGTTGTTAGGAGATTTCAAGGAGGGTGAAATAATTTACAAATAGAAGAAAGGGATTTTTGCTTCCAGGAGTTTCAGCAAAGGGCTGTCTGAAGATAACAAAGACTCTGATAGGAATGAGATGTTGTCTCTTCCAACAGACATAATGGAATTTGGGGAACAGCACTGTGGTTTAGCCCTACTTTTTTACATTGAGCTGGATTGGGGCATCTGTCATTTCTCTCTATAATGCTGTTGCTTTGCTTTATCTGCATGCCGCACCACACAATCACACAAACTGGGAACCAATGCTAATACTAACAATAGTATTATCATTTTGGCAAATTCTTATACTTACTTAAAGTAATTGGAAGAAAGTGTGGAGGCAGACTCTATAGCAATTCAGAGTAATGTGACCAGGCAATTTATCAAGAGAGACAGGGACTGCCAGTGATATTGAAAAATCAGTCCTGGGACTTGGAGGACTTTACTAAAGTTATAGAGAAGTTCAAACTGCCAAACTCCCCAATGACTGAAATCTGAAGATCAACGGTTGGTCCAAATGGTATCATTTTCGCCCTGCTCCGGAAATTAAGCAGCTCTGAGCTGATAAAGCCCATAATTTAACATGTAGGGCAAATTGCTAAAGCACTTAACCAGTGAGGTACTAATCTTCCTTTCCTATATGAACTCGAACTGACTCCTGACAGCAAAATCAATTGGAGAGATTTACTCTAGGGATAGCTTCTAAAAAGCAGTGTAATCAGGAGATAAGAGAATTGATGGGGGTGCGTTATCACAGCTTTCCACCGACCCGCCACCAGCTGCCAAAGGCTTCTGACAGCCCTGAACCTAGAGCTGCATCCCTCTCGAGCAGATCTCATTGAACTCAAGGTACTTGGAGGTCAAGAAACCTTCTCCCATATTGATTTAATCTTGTCACCGGAAACACTTGAGGTCGAGTATATTCACCACATTGGTTGAGCAGGGACAACCAGGGCAGCTAGAGAATTATTAAAAAACGACCTCTGTTTTTTCATGTTTTACAGAATGCTTTGAGCTACCTGCTTGATGTATTTGATGGCTGACAACTTTGCATGTGCCTTATGGCTTCTTAAAGTGAACTGTCTGCTTTGAACTCAAGGGGGTTCCAGAAATTCAATACTTTAATCTTATGAATTTTCCATTAAAAGCAAACAGCCATTTGTTGCTTAAAATGATGAAAAGATCATTATGGTCTCATTGCCCCATTGCTAAATGTTATGTCTTGAGACCCCCACCTCTATCCCTGCAACAGAGAATGCAGCGTGGAGTGGTAGAAATGGCAAACATCTATCAATGTAAATCACCATTCTATAGCTTACTAGCTGTATATACACTTGGGCAAGGATTTAACCTCCCAAACTGTTTCCTTACCTGCATCTTTCAACACCTTCCTTCCTCTGAGGGTTGTTATGAGATTTGAAGGAGATATCACAGATAAAGTACCTAGCACAGGCCATGACACAAAAGAAAATAAATGTTATTTTCTTTTTTTTTTAATTTATTTTAATGTCTTTATTTTGAGAGACAGAGAGCAAACAGGGGAGAGACAGAGAGAGAGGGAGACACAGAATCCAAAATAGGCTCCAGGCTCTGAGCTGTCAGCACAGAGTCCGACACAGGGTTCGAACCCACAAACCATGAGATCATGACCTGAGCCGAAGTCAGACACTTAACCAACTGAGCCACCCAGATGCCCCAATAAATGTTATTTTCTTTTACTCTTTTCCTAGTACTAATGTTTGGTCTCAATGTTGAATAAATTCAAGTCTCCTGTCTAACTATCAGAACATACTTGGAGTAATACCAGGGGAGGACATCCATCCCAAGCTGAAAGTCCCGTGGTTCTCTATAAGAAAACAGCCTAACCATTATAAAAACTCTCCCAAATCTTTGTCTCTTATTTTCTCTCCTCATATCTCTGCTCACCTCTACTTGTATTCGCCATCATTACCTCAAACTGTCCCATAAGCCAAATGAGTTTCGAAATAAATTCATCTGTGAGAGAAAGACATGAATGTAATAATGGAAGTTATAACATCTAGAAGTAAATTATTTAAACTTACAAGTGTATAAAGACTATGAGTCTTCACAGAAAGTTCTATAGCTGGTCAAATGTAAGAACCTAGGAGAAGAACTAGAATATTCATCGGGTCGTGCTGAGGCTCTGTCACCAAACTCCTGCCAATCAAATGTTAAAGAGCCTTTCCATCAGGCTAGCTCTAGCTAGAACTTAGAAAGCTGTAGGTGATCTGGATACCTGTGCCATAAAAGGAGCTTGAGTTTAAAGGGGAAGGAATTTTCAGAAAGACAGGATGGCAGTCAGAAGCCACCTGAATGCAAATCAGGCAAAAATTTAGGGAGAAAGGAAGCTAAGCAAGAACCCTATTAAATTGCACCATCCCTTTGAGGTTAAAACGTAATTATCTTGGATTGGATTACTACAAAATTGAGCTCTTTGAAGTCAAACAAGCTGAAAACAGCTTCATAGAATGCTAAAAATTCAAGCATGAGAAAAGACTTTAAGTGTTACTTGATCATCCAAAGTTTGGGTGCCTGCTGTAACATCCCATGACATGATGCCTCTATTCTGGAACATCTCCAATGACTTAAAAATAAATCACATACATTCCACTTAAATGACCCTGACCATTTGAAAATTCTTCCATATCGTGGGCCAAAATCTGTCTCTCTTGAAGTTCTATTACTGGTTAAAATGCTAAACCTCACAGCTTCACAGAAAATCTAATTATACATTCACATGATAGCCTTTTGAATATCAGAAGATGGTCATCACATCACCCAAATTATCTTTTTTCCAGAATATTTATTATTTCTTTCAACAGACGGTTTAAATGGTATGGTTTACCCACATCGGTTACTTTCTTTTGTATCTCTTGGCTATTCAATCTGTCTAAATCCGCTTTAAGTGATGCACTAGAACAGAGAAGGAACAAGGCTACAACTGCTATCTTTGTAGACATCTACATGCATCCTACAACCCTAAAACACGTTCCATTTTCTTTGGAAGCCTCATTTGTGGACCATTAGTCCACTGTGTACTTATTGCTGCATGATACTTTCTGTCTTTTGCAGCAGACTTTTTGGAAACTAATAAGGGACCATATATTCAGACTTCTTAAATTCCAGCATATTCAAATATCTTCCAGATAGTAAAGATATTTTAGCTGATGACTGTTATCCACAACTTGGATAAACATAACTTCTATTTCGTCTTCAAAGTCATTGGCAAAAATGGAAAAGTTAAGAATAGAAACTTCCCTCCAGCTAAACAAAAATCCATTATTCCAATTGAATATTGGGATGTGATCTGTATGTCTTCATCCTGTCCAAAAATTAAAGAGACCCTGTCAACTTTCTTGATTAAGTTCAGATATAGAGTATGAATTTGGCTTCATTTCCTTGGCAAGTTAAGAAATTCCAAGAAAGATGAAGGCAGTCTAGTATGACCTTGTATCAAGCCATTCTGTGTCCCAATGATCATTTCCCACTTCTGGTAAATCACAAATCTTTGTTAAATAAGCCACCTCTGCTGGCATTATGGTTAGATGTAAAAATAGCCTTCCTCATTTTCTAAATGAATAATGATATGTTTAGAGATAAAAATTAACATGATACCTGAGATTGTTTAAAATTATCAGCAAAAAAAAAGGCAGGGGCAATTGTAATAGATTAACAGTAGATATGGCTAAATAGTGATAGAAACGAGTGTTACATTTACAAAGATCACCTTTTTCATTTAAAAACCTTTAGAAAAATTCCCCGACTTCTGTCTCCTACATCTTGCCCAGCTTCCACAATTTCTCTATAATAACAAATAGTGATTCAGTTAATTTGTTTGAATTTTCTGAGTACCCTAAGGTGTCATTCTTTTGCTTCATATAATTTGGATTCATTTGAACTGCTAATGCTCTCTCATCGCTTTATTTGTATTAAGTTTGCATTTCCCATTCCAATGTTTGCCCCACTCTTTTTAGTATGAAGATCAAGCTGATGCAAGGAAATCTACTGGGTAATATATCATACTGCATCTTCTTCCCCAGTGTTGTTACTTGGCCTCTGCTTGATCTTTTACTTGTTCTGAATATATTGAGGAAATTATATTTTATTTTTATTGTCAGTAGTACTTTCTGCATATCTGAGTCTACCTGAGCCTTATGGACATTACTTTTATACATGTGGCTCATCCTTATACACTTTGTTATTCGTACTCCTTTCTCTATCACTTACACATATCATGCAAAAATTTGAGTTCACTGAAGATCATGTAACAATCTGGAATTCCCCCTAATTATTATCAGATGGATGGTTTACAACATGAAGAGTTAAACTGTATTTCTAGAAAGTTCCTGAATATGTTGTCGTCTTCTCTTTGATACAGCATACCATAACATCATGCCCATGTTTTTTTGTTTGTTTGTTTTGGTTTGTCTGTTTGTTTCTTTGTTTTGAAATCTATCCTCTTGAAGTGTGTGTAGCATATCACTGACATTGTCAGCTTTCCCTTCAATAGTTATCTTGAACTCTAAGATGTCAAAGGACTTCCCCCAAACCTGCTCCTCTCAATTGTCAGTAAATTTCTTCTATATATAAAGGACAGACCCAGAGGAACTGTTTTCCTAACGGCCTAAGTTTTCGGAGATTGTTACCAATTTCTCAAAATACCTCATGAGCTTGCAAGCACTGAGCTTAGCAGATTGAAAATTCTAGCAGATTTTTAATAACTAAAATCCCTCAATCATGACTGTGCCCTGACATAGGTCATCTTTTGGACCTCTATCAAAAGCATATTATCTCTTCCTTCCATCTGGCCAGGAAGCTTGAAAACACTCCTCCAACAATATAATTTCTGATTCCCCTTTCAATTTTCCTCAGTGATAAAACTAGCGTAGGAATTCACAATGGTATAGAGTGTGTCTCCTTGATACATAACTACATTTCTAACCTCTTATCACACAATGTCTGTTCCTTTGAAAGGGATACTACCACCATCTTTCAATTTTAAATCACATCTCAAGGCTGGGGCGGCTGGGTGGCTCAGTCGGTTGGACATCCAACTTTGGCTCAAGTCATGATCTCACGGTTTGTGGGTTCGAGCCCCACGTCGGGCTCTGTGCTGACAGCTAGCTCAGAGCCTGGAGGCTCTTTTGGATTCTGTGTCCCTCAATCTCTGACCCTCCCCCACTCATGCTGTCTCTCTCAGAAATAAATAAAAAACATTTAATTTTTTTTAAAAAATCACATCTCAAGGAATCTCAATGATCATTATGAAAGTATATAAACCTCTTACCATGTATTAAAATTTCACTATGCTTTGCTCGTGCCTCATGTTCTGCACATATATGTAAGTATTAGAGGCCATAATTTTGGCTCTCAGTACCATTGCTGATTTTCCACACAAATCACTAAGTATTTCCTACATTCCTTATTACTACCTTCATTTTCCAAAAACATAATCTATACCAGTGTAATTGATCATATGTCTTAATCTCCTTCATATCTTCTTTAAATCTCAACCATGCAATTTTGAGACCTGTCATCACTTTGCAAAAAACAAATCATGCTAGGGTCTTGAGTTACAGATCAAAAATCTAAATTCTATTTTTACAACACCACTGCCATACATTCAACATCAATATTTTCCTCCTTCATGTGTTTATTCAACAAATTTCTATTGAGAAACACTTTGTATAATGTGCTCTGCTAATAACTGGGGTCATTAATATATAATATTGGAAGGATGGGTAATGCCTGCACCCTCAAATGAGCCTGTCAAATAAGCAAACAGGTAATTTTAATACTTATCTACAGCTCCACCCCCAGAGAAGAGGGAATAAGGACACCCTTTATATAACCAAGTTCTTGAATTTCTTATGGAACTTCTATGTCACTGTTACTTACCACAAGTCTTCTCTCATAGACACAATCAACTTCATGCGAATCAACAGAATGAGATAATGGATGGCAGGATTGGATATATTAGTGAGGACTCGGTGTGACATCTCATCTACCAGATCCAGTAAAACAGAGCATTGTCCAATTTCCCATGTCAGGCTCATATAAAACTACTCCATACAAGTGATACAATCCCCTGAATGAGAAGACACCAACCATCATTACATACTTCTCCCTCCCTGACCTTGTAAACAGGCTTACCCGCACAGACCAGGTCCTAGTACTTTTAATAATCATTCTGCAGAGCATGAGATGGTACCATTTCTTCAAAATATCCCAATTCCCCTTATCTGGGAAGGTCCTATATACACAGTATAACAAGTTAAATGATACGCTCTGCTTTCCCCTATGTCAGTGTCTTCCACTTGCCAGTAGTTATCTCTCCCTTCTTCATTAAAATTTCCTTTCCTTCTCCCTGTATTCTTTGATCAGTTCTTCCATTCTGACTGGCAAGTACTCATTATCTCTAACCAATTAGAGTTTAGAAAGGCTTGTACCTCCATGGTTTCTCCTTTATAAGTACAAGACTGTAAACTTCTTAAGTGAAGTAAAAAATCCTTACTCACCATGACGTAGGCCTGTACCACGGGACTCCCTTAATACTGGCACAGGGCCTAGAAGCTCATAGGCAGTGAGTAAACACCTTACTGAGGTGACCTGAGACAGGTAAAATAGGGAGAACTGATAAGTCCCATAATTGGTCTGGGCCTCAGACAGGTAGACTAACATCCTACAGGCGTAGACACACACTTCTGCCCTAATGCACATTTTGTAGACTGTTATAGAAAATAAAGGCCTTTATAGTTTCCCTTAGGAAATATCCCTTAAACTGCTGTAACTCATTGCTCAGAGGCTCCTAGGAATACTTCCTTCAAAAAAGCCAATTACATGGCCCCTTTCCTCTCACCTCTGCCTCTTCTGTTCAGAACTTGGTATCTAACCTAGTTCTCATCTGCTTAAAGATATCTTTATCTCCTTGAGCAATACCCATCACACGCACACACAGAAAAGTAAATCTACAAAACACTTCTTAATCACTCTTCCTGCCTTTTTCTGTCTGCTCTAGACTTCTTCTCAGAGACGGTATGGAAGAATGTCCTCCCACAGCTTTAAATTTTTTTAAATACTATCTACTGCATATTGTTCCTTAAAAAACATAGGCAGGAGGTGAGGAGTGGGTAGATATATTAGTTATGAATAGATTTGGCATGAGCGCTGAAGCTCTTTACTTGACTGTACACTCATCTGAGTCCAGATAATGGAGGCGAGGACTGATGAATGAGAAATGCTGACTGCTCCCCTTTCATTGCAAATCTGCCTGAAAAATTAGAATATTATGTCAAACATCCATTTCTGAAAGCTCTTAAAAGGCTCAAACATTATGCAAATTAGCAAGCATAATAAGAATGAGATAAAAATTCAATATTTAGATTCCCCCATACCCTTCATACATAACAGTAGAGTGACTCCCCTCTGCTCTATTTGAGAAAGAAGTCATAGACATTTTCCAAACCAAAACATTAAATGAGATAGTTCAAAATCCTTGTATGCACCCTAGGGAATTAATTCATTTAAGGTGATATTAGAGGGGGTGCCTGGGCAGTTCAGTTGGTTGAGCCTCCGACTTGGGCTCAGGTCATGATCTCACAGTCTGAATTTGAGCCCCATGTCGGGACTCTGTGATGACAGCTCAGAGCCTGGAGCCTGCTTCCAATTCTGTGTCTCCCTCTCTCTCGGCCCCTACACAGTTCATGCTCCTTCTCTCTCTCTCAAAAATAAACATTAATTTTTTTTTTTTAATGAGTAAGATAGTAGAAACTCCACTGCCCATAGGATAATCAGGGTAGAATCTATTGAGAATACTGAAAACTCTGTAATTTGCAAAGCTCCCAGGAAAAAAAGAGGGGACAAGTTAATTAAATCGAGTAAAACTGTTCAGAATCTCAACTAATAATCATATAGCAAAATAAATACTCTTACATAGCTGGGTACATAGGATATATCTTTTTAAATATTTTATCTTATTCCCAAAATAACACCATGCTATTTGTTCTATTCATCACAGGTATAAAGTTTGACCTCTAGTTTCTATTAGCATAAACAAAATACTAAAACAGAAAAGTTATTTAGTAAAATTCCTCTACTTCAAATGATTTATTCCTTGATAATAATCCATTATTATTAATATGCAAGGGAATGTCAAGTTACAAAAATGTTCTACATACTCTAAAGGGGTAGGGAATTTTAGGTGCCAAGGAAAACCATGGAAAGAAAAGACACAAAGTAATAAGGCTGCAACTAGTATGGATTCCATGAGTGAACAAAATGGAAAAAAGGGGATATAATCCTCCTCATCAATGTTAGCTTCCTAGGACTGCTATAATAAATACCACAGGCTGGTGGTTTAAACAACAGAAATCTATTTTCTTACTTTCTGGAGGCCAGCAGCCCAAGATCAAGGTATTAGAAGGGCTGGTTTCTTCTCAGGCCCCTCTCCTAAGGTGTTAGATGTCATTCTTCTCAGTGTGTCCTTTCTGTACCACTTTGTGTCCAAACCTCCTCTTTTTTTTAATGTTTATTTATTTATTTTGAGAGAGGGAGAGAACAAGCAGGGGAGGGGCAGAAAGAGAGAGACAGAGACAGACAGACAGACAGACAGACAGAGAGAATCCCAAGCAGGTTCCACATTGTCAGCGCACAGCTTGACACAGGGCTTGATCCCAGGAACTGTGAGATAATGACCTGAATCAAAATCAACAATCAAATGAGTAACTGACTGCACCACCCAGGCACCCCCAAACTTCCTCTTTTAAGGACACCAATCATATTGGTTTAGATACCACCCTAATGACCAAGTTTTAAATTAATTACCTTTTTAAAGACCCTGTCTCCAAATACGGTCACATTCTGAGATACTGGCAGTTAACAACTGAACATAAGAATTTTGAGGGAACACAATTCAGCCCATACCACCCTCCAGCAGTGCAGGTGGGGAGATAATTCTGTAGAAGAGAAACGCTTTACAAGGATCTCAATTGTTTTCTGAAGGATTAAGCTAATGCAAAGGATTAGATTGTCAGTCAGGCTCACCTAAACCAAAGATATCCCCAGCATCAAGGTTTACTAATACTTCCAAAGGACACAAGCAATCAAAAAGTGCAACTGACACAGGAAAGTCTGGAACATTCCATTGGATTCCCCAGGGACTACCATCTAGTACTGAACATGTACTGCCCAGCACAGGGTAAGAGAGAGGTCTCCACTGACATGGGGCCTCACAGCAGGAAATATTTATGACACGAAAAACCTCCACACTGTACCAAGCTTACATGACATTTCCCAGAGAATCATGCCCCATAAACCCATAAATTTGGTCACCATAAGCAATCTTAAACCAGGAACATAAGGATTCTCTTCCTTGTAAAAATCATTAATTTATTAACTATAAGTTTCAGATATCAGCATGTTTACAAGAGATTAGACCAGTTCCTCGGCCTTGTTCCTTTCCCCCAGGAGCATCTTCCTGGTAATCAGGAGATATAGATCTGGGCCAGCTGCTTTAACTTCCTCCACCCCAGGAATCCAAAGCAATGTAAACTCACTCTCCTGTTTCTCTACACAATCCTCAGTATGTGATACATTGCTCACTCATGTCAAATCTAAAAAATTTTATGGAACATTTTATTGGGTAAAATCAGTTTGGTTATCTTTATGTGAAATAAGTGTATATTTAGTCAGGAATATAAGCTGTTAAATGGTCATATGTAGAGTGTGGTTACTCTACACAGAAATTTCACTACAATTACATTTAGGGTTCAACCTCACTGAAGAATTTATCTTGCAGTGGGCACCTAATGAGATTTACATGCCACACCTCCATTTCTGGTGACTTCTTTCCCCTTTCCCATCATTTACATGGTAACTACAGTAGCATACCCTGACCCCCAACCCCACCCCAACAAATCTCCTCACTTAGATCCCAGTCCCCAGACAAACCAATCAATCTAAACATCAACACCTGATCTTTGCTGAGGCCAAAGCCCTTCCCTGAGAAAGTTAATTCCAAGTTTAATCTCTGATGTTCTCTTGAGCTCAACAATTGTCAGCAGCTACGTTTCTGCTACACATAAGAGAACCAGGTCTATGATGAGAGAAAAGATATAATCAGGTACTCTGGGAGAGCACAGGTGAAGAAATGTAAAGAGAGCCCTGATGCTATGCCAATCCCTGCTTCTAGGCCATCCTGGCTGTGCATTTGCCATTGGGTTCTGTATACAACTGTGCCTACATCTTAAAAATAAACTTATTCTCTTAAAAAAGCATTTTCTATTGATGTTGACCAAAAGAATCCTAACATGTATCTACAGATCTATCTTCAAACTCTGGCACTGTCATTTACCAATTGTGTGACTTTACATTATATATTCTCTCCAAGTTGAAGCTTCTTTATTAATACAAATAGGGATAATACCATGCACCTTAAAAGTTTGTTTTGTAAATGAAATTTTAAAATTTTATGGACCATAGTATGCACTCTGTAAATGGCAGATGTTAATGGAGACTGATGCTTCCAGCTGCCACTCTTTGGATCCCCCATGGTATTCATGACAAGGCCACACTTTCTCCTGATGCTCCCCCACCCAACGGCTGAGTTTGATGGGGGCTACTAGACCTGGCCCATGACAGTCCAAAGCAGGATTCTTCCAATGGGCAATCTTTGCTCAAGAACTTCTATCATCCTGGTCAAAACTTTCTTAGAAATAGCAGTCTGAGACTCCTGTTACCCACCCCTTCCTTTCCACTCTCCTTTCACAATGCCTAAACCTGTATCGCCACCTAAAAGGCTCTACCTACTAACTCCTGTCCCCTCCTCTTTCACCCTCCACTGGCATTTCCCTGCAAAATCTCAATCATATATAATCTCATGTTGACATTGGCTTCTCAAAGTTGAGCTGATACAATGAGAGTATACTGCAATAATTAATCTGCTAATAAAATACTACTGTTGCTGTATATTCACAGCACATCCCACACCATAGCAGCCATTCCTAAGTGTTCTTGGCTCTCAATCTGTAGCTGAGCCCAGACATGATCTCATATTTCTCTTTAAGATACACATTACCTGTCAACTGATCTCAGTTGGTGTTTTTACACATTAACTTCCAATTTCTTCTAAGAAATTAATGAAACACTTGGCCAGGAATGACTGAAGAAAACATCTCTCCCTTGGTTCTTTCCAGATCCTTTTCAGCTTTTCTTGTTACATGGCCATGTCCTTCACAAAACTTTCTTTGTCCCAGCTGTTTAAACCCCAAGCTAGTCTCTTCTAAATCAGTATAGTACAATTTTTAAGGCTGACAGTTGGTGAACTTCAATTTTTATATGGCATCTGAATTGCAGACCTCAGAGCAACTTCTACTAATATCCCATTAAAAGTACATGTGAAATTAAAGAAAGAGTAAAAATAGCTAATACAGAAAACCTAAGAATGTCAAATTGTTGCTAATATTAAAAGAACTTACTTGAAGTATAAGACCTATAGAACAAAATTCAGCATCAAAAGTAATGGGAAAATACAAGATTTGATACTGACCCTAAGCATAGCACTTTAGACAAAGACATGGAGACACTCTTTCCCTCCCACACTCCGTGCCTGCCCACAGTTCAAGGTTGTAGAGTCCAAATCAGCAGGGGGAAGTCCCACAGGTATTTCTTTTGAGTTGGCCACTATACTAGCTTCTCCCCTAGCTAATATCTCCCTTCCTACATCCATATGGAGAACCAATTCAGAAATCAACATGTATCATCATGTAGACAGATGACGCCACAGTGTGTCTTGGAAAGAGAACCACCAGCATACAAATATGAGCACAGCAAGGAAATGTCAGCAGTGGCTAACAGGATGTTGCAGCTTCTCATGTCCGAGCTTGCTTCCAATTGTCAGAAATCAGGAATTGAGGTTAGGAGATCCCACCTCAACCAGAATAAGCATGTAAGTTAAATATCTACTGAATAATATACATAGGACTAAGAATCTGCATCAGAACCTACTTTGCAGCCACAGGTTTGAGAATAGTGTTTAACGAGATTCACTTGGACTTCCTTTTAAGAATGAAGACAAGGCAGATACACCTTCTCTGCTAGCAAATGGTGGGCCTGGGAACATCTGTTTTGATTCACACACAAGGACACAGAAATTCATAAGAACTATAAGAAAATAATTCTAGAGATCAATGGAAAACCATCCTGAATACCCCTGAAAATGACTAGAGGAAATTAAAAGTGAAACTGAGAACACCATTGGCATTCCAGAGTATCAAAACTGATGTACAGGATGAACAGGAGCTGAAGGCAGATTAATTCATCTGAGATTTTAAAAAAATAAACCAAAAAGTGAATTAAATAAAAATGGAATAAAAAATAAAACTGGATAAAAAGAACGAGTTGCAGAGTTAAGAGTATAAAAGCCTTCATTTGTGGTTTAAAACACATTAAATGATATATCATTATCAACACTTACATATATTCTAAAAGTATAAAAACTTAGATGTTATTGGTACATACACCAACTTTAGAACAGTGGTTATCTCAGATGCAGGAAGACAGAGAAGAAACCATCAGGAATCAGCAAAGAGGACTTCACCTATGACTGAAATAGTGTGTGTGTGTGTGTGTGTGTGTGTGTGCGCGTGTGTGTGTGTATGTGTGCGTGTGTTTCTATAGCAAATTGGCCAAAATGTTAAATCTTGTTAGATGGAGACTACATGCATATTCCCTAGATTATCTCTATAATTTCATATATATTTGAAATGTTTTATAATTTACAAGTTTATATAATACACAAGACTGTAAAACAAAATTCAACTTTATGCTGTTGACAGATCTAAAAAGTCAACTAGCACCACCAGTTTAAAATCAAGTAGACTTATCAGGTAAATGCAGCAATTTTCATTTCAGACAAAGTAGAATTCAAAGCAAAAAAAAAAAAAAAAAAAAGATTACATGGGAATACTTTTATATTAATACAAACTACACAATTAAGATATCCTGAAAAAACATAACATCCAAAGCTGGTAAGAAATACAAGCGGAACAAAATGAAAAGGTAACAGCCAACGGTTACTAATTAGATTCTCACTAGACATCAAATTGTGCCAAGTAGTCACGTACAATATCTCATTTAACACTCAGAGCAATTAAATGAAGCTATGTATTATTACCAATTTTTTTTAAGACAGGGAAAGTGAGACAACCATTGAGGTAAGAATTTGCAGATCGAGCAGTTAGGCCCAACCTGTCTGATTCAGAACACATACTTAGGGAACTGTGGTTTTCCATTTCCCCAAGTTACAGTGACACACTAACATTTCTCTGTCAGATTTTGATTAATAAAGTAGAAAAGAAACATCTAGACAATTTAACAAATTCAAGTTTCAGTTCAAAGTTATAAACAAATTAGTATCTAGATATTAAATTGTGTACCTTACAGAGAATTCATCTTTTTAAGAATCAACGTAACGTACAAGCTTTATCGTGGGCCAGTTTATAAGGAAAATAAAGAAAAATAAAACAAGTAAAACTTATAACTTACTTTCTCTGACTATAATAATTCATAATAATACAGTAACAATAGTGGATAATAAAACAGTCCACATATTTAGAAATTTTGAAACATCTTGGTCGGGGTATATACCAAAACTTCAATTTCTAAACTATAAAACAAAATGAAAATGAAGACTCAATG
Organism: Hyaena hyaena; assembly: GCF_003009895.1. Taxonomy (NCBI): domain Eukaryota; kingdom Metazoa; phylum Chordata; class Mammalia; order Carnivora; family Hyaenidae; genus Hyaena; species Hyaena hyaena. Next base: position 883,657 of record NW_024081302.1, on the reverse strand, counting down.
AAGGACTTTTGTCAATGACATATTCTACATGTATAAATGTATAAATTTCAATAAATTTTTGGGTTCAAATAATTCTTACAATAACATGTATCTTGCTTGTAATTATATTAAAACATTTAAATTTCATTATTAATCAAATTTAAGAATTAAGGAAGCCAAAAAAAATTACAACTTATGGATAGTAAAAGGATAAAGCAAATTAAGATAACATAAATAAACATTTTTTTAAAAAATCACAATAAGTCAAAAAATTAGTTCTTTGGAAAATAATTTAGATAAGTATTTCCCCTTTAAGAACTGAATATTAGGGGCACCTGCGTGGTTCAATCCATTACGTGTCTGACTTTGACTTAGGTCATGCATGGTCTCCTGGTTTATGAGTTTGAGCCCCAGCACAGCATGTCAGGCTCTGTGCTCACAGCTCAGAGCCTGGAGCCTGTTTCAGATTCTGTGGCCCCCTCTCTCTGTGCCCCTCCCCTCCTCACACTCTGTCTCTTTGTCTCTCAAAAAGAAATAAACATTAAAATTTTTAATTAAAAAAACTGAATATTAAAGAAGGATAAAAGTATTCAATGTATTAATATGAATAAGCACAGGCAGAAAAAAAATTAAGACCTGGTTTTTATAATTTTGCAAAAGAATTTGAAGAAACAAATTTTTAGAGTATTATCCAAATAGAATGAAGACAACACTGACCCCATAAATTATTAGGAAATAAATTGAAATTCTGCAGTGTCTAAAGGTTTACCATTGATTTTTTTTTTAACTTTATTTATTTTGAAAGGGACAGAGAAAGTGTGCGCAGGGAAGGGCCAGAGAAAGAGGGAGAGAGGGGGAATCCTAACCAGTTTCTACAGGGTCAGTGCACAGAGCCAAATGCAGGACTGGAAGTCACAAATGAAACTGTAATATCATGATTTGAGCCAAAATCAAGAGTGAGATACTCAATTGACTGAGCCACCCAGGCGCCCCATACCGTTATTTTTTTTAATATTTAAGAGTGATAATTTCGCACCAGCACACTTCCCAAAACTAGAACAAACTATCCTCAAATTTGTATGGAACCACAAAAGACCCTGAATAGCCAAAGTAATACTAAAGAATAAAACCCAAACGGGAGGTATCACCATCCCAGACTTTAGCCAGCCTCTACTACAAAGCTGTCACCATCAAGACAGTATGGTATTGGCACAAAAACAGACACATTGACCAATGGAACAGAATTGAGAACTCAGAAGTGGACCCAAAAGTATACAGCCAACTAATCTTTGACAAAACAGGAAAGAGTATCCAATGGAATAAAGACAGCCTCTTTAACAGATGGTGCTGGGAGAACTGGACAGCAACATGCAGAAGAATGAAACTAGATCATTTTCTCACACCATGCACAAAAATAAACTCAAAATGGATAAAGGACCTGAACGTGAGACAGGAAACCATCAAAACCCTAGAGGAGAAAGCAGGAAACCACCTCCTTGACCTCCATCACAGCAATTTCTTGACACATCCCCAAAAGCAAAAGGATTAAGAGCAAAAATAAACTGTTGGGACCTCATCAAGATTAAAAGATTCTGCACAGCAAGGGAAACAATCCATAAAACTAATAGGCAACCAATGGAATAGGAAAAGATAGTTGCAAATGACATATCAGATAAAGGGTTAATATCCAAAATCTATAAGGAACTCACCAAACTCCATGCCCGAAAAACAAACAATCCAGTGAAGAAATGGGCAGAAGATATGAACAGACAGTTCTCCAAAGAAGACATCCAGATGGCCAACAGACACATGAAACGATGCTCAGCATCCCTCCTCATCAGGGAAATACAAATCAAAACCACACTGAGATACCACTTCACGCCAGTCAAAGTGGCTAAAATGAGCCAATCAGAGAACTCTAGATGCTGGCAAGGATGTGGAGAAATGGGCACCCTCCTACACTGTTGGTGGGAATGTAAACTGGTGCAGCCCCTCTGGAAAACAGTGTGGAGGTTCCTCAAAAAGTTAACAATAGAGCTCCCCTATGACCCAGCAATAGCACTGCTAGGAATTTACCCAAGGGATATAGGAGTGCTGATGCATAGGGGCACATGGACCCCAATGTTCATAGCAGCACTCTCCACAATAGCCAAAACATGGAAAGAGCCTAAGTGTCCATCAACAGACGAATGGATCAAGAAGATGTGGTTTATCTATACTATGGAATACTACATGGCAATGAGAAAAAATGAAATCTGGCCATGTGTAGCAACATGGATGGACCTTGAGGGTGTTATGCTGAGCGAAATAAGTCAGGCAGAGAAAGACAAATACCATATGTTTGCACGTATAGGAGGATTAGGAGGAACTTAACGGAGGACCAAGGGGGAGAAGAAGGGGGGAAATAGTGGGGGAGAGGGAGAGAGGCAAACCATGAAAGACTCTTGAATACTGAGAACTGAGGACTGATGGGTGTGGGGTAGGGAGGGGGGAGATGTGCATGGAGGAGGGCACTTGTTGGGATGAGCACTGGGTGTTATATGGAAACCAAGTTGACAATAAACTATTTGTAAAAAAAAAAAAAAGTGATAATTTCCATATTATTAAGCCCTCCTAAAGCCTTAGTAAACTATTATAACTATACAATGCCCTTTATAAAACATAACCCAGATTTATAAACTGTCAAAGAAAAAGTATACCTACCCTATAAAGCAATTTTATTTATAAATATAGATGCAAAATTTCTAAATAAAATGCCAGTCTATTGTCCAACAGCAAATATCCACTTGATAAGAGATTTTTCTCTCATGACAAGGAGCCTGACATTATGAAATTTATTAGCATAATATATTAATCGATCCCATAAAAAATTCTAAATAATGATTTGCTGGTTCACAAACGGGCCCCATAATCAGAGGGCAAGAAAGGAGCACTCCAGGCTAGTAGGTGGCAGGTTTGGTAGCAAGGGAACTTACAGCAAGGCTTGTCTTTAGCGCTCCACAAGTAGAGCAGATCTCTGCTCCCACCCCTCAGAATGTTAAATGTCTATACAGTGGCCTTAACTAGGTTCAGTCACATATATATGGTGTCCAGATGGTCACAATAACACCTTGCTCTCAAGGCTGCAACCTTGAGGCAGGTTCTAGAGTGGGGAAGGCAAGCAGAAGACATTCCAAGGACAGGGAGCGGAGTGAGGAGCCTGATTGCCCAGCTGTAGCTCACAGAGTCAAGAGAAGGTCACATCTGCTGACTGACCTCCTCTAACACTCCACCGGTTGTGACCAACTCTTGCCATCTCACCATGTGCCCTCAGAGATCAGCAAGGGTTTCACTAGCATGGAGGTGGCCTCTCTGGTGGCTATCCAGCCACACTGGAGACCAATATCGCAACCACAGAACAGATACATGCAAGAGAAAACACAGATCAAGATGAGGATGCCCAAAATAAGTAACAATATTTTCTACTCAGACCTCTTTGATCCAAACCACTGATTTATTAAGTCTCCTAGGGTAGAGATCAGATCACTTAGGGCACTTCTGTATCATCATATGATTTAATAAAGATGATACATTAGCAGACTTCTCGGCTATGAACACCCAACATTCTATTCGGATAACGAATAGCATGGGTGGGTCCTTGCAAGGCAGTAATGATGTCCAAGGCCATTCTGTTTTGGAAGACAACTGTTTTCATTAGAGACATCTCAACGTCCAGTAAAGACAGGTTTTGCCGGCTAAAGCTTGCTGGGAGAATTTAGTAAGGGCTAAACTTAATGTGTGCTTATAGTATACTATATAAAATTTACATATAAATTATGTGAATTTAGTATGTGCTACAATGCCCTCCAGGCCAAAGGAAAGAACAAAGATGGCAGCCAAATGATCATACCAGTGGAGAACAGAATGTGCTCACCTGGCCTTGAGGAGAGAGAGGCGGGCATCTGTTACCTTGGAATGGATTCTCCCCCTGTGTGTGGGGGGGAGGCTTCAGAGAGGGGAAACCCAAGGTTCGGTGGCCCAACAACCCAGGCGGAGAGATTTGTACCACATAACTACGGGATCCCCTTTGGCGCTACTCAACAAATACCTGGGCAGCCCAAAGAGTGCCAACTGTCACTATTCTTTAATAGTTCTTTAATTCTTTAATATTTTTTAACAATGACTACACAGTTACAGTGATATCTATCCCATATTCCCGGAACAACTGGGTTGGCTCTGTTTAATCTTCTGTTCTCAACACAGGGGTGCTTGTGTGCACAAAGGTCCATAACCTGGGGTAAGTCACATGAACCAATCCCAAATCTGAGCATAGCCACCCATGGCTCTAATGATGGTATTTTTAGGATACTTCTGCTCAGTAGTCTGATAGGCTGCCTGTGTAGTTTGATTGAATACCCAGGCCCAGTGTTATTGATAGTACATGTTTAGGCCAATTTTCTGGATCAATGTTGGTAATATCAGATGGATTAAGAGCACTAGTCCTAACCTGCTCTTCTTTAATGTGCTGCTTTCGGGCCTCCAATCCCCTTGTTGGAGTGGTGATACCAACTATGGCAATTCTGATGAGCTTTCCTGAGAGGTAGCTGCCCACACACCCAACAACCAGATTGATTTCTTTGTTGGGCACATGAGTGGGCCTGCTGCAGGGGCCCATCCCATGCCAGACAGTACAGGGGCAGCAGAAGTCTAAGGTCTAAAAGACAGATATTTAGTAGGAACTTGTATGGGGAGATATTCTCCTATAAGAGTTAACTTGTAGCCTAATCTTTAGATGTTAATGTGGCTGCAGCTTTAAGAATTTGACCATCCATGTTGGGACAGGGAAGACAGCACTGTCAAGCATGAGGAGATGGACTGAGGGCAGGACATGCCAGACCAAGACCCCCGTCTCCTCCCCTTTCAATGGTGTGTTCCATTCCATATATATTGTGTTTTAACAGGTTCAACTTGCAACAGGGCAATAGGATCCCAGTGGAAACTGAGTAGATTCCCCTCACTTAGGAGTGCCATCCCAGTGGGATGTCCCATTGCAAATTCCAGTAGATGACATACCTTCCCAGACATCATGGGGTTTGGTGTTCTCAGCAGCCACAGCACACTGATTAGCGGTGAGAGTCTAAGTGATCGCTCTTATCCACAACTCCCATATCCTTACAATGTTGGGTGTTTCGGGAGGTAGGTCAGTGAAACCACCTTGGCCAAGTGGACTAAAGTACAGTCCGAGGCTTTAATACATTTGAATGATCAGCCTGTAGGGCTGTTGGCCCCATATGCCAGACTGAGGACCCCTGCTGAACAGGCTGTTGGGTAGCACTGTGGGTAGGGCGTATGTACAATTCCCACCTCGTGCATTTCTTGAAGACAGTGAGAACAGTCTCAGGCTCTTGGAGGCAAATTTCAGTGTGTTCCTATGTATTCTGACCCCATCAAGGCTTATTCATTTGCATCTATCCCTTGGCTTTCCTTGTCTAAACCAGAGTTAATCTCTTTAGAGCAGCCCAACTTTCAGTGCAAAGGGTTCACTGTCAAGACTCTTGAGCAATCATCAGCCAAAAACACTCTGAGTTCAGCCCACTGGCTGCTGTAGTTATTACTGTTTCCACCCAGATGGTGTCAGTGTTGGGCTGAATAGCGACTACTGTCCACCTTGGACAGGTTGCTCTGATTAAATCCATCTGTATACCAGGCATCAGGAGCTCCCCCCACTCTCTCTCTACGCCAGTGGTGCTGCCACAGCAATCGAGGCAGAACATTTGGAAGATCTACATACCTACAGGGCCTAGTAGCACCTGTATTTCTAGAGATAGAGGACTGGCGGAGATGGTGCTCCTCTGCTGCAAATAGGCACACCGTCTAGTCAAAGTGGAAGTACGGCTCAGTGGAACATATTTTCAACCCACCCCTTGATAGGAAGGGAATGGTTCTCCTAATACTTTATGCTTCCCGGATCAAGGCAACTTCTATTGTTTGACAGGTACAACTCTTCACAGGGGCAGTATGCTCAAAAGCTCCCAGCTGGCATTTCTCCTCCATACTGGTTTGATTCCCTTAACCCAGAGACAGATTTTACCAACAGAGATTTGCAGAGCTTGACCTTTTAGGATATCAATGCCCAATATGTTCGCTGGTATTGGGGAGATAAAAACCTCATATTCTCATGGGGGAGAATGCCCAACCTGAAGTTTCAAAGAGACTTTCCTGGGGGGACCTGGGTGACTCAGTCAGTTGAGCACCCAACACTTGATTTTGGATCATGTCATGATCCTAGGGTCGTGGGATCGAGACCCACATCGTGCTCTGCACGGAGAATGGAACCTGCTTAAGATTCTTTCTCTCTCTCTCTCTCCCACTCTGCCCCTCTCTCCCACTTGTCCCATCTGAGAGAGAGAGGGAGGGAAGAACAGAGGGAGGGAGGCTTTCCTGACCATAACCATTTGTCCTCCATAACCACGGATGACACTGAGAAGCCAGAAATCATCTGAGAGTTTCAAGTGTTAGAGTATGTTCAGCTCGCTGTCAACCCTGAGTAGGACCAACACAGCACTGGATGGCTAGTCTGTCTGTTCAGGTGGGGGCCCTGGCAACCATGACATCAAACCACACTTCCTTCTCAGTTACTTTCACAAGACCCTTTACAGCCAACTGGGATAGCCTTTTGGTTTTTCCAGCTCCTTCAGTCTCCAGCTCTCAGCCCATACCCATTCCCAGGACTTGCCAATTTCCCCCAAATCAGCAGTGGATTGCTCAACATCCTAAATGTCTTGTTCTACAAATGGGCTCAGCATGAATATCAGCATCCTATACCAGGTGCTGGGGGCAAACTGAAGTATCTTGGATTTCATTCCTGCAGTGAATGTAACCCAATAAGGGCCTTCAAAAACAAAGGAATAGATGGCCTGTCTCATTCCCAATTCCCTAAGAAATTGTCGTAACACCTCTATAAGTTTCCTGGGTCCCACAGGCCCAGGGAGGCCCCTCATTGGGCCTCGTTCTACCTGCAGCCAAGGGTAATTCAATCTATGAGAGAGTGAGCACCCTAAAATCCCAAAGCACCATGCACACACTGCCAGAAGACAGAGTGTGGAGTTATACTGCTCATTTTCTCTGCCTCCTGCCCAGTCAGAGAAACGCCATCATCCCCCTCACCCTGAATATCCTACAGCCACACTCACCATGCCTGGCTATTTTCCCTGGCCTTTTGCTGGAGTTTAGCAGCACAGTAGGAGTGCATTCTCTCTCTCATCATGACTGTTTCCTGAACTGGGGGTTGGCACTGCTGTTGCTGTCTTTTCGCTTTCTTTTCTATTAGGGGTCAGAACAGCACAATGCGCCCAACTATCTAATCTGGAAGTTGTTGTCAATGCATTCACTCATGAGACAGAAATTAAAGGTATAGTATGCAAAAAGAAGATAACATGAGAATTGAGTAAAATGTCTCTTGGAAGTAACAGTAAAATAGTTGCTTGAAAGACAAATGTACAATATCAATTGCTTTCCTTTATAGCCATGACTCCTTGTCTCCATGCCATTTAGTAGGCCCCGCCCACACTGACTCCGGTTTGGGCTATGTGACTCACTTTAGCCAATGTGTCACTAGCAAACTTCACTCAGTCAGAACCTTGAAAAATACCTGCATGTTCCTATTTCTTCTCCTACCTCCTCTTCTTTGCAATGAGTTGGCAGCTCTCTGCATTTTGCCATAAAGTACATGCCTTGGCTATGCTGGTGAAAGGTGAAATTTATGGAGCTGAGTCAAGTTACCCAGTCAGACCAGCAGAGACCTCCCCAAATCAGCTTTCCAGCTGACCCCTGCACATATGAGAGCCCCCTTACCTGGCCGCCTACCCAACCCACAGCTAAGCACAGACTCAGGAGTAAGTTCAGCCAGCACCAGGCAAACACCCAAGCTGGCCTACTAACTCTCAAGGAAAGTAAGTACTTATAATTTTAAAGGAAAAACCAAAAATCAATGCCATTGATACTGCTGACCTCTCAAAGGCCCTTGAATCCGTGGCCCTTAGTATACCTCAGATTTTGTGGTTGTTAACCAGCATTATCATGACAGATCAATGACACATCGACTATAATGTTTAACCTTTTTTTTAATCTGTTCATAGTAACCATATAAATCTCTTTCAAAGCTACTGGGCATAAGCCTAAAATGAGATATGCCAATCTAATATGTAGACACCTGTAGAAAAGGACAACTTTTTCCTTCTTCCCTTTTAGATTCTTTGGTTGGTCTAATAATTAAATTGACATAAGGAAGACTAACAAGAGAAAAGCCAATTTAATTCTGTATGTACAGGAGCCCATAAAAATATGAGATTCAAAAAAAGTGACCGAAGCAGGAAGCTTTTATACCTTTTAGACAAAACAATGAACTTGTGAAGAACTGACAAGACAAAGGGATTTGGGCTTGGGGGAGCAACTTAGTGAAATAGTAACCAGATTTGTATATGCAGCCTTCTCAGTACTGAATTCCCTGTCTCTGCTAAGGATGCCTTCTGCCCCCTGGTAGAGGGTACAGGGAGGGCACCCTCACATCCGAGATGTATTTCTTGCTTTCAGAGGGGAAAAAGAGGGTCAGAGTGTCTTTCTTACCCTGGCTATTTTTAAAGTAACTTTAATTAAAGATAATTAATATACCAAAGTGGCACATTTGGGTGTGGAATATTCTTCCCTCCTTCACATCTATAAAACTTTACTGAGACATATAAAAGAAGTTTGAAATAGGGGCGCCTGGGTGGCTCAGTCAGTTAGGCATCTGACTTCTGCTCAGGTCACGATCTCACAGTTCATGGGTTCAAGCCCCGCATTGGGCTCTGTGGTGACAGCTTGGAACCTGGAACCTATTTCCAATTCTGTGTCTCTGTTTCTCTCTGCCCCTCCCCAACTTGCTCTCTTTCTCTCTCTACACCCCCCCACTCTCTCCCCTCTCAAAAATGAATAAATATTAATAAAATGATAATTTAAAAAAAGAAGATTGAAATAAAGAGACAGTCTCATGTTCTTAAATGAAAAGGTTACCATGGCTGTTCGGAACATCCAGAACACACCACCAACGCGTAGGAGGAGGAGGAAGAGCAGCAGCAGCAGCAGCAGCACTAGTAGTAGTAATAGCAGTAGCAGTAATAATGCATTCGCAGTGGTAAAAGTATTCAGATTTGGAATTTTAATCCTATCATTTCTCAGTAATTATCTGATTTTTCCAAATTTTCCACAATTAGTGTGAATCACTTCTATAATCAGGGCAAATTCATAAAAATAATGATTTTCTTGAAAAGTAGGTTTTTTCATCAACTGCATTCTGTCACTTTTTGTCACAGATTCATTCCAGAAATTAATTTGATTTGCTCTTTGTAAACTATCTATAGCTGCTTTCACTTACCTAGAAATGGCTTTTACCTTTGAGTGTCCAATGAAGCCATGGGAGTTAAGAGATTAAGGGAGACTAAGGGTGGGGGGAAGACTTTACAGATTTTCTAGTTTGAATCAGGAGAATTCCCACGTTGAGGAAAATCTGAAAAACCCTTCTGCATCAGAAACTGCTGCACAAAAAGTTACCTACAACATTTAATGACTTAACGACCATTTATTTGCTCACATTCGGGGGGAGGGGGGCAACAATTTGGGCAGATCTCAATCGGGATGGCTCACTCACTCATGTGTTTGTGGTCAGGTGGCTGGTTGGCTAGGGGCTGGATAATCCTGGAAGACCTCACTCCCATGTGTGGCAACTGGGGGAGAGGGGAACTTTTGGCTTGGCACCTCATTTCTTCTCCAATGAGCCAGCAGGCTAACCAGGCTTCCTCAATGGTGGGTTTGTTCCAAGCTGCAGGTCCTCCTGAAGGCCAGCCTCAGAAGTCCCGCAACATCACTTTTGCCACATGCTACTGGTCAAAATAAGTACAAGGCAAGCCCAGATTCAAGGTGTTGGAGGGGACAGACTACCTCCTGATGCAAAGAGCAACCTGGTCACATTGCAAAGGGGTGTGAGGAATTGCTGCGGCCATCTTTGCAAACAGCTCTCTCACCGCGTCATAATCTATTCATCCTTACTTTTTTAAAAAAAAGTTTCTGAATGCCTTCAAAGTGCTGCCTACTGTCCTAGCCACCAGGGAACAGCAGTGTACAAGACAGACATAATCCTTGCCCTCTGGGGGACTGGAGGTACAACCTCAGGGAAGTCAGGCACTGAACAGTGAGGATAGTGCTGTGAGCGCTACAAAAAGTACCAGTCACAAGAGAGAATAGTTTAGGTGGACCTCGTGCTGAGGAGGGAGGACAGTAGCAGAATGGAGCAGGGGTCGGAGAAGGAAAGACAGAGAAGACTGTTATTTCCTGTGAGAAACTCTCAGAGCTTTCTACTTCCTGCATCTCTGGGTCCTAACGCCTCATTTTACTATGTCTATGCTGCACGTGTATTTCTTTCTCCCTTGCCATATAAATCGCACAGTTACAGAGTAAAAAGAAGAAAACTTGAGGGGAAATACTCCTTTCAAAGAAAAAAAAGAAGAAGAAGAAATAACTTCTGTGAAAAAGTAATACTTTTTTATCATGTCAAAATCTTCTCTTAATTTGAGGAATTTATTATTAATTAAGAAAGCTGAGTTTTTCAAGTGCATAATTCTCCCTTTGATCTACAGGCCTCCAGGCTATAAGTTCCCAGAAGCCTGAAGTAGGTTTTATCTGAAGTGTTTTCCTAGCAAAGGCATTTTCTGTGGCACAAAATGAAGCCACAGTTGTGGCTGCATTTTGTTAGAAGATCCAAATCGATAAGCTGAGATGCCAGGGTTTGAAAACCCGGTGTGCCAGAGGTAGTCAACTTATTAATCTATATAGAGCACACTGAGAAGAAGATTTAAGGGTTTTGATGGCAGTTCAAAGAGGGATCGAGATGAAGAATCCTTTGGGAGACGAGATGGAACACAAGAGCACGTTAGAGATTTGACATACAACTGCAGGAAGGCTCTTCACCAAAGTGTCATTCTCTTCCCTGCAGGTTTCTTGGAAATGTGCTTCTTGTGTTAAGTTCAAAGTGTCCTATGATGGGTCTGTGAGGTAGACACTCCTAGGGGGTGTGGTATAGGCTGTCAAAGAAAATAGCAAATAGCAGCAGGCTCTCTTGACAAGAAGAGCGGTCAGAGTTCAGAGTGTTGAGAACACTGTTAAGGATTATTTGACCAATGAGTCAAGAGATATTTTTGAGCCCCTCTTATATACTAACATTAGGTCAGGTTCCAGGGATATAATGTTGAGCAAGGCAGACAGCATCCCTGCCCTTACAGAGATTATAGTCTGTTGGGCAGGATGGATGGTAATCAGGCAATTCCAAAACTATGCAAAAAGAACTGTGATAGAGGAACACAGAGTGCCATGGAAACACAGTAAGAGAGCACCCAGCTCAAACATGAAGACCACCTGACAGAAGCGACCTCTGAGCTGAGGACTGAAGGATGTACAATGGTTAATCAACAGAAGAGGAGGATCCTGGTTAAAGGTGGCAAAATTCACCAAAATGAAAGTAAAAGAAGTTTTAAAATAAAAGACATAAACACATAAGCCCACAAAGGCAGAGAGAGGGAGAAGAAAGGCACTAACTAGAAATTTTAGAATTTGGAAAGCAGATTGACAAATGGAAAATGACTTAGCTGAATGGAGAAAACCCATGCGCAACCAGCAGCAGGCAAAACCAAGATGTAATGCCATGAACACTGCTGACTTCTTGAAGGCTCTTGAATCCATGGCCCTTGGTACCTGAGGAAGCAAAGATGGCTTTACAACAAGTCCACTGATTAAAACTCTGCTAAGGGGGAACTTGACCCCCTCCTCCACTCTGCCCCGCCCAGCACCTGCCTATCACCTATCCTGCCCAGACACTGAGGACTGAAGGTGTTTCCCTTGAGGAAGGTAAAACAAGTGTCTAGACTAAAGACCTGTGTCACAACCCAAGGCGGAGACACCTTACTACAACCACGCCTCACACTGATATGGAAAGCCCTTGCTCTCTTGAACCACCTAGTATCCTAATCACAGACCTACATGCTCTATGACCCCAAGAGTCTTTTCTAAGGAATCTCAACAACTGCAGAGGAAAGACCAAAAAGTGGTTGACCATTGGGGGTTCCCTAATCAATGGCACAACAAGGTCACCCTACAGTGAAGACTACCATCAACAAGCATGCCCCACCTTACCTGTGCAGATTCCAAATGGGCTTTTCATGCCCTACTTTTCAATGTGAACAATCAAGGATTTCAGGACATTGGAAGAAATCATCGAAAATGGAAAGCAGACATCTATTCTAAAGCAAACAAATCAATCAAAAAAAAAATGCAAAGAGAGAAAAAGGTTGCAATCAGAGAAGGAATCAACTTCACCCAAAATTTCTTAATGTCCTCAGCAAAATAAGAGGAGATAAATAACATAGAACAACATCCTTTTATTTGCTCAAGCTGCAAACTGATTCATCCTGACTCCTCTCTTTATACACACTCCAGTATCCTATTTGTCAGCAAATCCTACGACGCTGTCTTCAAAAGCTATATGGAATTTGACCACTTCTTAAATCATTCACTATCCCTGCCCTGGTCCAAGTGAGGCCCATTTCTCACCTGGATTACTGTAATAGGCTCATAATCGTTCTCCTTGCCTCTATCCTTGTCCTAATACACAGCAGCCAGAGTGATCCTTTTAAAACATAAATTAAATCAGATCATTCCTTTGTCCAAAACCCGTATCAGTTTCTGCGTTCAGTCAGAGGAAAAGCCAACATACTTATAGGGGTTTAAAGAGTCGCATGTAATCTGGACCCACCCATACCATATCCCCCACCGCAAGAGGCCCCCCATGCTGAATTCCTTAGTTCTCCTCCAACACTCAGGCACGCACGGCCCTGGGGACTCGGCTTCAGCTTTTCCCCTTGCCCAGAACAATGCTCCCTCCTTAGATAACTCCTTCATTAGCTTCAAGTCTTTGCTTAAATGTCACTTTCACAAAGCCATCTACACTGTCCCACTCTTGCCACTGATAACATTCCTCACTCTTCTATATACTATTTTTCCCTTAGCACATACTACCTTCTCACACATGTCTACAGTGCACGGCCCATCACTAGAACATGAGTTCTTCAGGGCAGAGTATTCTTTTTGCTGAATGCTGTATTTCAAGCATCTGAATAGTGCGTGGCAAACAGGATGCTGCATTCATTTCCTAGGGATGCTGTAACAAAGTACCACAAACTGGGTGTCGTCAACATCACGGCCAGTTAGCAAGACACATCCAAGAATATGAAATGAAATCATCAGTCTGACAGGAACATGGAGCCCAGTGCAGGGACTTTTAATAGTGAGAGATGAACAAATGGAGTTAGACACAGAGCTCTGTGAACCATGAGAGGAGAATCTGACTGTATCTTGAGAGCGGTGAGGGAGCTTGAAGGGAGTTGGAGTTGTGATCAGATTTGCCTCTTATACAATCACTAAGACTGTGTACATGAGAGAATGTTCGGGGCCTAAGTGGGCTGCAGGAAACTCAAGCACAGTTCTCCCTTAGGCCCCATGACTCTGTAAGCCAGTCTTTACTCGATGAACTATTGCCTCTGAAGTCCCATTGTGAACAAGCAAGGTTGTTCATCCAGCGAGCATGTCTCATGCAGCGAGCGAGGCTCCTGGTAACCATGAGCACAGCAGCTCTGGCTTTCTAGCTGAAATGTACAGGGCTGGTGGCCATTGGAAGACCAGCATCCCAGGATGAAGCTGGAGTCCTGAATCAAAACAGACAGTCCAATCCAAGTTAACAGTCTCTACGCTTCTTAAGGTGATTGAGCATATGATCTGAGTAAAGGAAATAAAAGGAATCTTTGCATAATATTAAGGAAAAGAAAGCAAGGTGAAATATCTTAATCATCTAGGGCAGAAATGTTATGAGAATAAAACGAATCCAATATATGTAAATTTCTTAATGGCAAAGAAAAAAAAATGTGCCCAGTTAGAAAATCATGAAGACTTTAGGAAACCTTATTTTTTTAAAAGCCCCTGTGAAGTTTAAGTTAAAATAAATAAGAAGGTCTGAGTTACATATGTTGTAATTTTGTTTATGCTGTTAGTAAACTGCTTACAATAGTCTTTAAATACTGAGAACTGGAAAGAGACCACCAAAGTCTGTGGAAAAATGCCAAGACATTTTTACAAGCCACAAAACTTTCTAATGTACCCAGCTTTGCTTTCTCACTAAAAGTCCCAGGCAGGGGATGAGAGGAATTATAGAAAGCTTTTTAAAGCATCTAGAATATAATGGCATCATGATTAATATGTTTCAGGCATTTATGAAGGGAAAAAAATCATATTGGACAAAACTGGGAGATGTTTTTGATAGAACGCCAGAATTAATGAATGGAACACAGTAGGTGTTGATTTTATGTCATTATAAGTTAAGCCTTTTATTTTGCCGTCAAGGAATGAAAAATAAATATCAAACCAGTCTGACCCGCTCTCCTGATTTAATAGCTTAATTTCCAGAAATGCCAGTGAAAAATAGCACAAATGTTTGCCTAGGCCAATTCTTCTTTATTATAGTTCATCCAGTTTCCCTTTTTCACAAGGAATGCAGCACCTAACAGAACTTAATTAAGTTTATATTTTATAGCACGAACCACATTGCCTTACAAGGGGAAGCTTGTTAGAGGCATTTGAGAAGTATGTGTCCTGGAACCCAGTCCCTAACAGAGCATGCCAAGACCACGACAATGTTCCATGGAATTCTTATACCTAGTGGCTAGCACAACACTGAAGACTCTACTTCTCACATATATAAGGTAATTGACATTGTACACCAAGCCAGAGCAGTGATGGAAACATGTTACACCAATGTCAAGAAGGGAGTAGTCTCTGGGAGATTTATTTCTAGCCCTAATTGACACTTTTCTTCCCCCACACAGGACTGGAGTTTTGATATTCTTTCTTGTTCTATGTTGAAAAAGGGTGTCAGAAGGATTCTCCCTGACCCCCCCTTAATAGTATTGAAGGCAACATGCATCATGAAATTCCCTTAAGGTAAAAAGGTACTTAACGTGTAACAGTTTATTCTGTCAGAGGATTTGGTGTGTCAAAGCCTCAGGAATCAAGTTGTTGTAACAACTTGCTTGCTAATGTTTTTGAAGAAATTGGCTTGACCCCAGTCAAGTGACCGATTCCCTGTCAAAGCTAACTGAAACATGAATGTTTAAACGAAGATTTATATCAGGTAGATAATTCAAATGAAAATAAAAGCAGGTGGCATTGTAATGACTTCTCTGAGAAAGCAAATATAGAAGTAGGAATGTTTCTGTTACGAGGGGGCCAACTGCATATACAAGTAAAAGCAAGATAACACTTGCCTAAGAAAAGCAGAAGTTTATGACACTTTCACAGAAAAGTCCAGATGTAGAGAGTACAGGTTTGGAATAAAAGCATCATAGTGACATCAGAAATGCAGGTTCATCTCTGCTCCATTGTCAAGGTCACCTCATAGTCCAAGATGCATTACATTACAAATGCAGTCCACACAGCAGGAAGGGAATGGGAGAAAGGTGGAAAGGCCACTTCCCAGCCACATTAGCCCCTTTAAGCAATCTTGCCAGAAGTTTCATAGAACCTTTCTGCTTGTATCTCATTGACAATATCTTAGTTATATAGCAATACCCAAGATTGAGAAAGCATCTTCTAGAGATTACATGGCTCTCCAAGATATAAATCAGGATTCATTTCAAAGCAAAAGGTGGCAATGGATATTTGGGTAAGCAACTAGCTTTCCCTGACTCACTGGACTGTTTTTTCTCCTTGTTTATAAAACTGAACATGTGACTATGTAATAGTGACAGAGGGCAGATCGGTGGTTGCCTGGAGATAGGGAATAGGTGTAGGACAAGAAACTGTAAAGGGATATGAGGCATCTTATAAAACATAAGAATGTTCACTATCGCAATTGTGGTGAGATTCTTGTAATTCTACGCATATGTCAAGTTGTGTGCACGACTATGTGCTATGTACTATGCTGTAGATGGAATGTTTGTGTCTCCCAAAAAATTCATATATTGAGTCCTAATCCGCAGTGGGATGGCAATTGGAATGGGGCATTTGAGGGGTGATTAGGTCATGATGGTGGAGCCCTCATGAATGAGATTAATGCCTTCATAAAGGAGACACTAACGGGCTCCCTGGCCCTCTTCTGCCATGTGAGGACACAGCAAAAAGATGGCCATCTCACCAGACAGTGAATCTGCTGGTGCCTAGATCTTGGACTTCCAGCATCCAGAACTGTGAGAAATAAAGTTTTGCTGTTAAGAAGCCACCCAGCCCATGGCATTTTTGTTACAGTAGCCCAAAGACATACTGTATATTAATTATACCTACTAATTAAACTATAGAGTGAGAAACTTTAAAAAAAAAGTGAACATAACAAAAGAGACTACACATACACTTTTCAGAAAACCATGTCCCAGTGCTGTTAAAGGAATAATTATTCCCGCTTAATTGTGGACTTGCTTCTTTAAATGCCCTGCCTGTCAGATTGAGATTCTTCTTGTAAAACCTGTGAACAGAGAGATGATAATGACGGTATCAGATAACCCACTATTGTGATAATGCTGGTATGAGATAATCTACTGCACTGAGTCATAAGTAAACGCTGACAAGTATAACATCAGCTGTAAGCAACAGAAAATGTCTTGCATTCACCAATTTTAAAAAAGTTCAGCTCCTCACTTGGTAAAAAAATTCATTGCATTTATTATCTTTGATCTCCTCTTTGATTGCCAAGGAGGTTGGAGTAGGAACAATTATTTCTTTTACAGAATGAGTGGCAGTGAAGAAACAAAAATTCAAAGGTCCTTGTACCTCCTGGAGAGGAAAGGAGAAGATATATTCTCCCATATCCAGCAGGGCCTACGTCCCTTCAACAACAGTGAGCAGATGCAGCCCCTGCTGCTGGTGTCTGTCACCACCCTCAGGACCAACAACCCTAGCATCCCTTGCCAGCCAGGCCACACCCCTCCTCAGCAATCCAGACACCTTCCAGACCAAACACCATATCTCCATACCAGGTGGAGGTATCTTGAGATCTGAGCACCAGCTACATGGCAACCCCTCATTGGAGGCCCAACCCCCAAACCCCTGAGAGTTCAGTGACAGTCCGTGGGCCCCTCCTCTAAGCCCCAGGCACGGGCAATACCACTAGTTCTCTTCTGTTCCCTTGAGCTACTATCTCAAGGATAGTAGCTTCTTCCTAAAGTCCCTAACCTTAAAGTTACTCTAATATCCTCTCCTTCAAACTTCCAGTATCTATATAACCAATTCCTTGTATTTAATCCTCGTGTTTGAAATACCTGGTGCAACTTTCTTTTTCTAGCTAGCCTTTGACAGGTAAAGGGGACACATTTCTCCCATAAACTGCAGCTCCTCCATATCCTATGAGCTTAACAGACCCATTTTCCATCACTATCAAAGTGAACTAATAATCTATCACCTTTGCCGGCCTGTGTTTCAAAAAGGAAAGGGGTATACCTGGGAGCCTGGGCACCAGACCAGCCCCAACATGAAAGTGCAAGCAAGTGGCTGATGGAAAAGCACACAGGAGAGAACCAGAGGACTGGATTCTAATCTGTAGCTGAGTCTTTGACTCCCATCAGGGACAAATTCTCAAGTATCTTAAACTTTAAGTACTCATTTGTTAAATAAGAGGGCTCAACTAGATAATCTTTAACTTTCCCTCTAGTTTTTACTTTGTTAGAGTTAAAAACCCTTTTCTGTCTCAATTTCCTCATCTGAAAAATCTGAAAATCTGAAAACTAAGTGGCAATTCTACTCCTCTGAGAAGCTTGTTTTAAAGATACCACTTAATAGTTTTTATACTATTTGGAGGACAATTAATCAATCTCAATACAATTCTTGAGCATCTCACTGTAGCACAAGTAGTATATACCAAGTGCTGAAAACACAGAAATGAATAAGATGCATGACTTGCCTTCATGGAATCTGCAATTTACTAAGGAAGACAGAAACATAATAAAAACTATAATACTGTATGAAATATGTAAAAGGAAGAAAGTAATGAATGGGAAGGAAGGGGTGGCTGAAAGATGGCCTCCCAAAGGAGGTGACATCTGAGGTGAGTTTTGAAGGAGGAATAGACATTTGCTAGGCAGAAAAAAGAGGAAAGCATTCCTGACACACTTCATATTACAAAGAGAAGGGCGTGAAAGCTCATAATGTCTTCAGAGAAGTAGAAACCATTCAACACTGTGGAAGTTAAAGTGTGCTGAAGTAGTGGAGAGGATGAAGGCTGAGGACGGCCATGCCATTCGAAGAGGTTAGATCTCATCTTGTAGCCCTTGGGGACTACTGGGGAGTGTTTAGAAGAAGACTGGCATGGTTCCATTTCAGAAGAAGTGACGCTGGCAGCAACATGGAGAATCAGTCAGGGGCCAACAGCCCAGCTTCAAGGTTATGCCGGTCACCTGGGCCATGGATGATGAAGGCTGGAACTAGGGCAGTCACAACAGGAGAGGGCAGATTTGAGGGAGACAGAGAACCCGAAGCAGGCTCCAGGCTCTGAGCTGTCAGCACTGAGCCTGACACGGGGCTCAAATCCATGAACGGCAAGACCATGGCCTGAGCCAAAGTTGGATACTCAACTGACTGAGCCACCCAGGTGCCCCAGCACTCTCTAATCTTTAATGGACTTGACCATTCAGTATTATTTAACACTTATGAGCATGCCCCCCACCTTTAGAAATTACTTTTCTTTGGACATGGATAGTATCACATTTTCCTGATGTTCTTCCAACTCTCTAGTCTCTCCCTGCAGTCTGGTCTTTCCTTGCCCCGCCCTTACATTTAATATTCCTCAGGTTTCTCTCTTTGGCCCTCTTCCCTTCTCCCAATATGAACTCCCTGCTTATCTATTTGTTCTCTATACTTCAAATACCTATACTCTCAAATAACTGTCTGACTTCAGGCTCACATGGCTGAGAGCCTAGTGGGCATCTCTAAGTTCCATAAGGACAGGATCCATGTCTGACTCATACAAACAATGGGTACATACACATGCATGTAAGGATGTGTGCTTGCGCACACACATGCACAGGAAAACCACACTATATGGGAAGGGTTCATACCAGTTATTTGGGGTTATTTTTATGGGAGGAATAGACTTCCATTTTTTATTTTACAAGCATACATTTGTTTGAATTTTGTACAGTGAACATGAATTATTCTTATAATTTTTTTTAAATATAAAGGAATTCCTAAATAAATAAAGGAATTCCAGGCCCTTCCCCCGTTTCCAATTGCTGCTGACCCTCATCACGTCTCCATGACCATTGTAACATCCTTGCCTCTAATCTTGCCTGCGCTCAGCTCTGTCCTCCAAATCATCTCCAAATCATGTCTTCCTGTACCTCCTCACCCGCTTTCAGGCACACTGACCTCATTCTCCACACAGCAAATCTCTAATAATCCTTGAAGATCCATCTCAATGAATTCCCCAGACTCTTTCAAGCAGAGTGATCACCTCAACACTTTGCAGCTCCATTTGAGCATCTCTACAGGAAACTGTAAGGCATCTAGGTTCACAGTTTCATGAGAATATGAATCCACAGAGCAATAGTCCTGCCTCAGCATGTCCTTGTCACCCTAGTGCCTGGCTCATCACTTGCTGGCTAGGAGATGTTCAATAAGTGTTTATTAAATGAACAAGACATACATTCCTAAGTGTACTTGGGAAAATGATAACAAGCTCTTTTGGTTTCCTTTTACCTCTCCTCTCTTTGCCCCCATATCCCATATCCAGGCATCCACTCTGCAGCGGAGGACACCATCACTGCCATCAGATGCGTCCCCGAAGCCCCGGCGCCTGACCACACCACGCCCAACACAGTGCTCCCCTCCCTGCCGATGCCTTGCGCAGTCGTTGGAAAGCCTTAGGAGACCTGCCAGGGACATGGCCTTTGACGGCTGCTCACGAAGCACTCCTCTGCTTCCTTATCCAGAAACGCACGGTGGTAAGCAAGATGAGCCCCATGAGGTTGGCTGAGAACTGAATGGGATAGTACCTGTAAAGCAACTGGAGCAGAATCTGGGTCCCTGCAGGAAACGCCACGATTCTTCCTTTCTCCCAGCATTGTTCTCTTTTTAATAGATTTTTGAAAACAAGGCAGAGTTTGCCATTTTTCAAATGACTATTTAATGAAGGTAACAGCAGGTGAAAGAGGCAGTAAGGGCCAAAGGTTTGGAAACAGAATCCTGCCTGGTTCTCTCAGGTCACTTTGCAAACAGCCCTGCTTTGTCTGCTTAAATACCCCTATCCTCTACTGGACTTCCTCAAATATACCCTGTCCTCCTCCTCCTATAATGCCCCTCCTGCACAGCTTCTCTGCCTAGCTAAATCTTACCCATCCTTCAAGGCCCCGGTCACCGATCACCTCCTCTGTGGAGCCTGCTCTGATTATCTGAGAAGGAATTAGGTCACTTCTTTCTGTTTCCACAGAACTTCATGCTCACCTCTCTATTCAACTACATCACACTATTCTCAAAGCTCCATTTCTAGGTCAGCTTTCCCACACTAGCAAGAAGGGAGCTTTCTCAAAAGTGTCAATATCTTCCTTCTCCATGATGCTTACGAGATCTGCTCCGGAAGATGAGCCAGCACCGATTTCCAAAGCCACAGAGTAAGTAAAGAAGAAATTAATTATCACTGACATAGAGAATTTTAAATCTGGAAGTCGTTATTTGAATTTGGAACAAGAAAGAGGCCCTTATTAAATCATTTCAGGGCACAGAGTGGCAAGAGATACTGTGAGCACTGGATGAGATGGCGGGAATTCCTGGCTCTTCTCTGTGTCGGAATTTAATTTCTACCTTAAATAAATCTCACTCTCAATGGGAGTTTTGACAGTACCAGGGCCATTAATGAGAAAGAAAAACCCTGGAAACCTAATTATCAGCTCGAAAGACACCCAGGGACAGCTATGTGAGGAAAAGGTGTGAAATCTGACTGGTGTATCATTTGGGGCCTGTGCTGCATCTGGGTGTTTGTAACTAATGCAATTATTTTCTTCTAGGGCTGTCTCTAAGGGATGTTTTAAAGAATGCCATTTAAAGTGACCACACAGTAGACTGAAGAAAAAGAAGTAACAAATTGTATACAGACATCATGGAAAAGAGAGCCAGGTGTGCTGACAAAGATTACTCCTTCAAACAAGGTTGCACCTATTCTCTGATGGGCAGCCTTTAAATTAAATGGTGCAAGTAGCCAGTAAGTACCTTCAGAGAAGAGGAGGGAGGACCACGATGACAAAAATGGTCCAGATTCTATTACATGTTATTTGTCACTCAAAAGAAAGGCTTTAACCAACAAAGCAGGCTTTTCACCAGATGATGGTGCCTTTGCCAGGCATGTACTGGCTGCTTTGCTATGTTTTATTGTTCCATGTTTCACTGTTACATTTTCTTCATTCTGTCCTTCAAGTGGCCTGAATTCAGGGTCCCATGTGCACATGTAACCTTAAACAGCAGACCCTACTGTCTGATTAGCAAATTGCCTCAAAAATATTCAGGGAACTTCAGAAATATTTCACTCCAAAACGACATGTGACCTTCCCCCTTACTGGAGGGTAATCGCCTACATCAAAGTTCTTAAAAATATTTCAGGCTTTCGGCCAGAAATTCTTCTCCTGGGGAATCTATTCTAAGAAAATTGTTAAATATTTGTGCAAATATGTGTGTATGAGGCCAATCATTGTAGTAATTGGTTCAAATCTCTTAAATAACTGACCATGATAAATTGCTAAAAGAAATTATGATCCATTCACCTAATGAAATCTGATAGCACCTAAAATTAAATATCGGTAATGGTATATTAAATGGAGGAGGGGGAGAGGGAAGGTTACAAAATGACTAGAATGATCTCATTTTTTTTAAAAAAAATTGTTTAATGTTCATTTATTTTTGAGAGAAAGAAAGAGAGAGATAAAATCAAGTGGAAGAGGGGCCGAGAGAGCGTAAGACACAGTATCTGAAGCAGGCTCCAGAATCTGAACTGTCAGCATAGAGCCTGATGCAGATCTCGAAACCATGAACTGTGAGATTGTGACCTGAGCCGAAGTTGGACACTCAACCAACTGAGCCACACAGGTGCCCCTAGCATGATGTCATTCTTGTGAGGAAAATAATATTTTGGTTTTTTATTTTCCTGATCAGGTCAGTGGGTTGGTCAGTATAAGAAAAAATAAGTTAAAGTGGTAAAACATGACAAATAACCATTTTGTTTTAACCTAAAACATAAATGTACACTCCTCCACCAGTCATTTGATAAAAAGCCAAGATTAATTTATTTTGGTTGTGGGTCCACTTTTTATAGCTCTTGCATCATCTGTCTTTATGTACTACACTGTCAAGTATTTTCAGTTTCAATTTCTTTAATTGGTGAGAAAACATAAAGACTGTTGTGAAGCAATCTAAGTCCAAAATACATCCATATTTTTATAATTTTCCCCAACTCTGATGGTTGTCTTGCTTCCACCTGACTTGATAGCAAAAACTTAGCAAGTTGCATTCTGAAAATTTTTTCCACACCATAGAAGTTAATTTCCATAAAAGTGACTCTCTTTTCCAAATCACATTTCATCAGTTTGCATAACTGAGATAACACAACCAGTATAAACAAATTTCAGGGGCGAAAATACAACTAGCTCTTGATCAGTAGACAAAGCTGGTGAGAAAGTAAATGCATTCTTGTAAGTGACCCTCCTTGCCACATCAGGCAAAAAATTGTTACTGAGAAAATGGAAAACATTGTTTAACCCAGCATGTAGGCCTGGTAGACATCAGAGAAAGATGGAAATGCTCTTCTCCCAATTGTCAGTGTGGCTCGCCTGACAGTAATCTTCCAATCTGAACCTGGGCCATCTTCCTAGGAAGTCTTCCATGATTTGACCATTTCTCCAATTCTTCATTGCATCACCCTGTGTTTTCTTCATAAAAATCATTATCTGTAACTCTCATTTATTTTTTAAAAATTTTTAATGTTTATTTTTTGCCGGGGTGGGCAGAGACAGAGCAAAAGTGGGCAAAGGGCAGCAAGAGTGGGAGAAACAGACTCTGAAGCAGGCTCCAGTCTCTGAGCTGTCAGCACAGAGCCTGACACAGGGCCTGAACTCACGAACCATGAGATCATGACCTGAGCCAAAGTCAGATTCTTAGTCGCCTGAGCCACCCAGGTGTCCCTGTAACTCTCATTTATTCTTTGATCACTTATGTCTTGTCTCTCCTCACCAGCAGAATATAAACTTCTCCATCCAACTGTTCATTAGTGCCTAGCACAGTGCTTGATATGTAGTGGTCATCTGACGTTTATTGAGAGTTTCACTTACTGCTTATCGTTTAAGTGATCTAGTGGTATTGAGAGGGAGGAATGTTCTATCTCATCAGAGAAATACATACTCTTATCACCCACAGTATAAGCTGCAAACAAGTTATTGATGTGGAAAACAGAGGCAGAAGGAAATGGCAGATAAATTTCCTTCTAACCTGCAGCCCATTGACAACTACTTGAGGCAGGCAGAGCAAAACCTTCTCCAGGATCTCCCTACTCTCTTAATGTTAATGCTTTGCTAGCTGGAAAAACAACCTTACCTTGACAACAGCTAGGCCTCCAGTATCCTGTGAGTCTTCTTTAGCATATGAAAATCTCTTTGGAAACTTCCTCTTGACTTTACCTCCCCAAACTCCCAAGTATATAATTAGTCTCTCCCATCCTGAGGCAGCATTTCCTGCCCATGGGTCTTGTCCCCATGCTTTAATAAAAGCACCTTTTTTCACCAAGGAAAGTCTTCAAGAATTCTTTCTTGGCCATCAGCTCCAAATCCCACCATCATCCCAAAACCTCATCATTTACCATTAAAAAATAATTTAAGTTATGATTGATAACACTATGCTGTCATTGTCTATTTTCAAGCAACACATCCAAGGCTCTGATAAATAGAAACATCAGACAGCAAGGGCCTTGACAATTCTCTGGGAACTTCTCCAACAGCACACAATTTCTGAACTATCTGTATTATTAGCATTTCACCCAGACAAATTTAACCTAGAGGAAGTAAGTATCCCACCTGATTTGACCTCTCTTCCCATGAAACTCATCAATAGTAACAAATCAAATAAACCTAATTATCTCTGGCATCTCTCCTTTAGAATATGAAAGAACAAATTATTTTGAGTTTCCAGGGCACTTTGAAAATCTCAAAGACCATTTTATATGCAAAAGACATTATTTAGGATTCACTTTTGCAAAGGCAAGAGTCTGACTCACCATGAGTCCCTCATTACCAACAGAAACTGAGCACAAGGAGCTCCAAGAGGCTGGGTTACCCGGGTGGAGTAAATAGGTTTCCAAAGGCAAGAGTTGTACTCCTACCCACGACATAGCTCCCAAACTGGGAAAGACAATCTGCACCAGCCAGCTAAGGTAATCATTTTCTTCGAAAGGAGATTTATTAATGAAGAATGTCTCAAAAAGCAAAGGAAAGGAGTCTGGGCTCTTAGTCTCACTGAAGCAGATAAACAAGAGAGTCAGTCATCTGCCAGCCTTCGAAGACTCATGATGAAGGATGGGGTGGGTATATCTCAGAATAAACAAGGGCAAGACAGTCCTTTGTGGTTGTCAAGGACTCCCTCCTCAACTGATCTTTAGACATCTCTGAGCACTCTCCTTAACTAGGTCTCATGATTGGCCTGCTGACCCCGTTTCACAAGAATACTGCCAAGCCAATTTAGCAAGAACCTCCCCACCCCTGATAGCTAACCAAATTCCTCTCAGTAGTTTTCCATCCACTGACCTTCTCACCCTGACCTTCCCATCTGCCCCTGTTGTATCAGAGATGAGTTCAATCTCTCTGACTGCAATAATCTTGACCCCTGTTGCAATACTCTTTTTTTTTTTTTAAGAGTAATAATTTATTTACTTAAATTCAAGTTAGTTAACATACAGGGTAGTATTGGTGGCAAAAGTAGAACCCCATCATTGATCATTACATACAACACCCAGTGTTCATTCCAACAGGTGCCCTCCTTAATGCCTTTCACTCATTTAGTCCATCCCACCCCAGCCATCTCTCTTCTAGCAATCCTGAGTTTGTTCTCTGTATTTAAGAGTCCCTTATGGTTTGCCTCCCTGTTTTTATCTTATTTTTCCTTCTGTTCCCCTATGTTCATCTGTTTTGTTTCTTAAATTCCACATATAAGTGAAATCATATGGTATATATGTTTCTCTGACTGACTTTTTTGCTTAGCATAATACATTCTAGCTCTATCCACAGTGTTGCAAATGGCAAGACTTCATTCTTTTTGATCACTGAGTAGTATTCCATTGTTCTCTCTCAAAAAAATAAACATTTAAAAAATTTTTTAAAAAGAAATCCAACTGATTTTCAGTTATCAAAAAAATTTCCCAACAAATAAGAGTCCTATGACAGATGGCTTCCCAGGGGCAGACATTTAAAGAAAAGTTATTGCCTGTTCTTCTGAAAACTTCCAAATCCATCCTATGAGGCCAGTATTACCTTGATTCCAAAACCAAAGATCACACTAAAAAGGAGAATTACAGGCCAATATCTCTGAAGAACATGGATGCAAAAATTCTGAACAAGATATAAGAAAATCAAATCCTACTGAACATTAAAAAAATTATTCATCACAATCAAATGTGATTTATTCCTGAGCTGCAGTGGTGGTTTAATATTTGCAAATCAATCAGTGTGATACACTACATCATAATAAAATAAGGCTAAGAACCATATGATCCTCTCAATAGATGAAGAAAAAGCATTTGACAAAACACTGCATCCTTTCTTGATAAAAACCTTCAAGAGAGTAGGGATAGAGGGAATATAACTCAACATCATAAAAGCCATATATGCAAGACCCACAGTTAATATCATCCTCAATGGGGAAAGCCCCATTGTCAGGACCCTAAAGTCAGGACCTCAACAGGAATGTCCACTTTCACCACTGTTGTTCAACGCAGTACTAGAAGTCCTCCGAGCCATCAGCAATCAGACAACAAAAAGAAATAAAAGGCATACAAATTGGCAAAGAAAAAGTCAAACTTTCACTCTTTGCGGATGACATGATACTCTACACAGAAAACCCAAAAGACTCCACCAAAACACTGCTAGAGCTGAGACATGGATTCAGCAAAGTCACAGGATATAAAATCAACATACAGAAATCAGTTGCAATAGTCTTGAATAAAGTCTTCCTTGACTGTTTAACTCCATCTGGTCCAATTTTTCTTTGAGAACAGTTAGCTCTTCCTGAAACACAAATATGTGGTGGTATTTCATAACTCTCACTGCTTTCTCTGGAACCACAGGACTTCCATGAAGTTGAACGCTGTCAGAGGAGATAACAAAATTCATCTCCCCCAGTGGTTTGCACCAAATAATTAAGTGCTTTCAAAATTCTGATTAAGTCTAACTTCTTTCTGACCATAAGGGAAACACCTGTTACCAATGTTTTTTGAGCACCATACTCTAGGCCAGCCTATCTGAAAGGAATAATAAAGATGATCAAGATAGGATATGAGAGGAAATCAGCCCCTCCCATATCTAGAAACCTCATCCAGTTAAAAAGTCAACCAACCAAAACTATCCTCAAGATTTTACTACCTTGTGCAATCAAGACCCCATTATAGAATTTCAATGTCATAACCGTTTTTGCTCTCCAGGACAAATAATGGGCCTCACTTTATTTTCACAAGTGTATTTGACGTTTTTTCAAATGTATATTTGACATCTTTTCAAATGTATATTATCACCACTCCTTTCAAATATAGCCCTTTTCAAAAAGGTGCTGGAAGTCAACTTGTAAGCTGACTTATAAGTTCATCTTCCCTTCTCTGTTAAGTGTCCCTTTGTCTCCTTTTACCTACCTATTAAGTCCCTCCTCCTCAACTGACCACAAAGCAAAGCTTGAAATGTAGACTGAATATAAGAAGAAGTCTATGAGACAAGAAAACTAAAGGCACCCCATAAGAGAAAAAGCTGTTTTGTTTTTTTTTTCCCTTGGCTTCTTTCCTGGCTTCTATTCTTGCTAGGACCTGCACACCTGTCCTTCACATGCCTTCAAGTATGTCTTGCTTGTAAGGGACCAAGAGTTAATGATATCTTTGGAGTCTTCCAGCACAACAGATAATATCTAAGGAATGATGGGGTAGAGCCATCATCTGCCTATTCCAGATCACTGGCACTAGACATACTGACACCAAGACTCTTGGCTTCAGGCAATAAGTGACTTATGATGGACACCTAGACCCTGTCCTTGTTCTGACCAGTTCCTGGATGGTCAAACTGCACCAGACACATGCACCAGACCACAAACACTAATAAAAACCCCAAGTCCCAATCAAAAACAAGACTCTCTTTTCCCTTCCAAGTCTCCCGAACACTCCATCTGTATCTCTCTTTCTCTCTCTCCATATTTATATCTATAGATACACATATATGGATATATATGTGTTTTATATATATATAAAACATATACATATATATACACATATATGTATATATGCATATACATGCATATATATATATATACATATATCCATCCATCCATCCAATAAACTCGGCTTTCACATCCTGCTGGCTTACATTTGATTTCCATCCTGTATGAAACCAAAGAGCCTCTTGGCTAGTCCTGTGAAATCCCCCTCTGGATCCTAAAATCTGCCTGCTGCTTCATCACCTCCATGTGTTAAAAAAAAAAATGGGATGAGGCAGCTCCCAGCCCCTGGCTGGTAAGCACTTTCCTTCTTTTCTCTGACACAAGTCCTGCAAGCAACAACATCTTGTTTTATAATTTTGAGCCTGAGGTGTCATCCCCCCACCACCACAACCGAATCCCTGCTGAAGTGAAGTTTTCTAGAATCTGGTAATATCTAAATCTAAGGTGATAGCAAATCCTTGCCCAGGAAGCAGTTTAGGAGTCCTAAATGTTAGGTTTCTTCTGAGAATCTCAGAGTATGGTTCTGTCAACAAGGTTTGAACAAGTCATTCTGTTTTAATATGACAATTTCTGTACAAGAACCAGTTGGAACACAGTCCCAGCTGATTTCCTGTCCCCTTCCCATCTCCCTTAACCCTCTCACCCTGTCTTTTCCTTTCCCTCTCCCTCCCTTCTTTCTCTTCCTAACACACACACACACACACACACACACACACACACACACACACACGTTTTTTAACCTTAAATCTGCCAGTCCATTACACATCAAATTAGCCCATCCTGACTATTCCACACAGTTTTCTGTCTTCTCCCACAGAATTGCAAGGACTCTCTGTCTGCAGGCAAAAATCTAGAGAACAGTGAGGAGAATGTTGGGTAGTTCACTGCAAATGAAAGCTTTCATTCTTCTTTTGCTTTTTCTTTCTGACATATCCTCCTTGAACTTTCTTGCTCATAAGATGCACAGAAAACCACAAGGCAGAATTCTCCTTCACCATGCTTTGCACAGGGAGCCATGTGGGTGGTAAAGAACATCTCTTACTGAGAAAACTTTCCCTTGTCAGTAAGTACATGATAATAGCACCTGCCTATTAAACAACACTCCCTTTCTGAAACTTTTATTCCGCCCATAGATCATATTTTTCGATGAAAGTGTTGCTATTGAAGTAGCTGCCAGGATGTTATGGACCCACGTGACTGCAATTTATAGTATTTCATAAATCACTCCAAGACTGAAAATGTTTGTGACAAAGGCCGCTTTAAATTGGCATCCTGTCTTTTTATGGGCATTAAAAAAGTTGATCTCATGACATACTACACAGACGCATCCCCCTTCCTCATCCAAAAAGTCCCCCCTTGGCACAGCCCTGGGCAGGTGCCTGGGGAAGGAAGGAGGGAGGGATGTGGGGAAGCAAACCACAGCTCTCCCAAGTGTGCTTTGTAAGAGAGGAAAATCTGAAGGGTATAAATGTGATCTGCGGCATTTATAACAGTTTAAAAAACAAGATCCTTATGTATCCCCTATCAGCAGCACCAATCTGTGAATCTCATCAACCCCAATAAATCCATACAGTACCACAAAATCTAAAGGAAGAGAATATTAGATCAATTCTCCTTAAAAGAACCAAGAAACTTGCAATTTCCCTAATGGAGATCACAAGGTCAAGCAATGAGTTCATTGGGAACTTCATGAGAAAATGATCAGTGCCCACTTTGTATTCTCTTCCAATATGGCCACACATTAGAATCATCTGAGATGCTGTTAAATTACCCCACTTCAGGCGTGCAGACAAGGTCTAAAAGTTCCTCAGATGACTCTAATATGCAGCCAGTTTTGAGAATCACTGGCCCAAAAACAAAAGGCAAGCACCAAAAAGGAGTGACAAGCAAGTTCTAAATCAGGGAAACCAGAAACCACACACTTAGGTATGAATTTAATGAGTAGTGTTGCTACTTAACTCCAGCCGGCTGTTGCCATGAAGGAATAGGAGCCCACTGTTGTCAGACTTTCTGATTTGTATCAGAAATCTGAATATTTTATCATAGAATCTGACTTTTAAAGGTTGAAAAATAACTCAAGAAAATACTATGCAACTTAAAATACCTCTTGGAACCACAAGTTTGCAACCTCTGACCTAGATACGCTGATTTACACATCAAAATTCTCCACAAATAAAAATACTTCACCGCCAGGACGCCTGGGTGGCTTAGTCGGTTGAGCGTCCGACTTTTGCTTAGGTCATGATCTCACGGTTCATGGGTTCGAGCCCCGCATCGGGCTCTGTGCTGACTGCCAGCTCAGAGCCTGGAGCCTGCTTCGGAGTCTGTGTCTCCCTCTCTCTCTGACCCTCCCCTGCTTGCGCTGTCTCTCTCTCTCTCTCCTAGAAATAAATAAAAATATTAAAAAAAAAAAATACTTCACTGCCACCCACATAAATGGCCAGGATGATCCTCTCAGGGCCAAAGGCAAGCTTAGTGGAGAAGAATTCCAATGGAAGCCAGTTATACTGATATATAATAGATACATAAATGTCACCAGCAACAGACATGGGAGCCATGGTCAGATTGCCCTCCTATTTTTATATTTTGAGTTAAGTGTCCTCAGATGAAGAAAGAGAAGCAGCAGAACTACTGCTTCAGGGGAGGAAACTGGCTTCCCCACAATGCTCTGGGGCAGTTCCAGTCCTTGGTGGGACTCAGAAACTCAGTCACATTAACCCCAAACCTTTGCTTGGCCATCTCAGAACCACTGAAA
The DNA here is from genome assembly GCF_003009895.1 of Hyaena hyaena. Classification (NCBI taxonomy): domain Eukaryota; kingdom Metazoa; phylum Chordata; class Mammalia; order Carnivora; family Hyaenidae; genus Hyaena; species Hyaena hyaena. The sequence goes on along the minus strand of NW_024081302.1, from coordinate 853,386 downwards.
CTAGTCTTTCACCCACTCTTTCAGTGTTTGCTGACACAAGAGTCTGAGAAGTGAGAGACGAAAGGAAAGGAGGACAGGCATCAGTCGTCAGCTCTTTCAGCATTAAAGCAGTGACTAACACTAATTACGCCTCTCAGACCTGTGTTTGAGCAGACCTATTTTCTCTATGAATTAATGCAGAGTGACCTACTTTTCTACATGTTATTTGTTATTTGGGCTGTTATTTTATCGATTTTGAGACTGTTTTGTTACATGGGAATGGAAAAATCTAATACAATAAAACTCTTCTCATTGAAAATAATAAAGCTACATCACGAAATATAAATTTATGTGTTTCCTTATAAAAGATAGCATCTGTGGACTACATTTAGGTTGCGGGAATTAGCTGAAGGCTGTTTCAGTGGATTAATAAAAACAAAAACAAATATAAATACATTAATGTTTAGACATAAAATCTAAGATAAAATAATAGACTGCAATTCTAAATTTTAAAACTTGTTTGCTTATAATATTCTAGAGATATTTATTTCATAAAGGAGCACAATGTTAGTCTTACAAGATATATATATGTTCTATTTATATTCCTCTTGTCCCATTTTGCATGTGCATTATATCATCTAATTTTATTATGCTTCATATTTTATTTATTCATTTATGAGGCCTTGGGATTTTATTTCTTGAAATCTTAGTGGAATGTTTACTAAAATACAGATAATTAAAAATAAAATCACACAGCTCACATGGACATTTTGTTTTATATGCAATTATAAATGTATTTTCAAGGCAATTTTAATATCCAATTTCCACGAAGCATTTTCTTCTCCCTGTACAGCACATACTCTACAGAAATCTTAAAAAGAGGCTGTTTTCATAACTTTGGTAATTGTAAGTCTCAGAGATTCCACCTACCCAGGAATGCACAGGAATGATCTGCATTCTGGTCATGAAAATAACATTATCTTTGATCCAAGTGGGCTTCCCAGAAAAATACAACTGCCAAGGGATGTCGGAAGAGGGTGGTTTAGAAAGAGGTGAGAATTACTGGGATACAGAACATGGCGTGAAGGAGCCTTCACAATCTGGTGGTGTCAGCCATCTTGCTATCTCAAATGCACTCCCACTGACCTGCAGGAGCACAATGCACACTGATTATCATTGCCGCATACCTACATAGTGATTCACTCACCATACACATATATAAGGCAGTGGGTGTCATCATTTCCTAGCTACTCTGCCCTCCTCCTTGCCACTGCAAAAGAAAAAACAAAGAAAAGAAAAAAACAAAAAAAACAGCAGCCAGTCTTCCCAGGACGCCAATGTCTCCCCTGTGAAGCCACTTGGAACACAGAGCCCGGGAGTTGTACCTATAGTGCTTTGCCTTGCAATCCTCTCCCACCCTTTAGATTTTCCTGTGCTGGTAAGGAGAGATTAAGGAAAATGCAGGAACTCTATGAAAATGGAAAATGTTTCAACTGATGTAATTTCCACCGAAAAGTAAGAAACTCGATATGAGTTCATACCACTCTGGCCTTTCCCCAGCTCCTTCTTCCTTTCTGACCTGCTCCTAATAAATTCAGGTGATTTATACTTGTCTTTCTATAGTCAACTCAACGGTCATTGCCTTCAGGAAGCTCTCTGGGCTGGGCCTCCTCAGACTCTCATGACACCTGCCACGCCCACTACCTCATTCCTTTTCCATGAACCTACAACACTGGCGTAGGGGCTTGACATCCCCCATAGATTGACTTCCTTAAGGGCAGTGACTGGGGCTCAACATTTCTGTGGCCCCATGCTTAGCCCAGAGTCTGCCACACCTAAAAGGTGCTCTAGCCCAGAGTCTGCCACACCTAAATAAAAGGTGCTCAGCAAATAGTAAAAACAGCCTGTCATTTATACAGCATCATAGCTCAGTTAAGGTTGGACACATTCACCCACCAAACATTTACTGGTCACCTGCCTGTGATGGGACTGGGCTAAATACTGAACATACATGAGTTAATGTAAAGCTCGGCCATCTTTCAAGAAGTGTATTTTTACTCATATGTTACAGGTAAGTAAACACTCAAGATAGGTTTATTTAACCAAGACCACAGAGCCAGTAAATGAAGAGTTGGGATTTAATCCAAGGGATGTTTGACTTAAAAACCTATTGTTTCTTTTTTATCTCAATGCTAGTCAAAGGAAAGTATCTCTGTTACCATTAGAGAAAATAAAGTTAAAAACAAATCTAGAAACAGGGCCTTCTTGCCACCACCATTTTCTCTCCCTATCTCTCTTCTGCTCTCTACTACAAAGTTAACATCATATGTCTTCCAGACACCTGTCCTGAAAACGAAGTCAACATTACCACTTAAACTAAAAATACTGAATATTCCACCAACTGTTTAGTGTTCATATAGTTTTATCTTGTCAGAAATACAGTATGTGTCGCCATAAATTTGTTAACATATAAGACATAATTATGCTGCCTACAAACATCACAGACTCTACTGCCATACACAGTCTGCCTTTCAACCCCTGCAAGCCCCTAGGCAAGTGAGAATCCCTGATCTAAAGAACATTTTACTATTTATGAGCTTATCTACTGAAGTTTCAATACTTAAATCCACCTCTAAAAACTTCTTCCATGATGAAAACACATGTATTTTTAAAACATACAATGGAAAGAAAATAGGATGGAATCAGCTCCTTGGCTAAGACCATGATGCCTGTGCTGGAGGCGGGACAGGAAGAGGGACTCATCCAGTCCAGACTTGTCTCTAGTTTTGTGTAGACTATAGCCTTAAATTCCACAGCAACCAACCATTAGCCTGATTTACTAAAATAAAAAAAAAAAAATGCTTCCTGCAAGAGCAATGTAAAAATCCATTTGTAAGGCCAGTGAAAGTGGCCATAAGTAACCCCAGGAGACTTATCACATTAGAATGCAGTCACTAACACCAGCAATTGATGGGACCAGATTTAGGAGGGCTTTCAGTGTTCAGAAAAGACATCCTTCCCTCTCACAGCAACGGCTGCTGCGCTCTTCCCATGACCCCAAATGGACAGAAACAAAGAAGGCAGTACGCAGCGTCTGCAGATGCCAAGGACTTGGCCAGATGGTCCTTCATCATGTCAGGAAGAAAACAGAAAGAAGAGTTGTGGGGAAGCTGTCTAGCCAAGAACCAAGGGAACCATGCTAAGGTGCATCCTTGCAGAAAGGAAACTTAAGAGAGCAAAGAACAAGAACAAACGTTCTCTGTGGCAAGACGTCAGGTTAAGGGCAATATCAAGAAGTACTCATTTTATCACACATCTTACTTCCCAGTGGATTCTCAGTATCTTGAAGGTAGGGACCATGTCTTCATGTTCCCAGCAGAGTCTGTGACCATTAATAAACAATGAATGAATGGAGAAATGAATGCTTCCTTCATTCTCTCTCAGGTATTTGCCTTCTTTTCAATGCTTCTCTTCTCTGCTTACTTACTTGTCCTCCTTATGAAGTCTTTATGAGTGGGACAAGATAGCATGAACACAACTGTCTAAAGCACTAGCTATCACTCATCCTTGTTGCCAATTCCCAGAGCAATTAGGAGAATGTAATTATAAATATCCAAAATTTTCTGAAATATTTCAAGCATCCGACATTCACTAATATTAGTAGCACATTTATTTAATTCCAAGCATCTTTCTGTATTTGATAGATTGTAAGGAGGAATTTATATGAAATGAGACAGGGTACTTCTTCCCCTATTAAAATGAATATAAATAGCTTATGAATGATGGTTCACTATAACAATTTGCATAACAAATGCACTTCACAAGTAACTGTAGAACAGGCACCTAGTGTTCTAACCTCATGAATATTTGGAGTAATTAAGTAAAGCACAGAATGTAAATAGAAAGAAGGAGAGAAAATAAATACTTCTGCAAAAGCTCATCTGTAAACAAAAGGCTTAGAATTGCACTTGTGTTTCCCTTTTTCATTCTTTAGCATGCTGTGTCTTTAAAAATAATTTTATATATAATATCTATACATAGATAAATATAGATCTATGTCTGCCTGAAGTTTTAAAGCAGTTTGTAAAATAAACTGATAGCCAACAGAGCATATTTAATAGGTTATTTAGTATTCTCATCTTAATGGGTTAAGAGCCTCAAGTGGAATATTCTGATCATACGTGTTAATTTCATACCTCCAATGCGATCTGGCAGTGCTTAGCTCACATATTCTTGCAAATTACTGGAAATACAACATTCCCATGAGACAAAATGACAGCTATGAAATTAAGTAGTTGAAGCCAAAGACTCCAACAGCTACAGAAAACAAACACACCCCCAGCAAATTTCTCTGCCCCCACTCATGCAAATGGGATACAATCTTGTCTAAACAGCAACTCACAGCTCTCAGCATTCAATACTAGAAAATAATGCAAATCTCCCTCCTTGTTTTACTATCTTTTCAGGACCTTCTTTCCTTTCTTCCAGGAAAGTAGGGGATCAGGGACACAGAATAGGGAAAGTCCTCCCCAGTCCACAGACTGCTCCAATAAAAAAAAAGAGCCATTGGTCAGGTTCAGGTAAATCTGGTATGATTAAAAATAGCTAGCTATGTTATTTTTTTATGTTTTTTATTTATTTTTGAGAGAGGGGAAGAGAGAGAGAGGGAGGAAAGGGGACAGGTAGAGAGAGAGGGAGACACAGAATCTGAAGCAGAGTCCAGGCTATGATCTGTCAGCCCAGAGCCCGAGACGAGGGTTGAACTCACAAGTTGTGACATCATGACCTGAGCTGAAGTCTGAGGGATCAACTGACTAAGCCACCCAGGCGCCCCACTAGCTATGGTTTTTAATCATAACTTAGAAGTTGTTTCTTTTTTAAGTTTCTTTAAGAAAACTTACTGTGTATTATTTCTAAATTATTAGCTGATTACTTTAATAAGTAGAATTCTTCAATTAAATAAACAGGTGTGATGTTAGTTTTGACCAGGAATTCCATCACAGAAAGAGAAAACCTTCCTAAACAGGAAGTGCTGGGGATCCTTACTAGTTCTTACCCTTTCCCCTCTCTATCCTGGGGACATTGTTATTGTTGTAGCCTTCATGTGGATTCCTTGACTGAGCTACCACACTGCTCTGCTGGTTTCTACCAGGCCATGCTTACTTTTTTTTTTTTCCTCCCTGTGTTTACTCTCCACACACAGTCTACATCCACCCAAAGCCAGAATATCATTTCTCTCAAGACACCCAGGCAGATGGGGGCTCCAGAATTTTATAGAAAAAAGGCTTAAAGTTGGAGTCCGCTTTGAACTTGAAGATGCAATTGCACTAGATATCACCTATCAAAGAAGAGAAGCTGATACACATTATGGGGGTTACCCTACAGTCCCACAACCTCCCTGCTAACATCTCCAGGGAATTTAACCCACCAATCTAGCCACCTGCCCCTTGGGAGGCTGAAACCATCATTCATATCTTTCTTATGTTCCATGTCCTAGTGCTAAGGAGAGGGTATTTATTAACATCAGTGAATCTGGAGCTCAGGAATGAAGAAATCCCTACTGTATAAAAGGGAAAGAATTAAGATTAAGCATAACACTTAACTCAGCAAACTTCCAGAATATCTTTGAATTCATTGGTATTCCCTCTGTGTAGACTCAGGCTCTCAGGGAGAGCACCTCAGTTGAGTCACCTGTAGAAAGGGAATAACAAAGACAGCTACTACACTGAGTCTGTGGGTGGACCAAATGAGATAGCACATGGAAAGTACCTACAACAGTTTCTAGCAGAGAGTAAACACTCAAAAACTTATTTTTACTGTATTAAAATTTAATCTAGTCATTTCATTTCTCCCACAGTTATAAAATGTATCCCCCTAATGAGAGTTTTGTTGAAGTCAAATCTATGCAAAGCATAATAAAATTCTTTCTTGAAGGAGTAGGCAGCCTTGCAGTAAGAATTTAACTCTTCCTCTGTCATCTGTGGTTTGGAGAGCAATAACATAGTTTTATCATGTGAAACCAATAGCAATTACTGGGTAGAATGTGTTCTTAATGAGACCACCATTATACACAAAGCTCCTATGTTTCCTGGAAGAAATTGCATCTCAAATCTCAGTCAGTCATACTGTAAGCACAGGAATGAGAAAAAGGCCTAAGACAATGCTGAAAAAAAAAAAGGCTTCGACAAAGATGCTTGTTTTGAAATGGTTTTAGCAACAAAATAAAAGGTGTAATTCCCTCATTCCGCCTGCTTTCTCGTGGTAAGTGGGCAGGAAAGGCATTGATTTTCACATTTTTCTTTCTCTGATCACTACACACTGTCATCAGATTTTTTTAAAGCCACCTTCATGTACTGCTCATACTTACATTACTTCCTGAGGTTTCAAAATTTTAACTATATGAAAGCTGCCTGGGAGCCAGCAGCTAGGCATTAAAGTTGACATTTGCAAACATCATTGTTTCACTCCCAGTTCACAGGCATTTTGACAAGAAGAAAATACAAACCTTCACTCATTCCAGGGAGAGTGAAACCAAATGATTTACATGGTAATGGGCAAAGGTTAAAGTCACATATTTCATAGCTTTCTTGCCAACTTCAGTCAAACCTCTGAAGTGTAACTATGGAAATCCTTGGTCTTTCTAAAACCCCCTGTGAACATAGATGAAATTAGCATTTTAATGATAACCTTTGAGGTCATGAGGTTGGGTTTTCACATACTAGACCACTTACCTAAAAATGTATATATGCAATAGAAATCATTTTGAGTGTATTTAGAATTTAGAAAAATGAACTACTATGCAAATAATGCCTTGAACGTTCTTTGATACAACTGTTTATATTTATTTAATATAAGTTATATCTCTCGTCATTGAAAACTGGAGTACAACATTTTGGTTGAGTACAAAAAACAAAACAAAACAAAACAAAACAAAACAAAACAAAACAAAACCACTCAAGTCCCAGAATGGCCAAGTGGAGAACATACTCAATCCTTTAGATATGGAGATAGAATTGTGAAAATGAAGAACATATCTCTAAAATTATTAAGGTGACTTTGGGGAGAGTTTTTTAAAGAGATTCTATTTAAACTAATTGCAGAACATTTTCAGAATATTTATCATTTTCTAAGGGAAACTGTTTATTGTTAAAGCTTACAGTTCTGGTTTCATGGATATGGGTGTTATACCCAGATCACAGTATCCTCAACAACCAGAGACCACCTGGGAGACCGAGTCACACATGTAAAGGCAAAGGACTTTATTACGGGCTGGAGCTCGGGCTCTCAGACCTCACCAACGCAGTGGATCCGTGCTGAGAGCCCCGAGCAAAGGCAGAGTAGGGTTTTTATGGGGTTTGTGATGGGAGAGTTACAGAAGTTGTGGCAGGGGAACAGTGATCCTATCATAATTATTCAACATTATTGACAGCAGGTTTAACCATACACATTGTCTAGAGTATTCGTTACTTCTGGCGGGATCCAATTACAACATTTAGAGTACCTTTAAATTCAACCAATCACAGAGCGAGCGTACGGTCTTGTTCAGTTACCAAGGGTTAACTTTAACATTAGGTAACAGTGTCCTATCTATAGTTTCTATCTCCAGGCCTCTCCCTTAGTAATGTGGAGGGTGGTCGCTGGCCTTTCCTGATTGGATGTTGCAAGGGTGGTTTCTCCTGCCTTGGGCAATGTGTAACTGCCCGATAGTTTCGGGGAAGCTGAAACTTAGGCCTTCTAGTTTAGAGGGGAAACTTAAAGCCTGTCATGGAGTCAGTTTGGTTTAGACGTTCAGACTTGTGTCCTTACATGGGAATGTCCCTGTTAATTCAAAAGTCTCAACATCAATGTGGCAATATTTCAACATACCTCCAACAAGGTGATGTTGCTAATTTGACCAAGCAAAATGAATTTGAGTTCACATTTTAACACAGGACACTTTGAGGAAAGTGACCTTAGATGAAATTCCTTGCTTCAAAGAGGAAATTCTTAAGTAATCAATCCCAAGATAGATGGCATCTGAGAACAACTGTGTTCACTGGTACAAACAGACCAAGAGCTCACTTCCAACTTCTGGAGACTGGTCTATGCCTCCAGAAGTTCCTTTCTTTGCTTTCCTTAGGCACAAGCCTAAGCAACTTAAGGAAGCTACAATACAATAGTTTATCCCCAATTTCTATTTTTGACAGATCAAGAGCTGTAACAAGAAAAGTTCTTACCCCATGGTGCTTCAGTTGGAATACATTTACAAAATTAACTTTGAAAAAAAATTGGAGTTGATTAGTTACATTAGATATTCTGTCAACAAATCCAACTCATCCTAATCAGTCATAATTAACACTGATGTTTGATGAGAGGTACAAGTAAGAGTAGAGAGTTGATGTGCTGAGATGCCCCTCTGGGAAACTGGGTAAAGCCTGCTCATTATCTTCCACTTGAAAAAGAAGTGTGTTTGCTGCTTTGGCCAAATTGGCAAAAGAAATATATGCCCAAACTCAAGTGGATATAAGAATATTTGGTACACAGTTAGCAAAAGTGACAAATAGGTTTTAGTTTTCTCAAGGAACAGAGTGCAAATGTCAAAAGCCGGAGTCAAATGCCAACTAACCCATGCTTTCAAGTATAGTTCTTCAGCCCAAGAATATTGGAGAATATCTCCCAGTCAAGTGTGGCAGTAATTAAATTAGCATGCTTATAGGGCCAAGAATAATCCACTGGAGGACAGAGGCAAAGCTGGTCATTGTGTTACACTAGATATAACCCCATAACCCCAGATTGGCAAGGAAGGAGTTTCTAGAATGATGTGCTCCTCATCAGCATGCCACAAGACCACCTAAGCAGATAGCATTCCCTCAAACTTGTTTTCCACCAAGAATAAGTTCTGCCTTTTCTATAACTCATATTCATCAAAGCCTTACAAAACAAAAATTTTAACTACTGAATTCCTTGTAGTTCTGCTAGACATAAAGTAGAGAAGCAAGGTCTAGTACCTGTGGCTTCATCAAGGCTTAAGACCTCCTTCTACTCTAGAACCGAGTTCTCCTCTCTCACTTGGATTTTCCATCCTTCTTTTGAAACTACTTGGTTCTCATCTGCCTGCAGACATGCATGTTTTTCCATTCTAACTCTGCTTCCTCTACTTCTTCGCTATCCACTTACCGTTTAACTGTTGGCATCTGATTCCCACTGTCTTTGCCCCGCTTGAATGTCTCCTCCCTCGACCCCTTCCCCCATCCCCTATCTAAGATTCTTTCCTGAAGGCAAATGTGGTCACAACAGTTAGAGCCCCTCAGGAGTGCCTTCTTGTTTTTCATAAAGAACATTTTCTTTAGAATTTTCTTAAGTCTTCATTTGTTACCTTCATTCTACACAAGGCCATCAGACCCACCAGGGTGCCTGCATCTGTTGGCCACGTGCAGTGCTCACCCAATAAAGCAAGCTCCTTGTTAAAAATAAATAAATAATAAAGACTCTCTCTTCCTTCTTGAAGCCTTCTCTGGACCATTTGACAGAGCTGACTATCCATGTTGTGATCTGCTCTTCCCCATGGTACCAGCCAGATTAATTCTCTGAACTTTCTGAACAACCTCTCAGGCTTATCTTCTTCCCCAATGGGTCCCTGAGCCTCTTTATCCTCCTTCCTCAGTTCTCTCCACTGACAGTGCTTTCTATCACTAAAAGTGACCACTGACATCAAATGCTCATTTGCATGCTCCCTCAGGTCCTGGGTAGAGTACAAACAGTAATATCCAGAAGAATTTGTTTTACTATAACTAATATTAAAACATATTCTCCTATTAAAAGGAGTATAAATATAAATTTGTGCACTTAATATTTTTTCATTTAACTGAATATTTGTCAAGCTGAGTTGCAAAGTTAAAAGAACACATACATGTTGAAAACTAAAATTCATGGGTGCCTGCGTGGTTCAGTTGGTTAAGTGCCTAACTTCAGCTCAGGTCATGATCTCAAAGTTCATGAGTTAAAGCTCCATGTCAGGCTCTGTGCTGACAGCTCAGCGCCTGAAGCCTGCTTCAGATTCTGTGTCTCCTTCTCTCTCTGCCCCTCCTCCATTCATGTTCTCTCTCTCTCTCTCTCTCTCTCCCTTCCTCCCTCTCTCAAAAATAAAAATGTAACAAAAAAAAAGAAAATTCAAAATTAAAATAAATGTTTATATGAAGCATAAACTCTGTAAGAAAATTTGCTTCTTATGCCTTCATTCCTTCCTCCTCAACAACTCTAGTTGGGGCCTCATATACTCTTGTTTCACAATGACAATACCTTCATGAACAATCCTTTACAGCTCTCTCACATGACCCTCACACTCCATATTGAAAACTGAATTCTCCTCCCCTTCTAAGCCCACTTCTATTCCTAGAGATTGTATCTCTGTCGGCAGTACCACCAGTGTGATGGTGACCTAGTCTCAAACTTGGAATTCCTTTCTCCTTTTATTTGCTGTGCCAAAGCAGTTGCCAACCATGCACACCATGACCACCCTTTCAACAAGTTCCTTATCTCCATTTCTACCTCTATATTCTTCTAGTTCCTATTTCTCTTTGCTTCAAGCACTGCAATAGTATCCTAAATGATCTGCCTCCTTTTTGCCAACCATATATTCCCACTTTCAAAAACTTCCTGTGGGTGGCTGAGTTGGTTGAGTATCCACCTTCAACCCAAGTCATTATCTCTTGGTTCGTGAGTTCCACCCCCACATGGGGGCTCACTGCTGTCAGCGCAAAGCCAGCCTTGGATCCTCTGTCCCCTCTCTCTCTGCCCCTCCCCTCTTGTGCTTTCTCAAAGGGACATATACATTTCTAAAAAATCTTCCTGTGATTCCCAACATCTATTAAATAAAGATGGAACTCCTTAGCCTGACATACAAAATCTTCCCCAGTCTGGTCATAGCTTACCTTACCGTTTCCTACTTTTATCCCCTACAGTTGTAACATTCTCACAAAAACATCTCATTTGAGCTTTCTCCCAACATAAGCATATTTCCATATATAGAAAAATCAAAGTGAGGGTTAACACTTCACCACGTGAACATTCCAATAAAGTTTGGCTCTTAAATCCATCATGCCCCTTTTATCCAAGAGGGGTGTCCTCCATCAGAGTGATGACATGTGTTAAGCAGGGCACATCATCTGCTGCAGAAGCAGAGGTTTAATTTCACTTTAACTGTTCCCCTCATTCCATGTACAGCTCTGCTGCCAAGTCCCTTGGGGCCTGCTGGATTTCCATGTATGTGTATATCTTTGCTTCTGTGTGATCTCAGCAGGGATAAATGAACCTAAGATATTAAAATGTAATTTGTTCAGATCTTTGCCTTTAGGGTGAGCACTAAGATGCTGCCATCAGCCAGAAAATTTGTGATCTAATTTGGAAGCAGTGAGCCATGCTGTCTTCTTTCAGACACTTCAGAAAGCTGCACTGAGTTCCCACTTTCCCATGGTTTTGTAAAAGCTTTTCCTTCAAGCTATAAACAATGTTGATTTTTTTTTTCCTCCACCTTACCATGCCAAAAAAGATTCACCTAGTAAAGGCAGGGAGTAGGAACTTCATTCTTTAGCTTGTCACTCTACTGAAATACCATGTCGAGCAAGCAATGCATCTTTAAGCTCTTGACTGGGCTCTATCAAAAACCGTCCACCTCGACCCACTTTTTACCTAGACAGTTTGGAGGAAACCTGTCCCCAACACTTGCAGACAGATTCCTCGGATCGGCACCGAACTGCCTTACACAAAGATTCTACACTGACAGTTCTGGTATGCTCTCAAAGAGATTTCCTACCCATGTATTGTTAGGTTAAAATCTTTAATACTATTGCTAAACCAAAATCAAAGAAAGATTTTTGTTTTTCTGTAGAAAATTTTACCAAATCTAGTTCCCTCCCATCTTATCCCACTTAAAGACAGGTTGTTATTACTAGATCATTGGTTTCTACAGTTTTAGGTTTGGTTTCTCAGCAAAAGGAAAACATATGTGGGGCTATAAAAAATATCACATGCAAATTCTGGACTTTCTTAACTCTAAGATTTAGTTAAGATTAAAGTGGGAAGCACTGGACATGACTTTGTTTAGAAGATCTCAACATAATGAACAGTTGGATTAAATCCCATTTAAGAACAAACCAGAAGCTACAGACAGATGAGCTGCTGAACTTCACAGACAGGATCTGAGAAGAGAGACTCGGAGTCCTTTTGGAGTCTGATGCATCTCACACCCTCCTGCCATCCTCCAAGAAAAAAGGTAAAGAACAGGTTTTAACTTCATAAATGGAATTTAATTCAGGAAGATGCGAGTTTATTATTACTGAGACTAACAGGCACAGACAAGAGAGGGAAAGAAAGTAAACAAAAATGAATGTCACCACACTAACTTCAGGGCAATACAATAGCAAAATGTTAGGCTAGCTGTTGATAGTCATGTGCTGTTGTTGGTATTTCCTTTACAAAAGTCTAGCAACTTCCTGAAATACGACTTTTTCCCAATTAGATGTAGAGGAGAAAGCACTAGAATCCTCAGGTCTTCAGCATAAAAGTAACTGAGTCACACATTCGTTGGCTACTGCAGACATCAGCAAGATGTGTCTTATGAATACTAATTGACTGATAGCTTCTTAACAATGCAACAACAAGGGAGTTGGGCTTTTAAAATAAGATGTTGGCTTGCAATTCAGACACTAAATCTCATAGGGAGCAAATAAAATTCTCAGCAAATGTAGTAGGCTTAAAGACTGGCAAGTGTATTAGCGAGTGAGAAGGAAGCCTTTGAGGGCCCAGTGGCTCACCGTTAAACAAGAGTAAAGGAACAGGACATAGACACACCCTTATTCTGTTCACCACGACATCTCAGGTTCCATTCCACGCTGGGTCTCAATCCCGTACTGCAAAAAGCAGTGTGGTTTGAAGGACAGAATGATCCCCCTGTGCTACAAATTTATGTGTTTTAACCCCCCAATCTGATTTTGAAAGAAATGACGAGGATGATGGTAGGGACAGGGGTAGGTCTTTAATCAGAGCTCGAAATGTACATGTGTTTTGTTTTGTTTTGTTTTTTGTATACATAGCCTACTGCAATGTTCTCCTTCCTTTAAGGTAGCAAAGATTCCGTGCAAATTATCAGAACAACTCTGTAAACGTGATTAAAAGGCATATCAATTTCTAGGCATGGGTTTTATTTTTCAATCGCATTTTCCTCTGTGAAAACCTTTATTAGATTCTTAGCTCCAAGTGTGTTCTGACCATGTAATTTAACAGAATGCTGCACTTCCCTAAGCCTATTTTCATCATGCAGTCGATTGTTTATCATGAATATAAATATAATCCATAGGCTCCAACAAAAATGTGCCACACTCTTAGGACTACCTTAAAATAGAAGTTGTATAAATTGTCACTGAGAATGACACAGCCACATTACCTGTATTTCAAATTGTACTGATTAAATCTTTCATATACCCAACCCATTCGACAGAGATAATTAGATAGCATGGGAAGCTCTAGCATTATAAAATCAAAGAACTTAAGTCTCATTGTGTAAGCTCTAAGTGCCTATCCGACTCATGTCTCTAATGTTTATAGGGCATGACTGCCACCTACTGGCAGGCTTTAGAGATTGCAACGTCTGACGAGAGCCACCGACTTCATCTTCACAAACTAACCATGGCAGGGCTTTCCCCCAGAGCCGACATGCATGTTTTTGTTGTTTTGTTTTGCTTCTGCCAAGAGACTTTTTTTTTTTTTTGAAACGAATGGATTTTGAAGAGAAAACAACAAGGAATAGAGAGGTATAGAATAGAAAATAAATACAAAAACAGCTAACTGTTCAATAACCACAATAATTCGGACAGAGAACGCCCTGTACATAACACAGTAAAGGTCCGAAGACTGAGCCATTCCCATCGGCAAGGCTGAAGGCATCAGTCTCTGGTGTTTGAAATTTAGGCTTTCAGTCTTTGTTTCAGGATGGATCACTGGGTTTGTGACACAGTCCATACCTTTAGCTAGATTTAAACAGAACAAATGGCCACCCGGCCCAGATAAAAAGTAGATGAAGTAAGTGTTTGGTTTCATGCGTCACAGAACTACTCAAGTCCCTCCCCACAGTGCACTGACAGGTGGGTAGGTACCGCTCATCGAGCTCCGTGATAAGGGTCACAGTAGCCTCCTCTGTGTCGTATTTCTCCAACGCCTCAGTACTACACTCCAACCCGTCCTGTTGCATTTCCTCAGGCATTTGGGCACTTCTTTAATCACAGCTTTCTGGCGACACATGGTTGCCATGGGGTGGGGGCTGGACAACTGCAAGATCGCCTGGGGGAGGGGCTGGTGATGCTCAGCCCCCATAGGAGTGCCCACCGCTGCCAAAGCCCTGGCCCATCTCTGAAATGCACCAGTTTAGTTAGGTGTACAGCTTGCCTCCTAGATGTTACTATTCTTGTAAAGAGATCACATGAAAAGAATTCTGGCTCTCGTCATCCTCTTTTACAGTGTTGTGTGCAGCACATGCACTGAGTACATATGTTTGTGTTCTTACTTTTTTTAGTCTGTCTTCCCCTACTAGAATGTAATCACACCACGAGCACAGCATTATTCTATTTGCTAATGTATTCTACTGGGCCTAGAACAGTGCCTGATAGTGAATATTCATTGTTCACTATGAATAAACGAGCAAAATGATAATGCTGTTTTAAGGCAAAATAGTGTTTTTATACTATTATTATCCTAATAGCTATAATATATCCTAATTAGCTATAATAGCTAATATCCTAAGTTTTTTTTTTAATGTTTTATTTCTTTCTAGGAGAGAGAGAGAGAGAGAGACAGTGTGAGCAGGGGAGGGTCAGAGAGAGAGGGAGTCACAGACTCTGAAACAGGCTCCAGGCTCCGAGCTGGCAGTCAGCACAGAGCCCGACGCGGGGCTCGAACCCATGAACTGCGAGATCATGACCTAAGCGAAAGTCAGACTCTTAACCGACTAAGCCACCTAGGCGCCCCACTAATATCCTAAGTTTTAAAGACAGGCACTAATAAATTTAAATTGTGACTCCCTTTCTGTCTTCTATCTGTTGGATTTTTACTATGTTTCTTAATTTCCTTGAGCCTCAGTTTGCTAATCTATTAAGTAGGGATAATAACACTAAGGTAGTCAGAAAAATTAAGTGGGCAAATGTTTATAAAGTACTTGGCACAGAGTTAAGTGCATAATAATTAATATTATTATGACATTATTAAGTCATATAGCTCAAATGAAAGATTTTTCAGAAATCTAATGAAGGCATTCAGGAGTTTCATCACCCCTGCACATGCTGAGAGCTCTTCCTTCTTCTCCATCATCCTTGTTATCCACCCTGATCTATATCTGACCTACAAAATTCCCCACTTCCACCAAGAACTGGTTCCAAGCTCATATCCATTAAGCTTTAGCAGTCAGAGAGGGTCGCAGACCCTTAGGGCTGATAGGAGTTTCAGTGTGATATTTCAGAAGTCACTATTCTGGAAATTTCTAGGAATATTCTGAAGTACTTCAATAGTTCAGAACTCTCTGGAGGGTTTTATAAGTGTTTTAATTTGTATTACAGCTGATAACTGTATTTTGTTACCTGCTAGGGAGCCATTCTGCACTTCCAGGAGAACATCTACCCATGAGTACTTCTGTCTGAGCGTCAGACAAGCACCACAACACCCATTAAGGAGCTCTATTACCCCTTGTGACCTGAGGTCCACAGGTACTATGGCTGCTGACTCGCAGGTGGACAACGTCACGAAGAGCCCATCCTTCTATCGCATTATGCCCTGCCATCCACAATGTTGTTTTAGCTCGAGGCTAGTTCCTTTTAGAGGCTTAGGATGCCTCCAGTAGAAGTCTGGGCCGCACGGCATGCTACTCACATTCAGTGGGAGAGAGAGAGAATGGTTCCCTGAAGGATCCTACGAGGGGGAGAAGGATTTTTCCCATAAAGCCCTGAAAAACCATTTCTCTTGGCTCATTGGTTGAAGTACTAACACACATCCACTCTCAAACTGGCTGACTCCAAAATTAATCTGATTGGTTTAAAGTCTTAAATCAATCATGATCTTTCCCTGGAGCCAAATGGAGTCAGCTTCCTCTGAATCTCATGGGCTATGTGAAGGAGGAAAATAGACCAACACAAAATCCAGGTTTCTCAGAAAAAATAAAGGACAGAATGGAGGTGAGGCAGTCAGCTAAAAGTTCCCACATTAATGAGCACATGGATATACAGTGGTCCTGTCTATGAACATAAATATCAGTGTGCTGAATTGTTCTTGATTACAAAAAAAAAATCCTTAAGATATGCACGCGCGCGCGCGCACACACACACACACACACACACACACACTTTACGGAGACATTTTCTGACAGTCCACATACAAAGAAATCCAATATGCTTCTACAGAAATGTTACATGCTTGGGTTTATTATGACAGAAAACTTCTGCATACTTTCAAACTTTTTAAATGTTTATTTGTATTTAAGAGAGAGAGATAAAGCACAAGAAGGGGAGGGGCAGAGAAAGAGAGGGAGACACAGAATCGGAAGCAGGCTCCAGGCTCTGAGCTGTCAGCACAGAGCTCGATGTGGGGCTCGAACCCACGAGCCATGAGATCATGACCCGAGCCAAAGTCAGATGTCAACTGACTGAGCAACCCAGGTGCCCCAAAAACTTCCATACGCTTTAAGAACATGATACAGTTCAGGCAACAGGAAGTTAAAGTTTAGTTAAAACTCTGAGTACAAGTGCCTATTGCTTTTCTGGGTCTCAGTTTCCCTACCTATTAAAGATGAGCTAGATGAGATGGGTTTCTCCCCAGCTATGTCATTTTGTGTGTTTTAATCCACATCCACTGATATCGCCAAGTGAATATACTTAACAATGTGCATGTTTTTATTCATCATTCCAGTAAGTATTGACCTCTTGGTAAAGATTCCACTTGGTATAGATCTGACAAGACTGACACAAGGGTGAAGCAAGTTCTCACCCTCCAGAACCTTCAGTGGGGAGAAAAGGCAGATATAAGAAAATACTAGAAGGCACAGCGACAAACAGTAGCAAAGCAAGCACAGAATGGAACAGAGGAGGAGTATCCTAGGCAGGAAGAGTGAGGTGAGGTGAAGATTAGATTCAAGTCCCACCTAGGAGAACAGGTATGACTTAGAAGACGGAACAAAATGGGGGTGGAGGGGATATGCAAACACTGCACTGAGTAGATAAGATGGTTATGACGACGTACGATATTGACAATGATGTTTGATGGGGTGACAGCTGCAGGTTACCGCAACCTTCCAAGGGCCAGCACTTCAGTTACAGTATTTCATATCATCTTCACAGTAACTCCAGAAAATAGGTATCTAAATCCACATTTTACCCTCAGCTTACCCTGCCCAAAGTTTTAAAAAATGTAGTAAATCTCTGATTAGAACACAATTCCCTGTAAGTTCAAAGAGCACAATGGGTTGATCATACTAGTCTGCCTCTTTGAAATGCAGTGGCTCTCACCATCCCCATGAGCCTGGAAGGTAGGAAGGCAGGAAATCTGGCTGTGCCTCAATTTCTGCATGAGGGCCAATTTAGAAAAACAAAAATCTTATGGCAAGCCTACATCTTCTTTCATACAAATGAAAATCGCTTCAGTGATCTCATAGAGAGAGGGGCATCTTCGGTTGGAGAAGGATGCAGAGTTTCAAATTTTATTTTATCTACTGATTAAATAGAATTTTGACAATGAAAAAGATGGCATTGCTTGTCAGCCACTGAAATGTTAGTATCCAGGCATGTTTGAGAAGTAGAAACACAGAGGCAGGCTTTTATCTGGAAATTCGATGGAGGGGCTCTAT
This sequence comes from Hyaena hyaena, assembly GCF_003009895.1. Taxonomy (NCBI): domain Eukaryota; kingdom Metazoa; phylum Chordata; class Mammalia; order Carnivora; family Hyaenidae; genus Hyaena; species Hyaena hyaena. The sequence goes on along the minus strand of NW_024081302.1, from coordinate 835,550 downwards.
TGAAAGTTCTCCACCCCTGGGTTGCTCACTACTGTATGTGACCTGCTGCTTGGAGAGATCAAGAGAGACCCTGGCTGACCTCCCATCCTTCACATACACCACACATACACCTCTGTCACCTACAAAACATCACAGCCATGGGATATTTGGTTCAACTCAGCATCTACTGAGGCCCTTCTGATGGTTTCTGGGGTCTAGGCATACACTGGTCAGGGTCACCCAGTAACACGTCTATAACATGAACACACACAAAAAACTCCATCATCCAGTCAGCACTGTTCAAATGGAAACGAATTTCCCACCACTCTGCTTGAATTCCTCCCCAGGAAGTCATGTACCGTGACTGCTGAACTTCCTTCACCAGCCACCGTTCCCTCCCCTACAATTGTAAAAAATGCCTTTTGATCTGTGACCTGCATTTGAAAACTGACATCTGGTGGTTAGGGTGGTAATTAGGCATCATTTAAAAGTTATTTCTGCCTTGTTAACTGAGTTACTCTGTGATCAAATTATGGGATAATTTAGAGGAATTCAGGCATATTGATTGTATAATCTATAATGTGTGTAATTAATAACTACCCCCTAAAAGCTCTGTGTGAGAAATTGTAAGGATTCATATTAGACACAAAGTCAAGGTTTGAATGGCGCTTTCTCCTCAATGCCTTTCATTAACTACACATAAAAGGGAAAGCTTTCAAAGGAGATGAAATTAAGTTTCGATGCCAGAATGTGTTGACTCTGTTGCACAACTTGTATCCCAAGTGGCCACAGACTCGTGTCATTTGGGAACCTTCCTGCACTGGCTGCCTAAAGTGTCATTTCTCTAGGATTATACACCTTTGGGGGTACTCTGGCTGCTGGCCTCTTACAGACAGTTTCACTGACCACTTCTCAGTTACAAAGGCACGCGTGGGGGTGCCAATGCAGGGTGGCCAATCTTGCAGTGAGCTCATGCCAGCAGTTTAAACAGCATAGGCTGTTTCTACTTGTGCCTCAATAACAGCAATACTTGTATTGGTTGTAGTAAAGGTGACAAGGGTTAAATCTCTGTGTCCCCAAGAAACATGCACCCATACGTACACAGACATTATTATTAACTAAGCTTCCTGCCCCAAACTCCTTTCTGTTCTCCTACTCTGAATTAGGCTGGACCTTCTGTGAGCCAGAAGGACAATTTGACCTCTGTATTACAGGCAAGCAAGATACCTACTCAGTGGCTCCTTTGTATGAGCCCACTTTAGTGCTGTCAGGCCCTCAGAGAACCTGACAGTGCCTGAACAGGAGCACTGAGGAGTAAAGACAGCAGAGCTCATAAAAGAAGAGATGTACTAACTCAAAGAGAAGGGTCGGCCTGGCCCATGTGTATATCAAAGGAAATGCGACTGTGTTTAGTATTTATACACAGTCTGGTTGGGCTCCTGCATCAATTTATCAACTTTTTTCTCCACCTACTAATGTACCACTTGATGGGATGGTGACATAACAACAGCTTGTATTGTTGAGCTCAGTACTCCACTAAGTGCTTTACATACATTCAGTCATCAAAACAACTCTGGTAAGTTAAGCGCCATCACCATCCCCAATTTACAGATAAGGACACTGATGAATGGAGAGCCTCAGTAATCAACCCAAAACCCTTAGCTGGGAAGTGGTGGAGCTGCCAGGTCTCTCTGGACCCCAAGCACCCACCCAGCCTTGCACTCCTCGAAGAATTCCTTTCTCTTGGACAAATCTTAGAGTTCCTCCTCCTTAGAGGTAGAATCGGGAAGAGATCAAGAGGTCTAAAGAGAAAGAAAGGTACTAACAACATGAAAAAAAGACAAAATCGTAAGAAGAAAAGATGGCCATGAGAAATCTTCATGGTGACAGAAGCCAAGATGACTTCAGGGGTACCTAGGTGGCTCAGTCGGTTTAAGCATCTGTCTTTGGCTCAGGTCGTGATCTAATGGTTCACAAGTTTGAGTCCCACATCAGGCTCTGTCCTGACAGCTTGGAGCCTGGACTCTGCTTCAGATTCTGTCTCTCCCTGCCCTCTCCCATTCATGTTCTGTCTCTCTCAAAATAAATAAAAACATAAAAAAAAAAAAAAAAAAAAAAAAAGATGGCTACTCTTCAGTTGTAAATTGTTTCTTGTGCAGAACTCTGTTTTGATATAATATCTTGTGTTAGTTTTCTAGGACTTCCATAACAAAGTGCCACAGACTGGGTGGCTTAAACAACAGAAATTTATTTTCTCACAGTTTTGGAGGCTAGAAGTCTGAGATGAGAGTATCAACAGGGTTGAGTTCTCCAGAGCCCTCTCTCTTTGGCTGGTATGTGGTCATCTTTCTCTCTGTGCCTTCAAATGGTCACTTTTCTGTATATGCCTGTATATGCCTGAGATTAGGACTAATCTCCTCCTTCTTACAAGGATATCAGTCAAAGGACACCTAGGTGGCTGAAGTGTTTAAGCATCTGACTCTTGATTCAGGCTCAGGTCATGATCTCACAGTCTTAGAATCAAGCCCAGTGTCAACTCATGCTGAGTGTGGAGCCTACTTATAATTCTCTCTTTTCCCCTGCTCCTCCCCCGCTCACATGCACGCTTGCTCACTCTCTCAAAATAAATAAATAAACTTAAAAACAAATATCAGTCATACTGGATTAGGGCCCACACCAATGATCCCAAGTAAACTTAATTATCTCTTTAAAACCCCTACCTTCAAATAGAGTCACTTTCTAAGGTAATAGAGGTTAGGACTTTAATGTATGAATGAGGAGAGAGGGCTAATTCAACCCATAATACACACATATCCCCCCACATACTCTTTACCTCCGAATTTTCAGTAGAAGTCTATTAGATAGACTGTCTTGGATTTTACTGTCTTAGATAAGGAAAAATTGGTAGGGAATCAAAGGCAAAATTGTCCTATATATGGAATTGATGAAAAAATAGAAAGGAAGATACAGGCCAGGAAATCAGATGTAGGGCAAAAAGTAGGAGTTGAGCATAAGCAGGAAACCAAAGGAAGGCCTGCTGGGAAGTTTAGTCCCCCTGCCCCCACCTCATAGAGATACAAGGATTCCCAAGCACAGGCTGAGATGGGCTGTGAGTATATTAGGTTTGTTTGTGAGTATTAAAGGAATGATAACTCCCGAAGGCTGGGTGTTTTTGGGTGGCTTAGTGATGAATGGCATAGCAATTTTTCAGTGAATTACCATCAAATCCCAAACTACTTAAGTCCGATGTCAAGCAACCTCTTGTGGTAGAAATGTAATCCAAATATTTATCTCCTGATTGTATTTATCTTTTGATTATCTCCTGATCTCCAGCCCAGTTTATCATTCCTCACTTTAAAACAGAAACTAGAAAGGATGTCAGAACAGTGGGCATTTCCTTGGACCTAAGGCAGCATAGTAATTCAAAATCAAATGTGCAGCTGGCCAGGAGATGAATCCAAGTGACTCACAAAAGCACTTTGGCTCAATCCTGGGTAATGGAATTTTAAGACAGAAATAACATTATTAAATCTCATAGCAGTTCACAACCAATATTTTCAATTAAAAATCACTGGGTTCTCCCAATCTTAAATAAGGCCGTAAGGCTACTAGATAAGTTATGCTAATAAACAGATCTCCTTCATACTCACAAAACTATCCTGATTTTGAAGGGACATTTCTGCTGACAGTGCAGAGGGGGAAATCAGCCCTCCGGTTCTATTTCTGGGTGGATTGGCATGCTGGTGGGGCTAACGGTACCCCTGTGCCAGCATGGTGCCATCTGCCAGCTGGTCCGTACAGCTGGGGGGCATATACACGCTGAGTCCTGTATCAGAAGTCTCAGCTGGTCACTGACAAGGCTGCCATGCCAAAGACATATTTGGCAATTCGGTTACACTAAAATTTGATTGCACACGCGTGCGTTGTGTCTGTGTGTAAACTATATGTATGTTTGATGATACAAACCAATAGTCTATTGGCAATTGTTTTTCAGACTGACAGTAAACAACACAAATGCTCACGTTAAGTTTCTCATCTCATTGAAATCACGTGGAGCAAATAAGGGAAACGAAGGACAGCCAGAAAAAGGAGAAAGGTAAAGGAGATATTTTATAATACATTAAAGTGTGAGGAGTGGGACTGCACATATACTAAAATACCCATGCACACATGTGTACACAAACATGCAGAAACACATACACACACATTAGGGCGACTGGGAGTGAAAGCAGAGATTTAAACTCCAGTTCACCCAACGCAAATTCAAGGCACTCTATCTTTATTGTTTGCTCCCCAAAGTTACAATCTGGGCAGTGTGATAAGAATTATGCAGACATAAAAACAGGAAGCTGAAATAAGGAAACAGAATTAGTGCCTGAAACTTTAAAAAAAACAAAATATTCATATATTAAGTGGAATATGCAGGACCCTTTAGGAAAATACTGGAAAACACAAAATAGCTGTTTTTTGAAGCTCAGATCCATAATGGCAAAATGTAACTCCCCACTATCTATGGCTAATGGATATATTTTTATGAACAAAAAAATTCCAAAGATGGTTATCTTGACACTGATATCATCTTGTGGGGGAAGAAAAATAATCTCTCCTCTCCCCTTCTAGGTTCTTGGCTGAGCTACCTTGATAATAAAAAGACAGATTTAAAGAAGAAAACCAAACAAGTTTAGAAATAGGAATAGTAACAAGTATGCCTCCTATATACAGGAGAAATACCTGGGAAAACTGAGTTACTCTCTGAAATGGCCCAGGCCATCACCTGGGGAGAGCAGATAAAATAATGAAGACCAAAAGCACCAGATAAAGCGTATAATGACTGTCACACAACAATACAGAGTTATCTTAGGTTGGGCTCCTCCAGAAGCCGAATTTGAGACAAGGAACACAAGCGCAAGTACTTTATTTTACAGGCAAGGGAAATGAGCACTATGGGAATGGTAACTGAGACAGGGACGGAAGGCAGACATTAAAGGACATGTCCACAGGCAAGTTACCCTTATGAGCAGTTGGAGCTCAATCCCAATTAAAAGAGGAAAATCCAGAGCCTGTGAAGGACACGCATCAGGATTATGCCACCAGGGGGAAGAAGGGCGGGCAATTATATAGCAACTCTTGTCAGTCATTGGTTGAGGATTGTCATGGGGAAAACAGGAGGGCGTTAAGCTTGGCAATTCAGGCCTGCTGGGCATGGTGGGCAGACTGGCTGCTGCACCAGCCAGGAAAGGTCCTCAGCAAGTGAGATAGGTTCTGGGAATTGAATGCAGTTCATCTATAAAGGCATGCTAAAACTTGAAAGGACACTGTGGGCACTGACAGTCACTGCTACAAGGTGGCGTGGGAAATTAGGCATCATGGAAAGAGCACTTGATATAACCCAAGGAAACCTATGTTTGAGGTCAAGATCAAGAACACCTACTCCTGGGGATGTTGTGAGAAGCAGGTGCAAATAGATACACACTTTACAAAACACGGCGTATATGCACAGCAGCTACAATTACCACCTGACAGTTTCCAGAACTGAAGTCCCATACCCAGTATTGGAAAAGGACAGTCTTAGGTTCAAGTCCCAGGCCTACCACTTCCTAACTACAGGGCCTTGGTTAGTGACTATAATCTCTCTTTATCTATCAAAAGGGGCCAATTAATAGCACCTAACTCATAATGTTGCTGTGGAATTAAAAGCCCTTAAGCATGTAAACCATCTAAGGCAATGTCCAACAAATGGTGCAAATCCACATGCTGTCTATCATTATCATCATCTTCCTCATCACCATTTTTAACAGAAATCTGTATTAGGTTGAGCGGCCATAACAAGATACCATAAACTGGGTGGCAAACAACAGAAATATATTTTCCCACAGATGTGGGGCATAGAAAATTCAAGGTCTGGGTCTTGGCCAGTTCAGTTTCTCGAGAGAGCTCTCTTCGTGGCTTACAAGTGGCTGCATTCTTACTGTGTCCTCAATGGCAGAGACAGAGAGGGGGACTGGTCTCTCTTCCTCTTCCAATAAGGCTACCAATCCCATCATGAGGTACTACCACCATGTCCTATTCTAACCCTAATTGCATTTCAAAGGCCCCGCCTCCAAATATCACCCATCTCGGGGATTAGGGTGTCCACATACAAATTTCAGGAGAACACAAATATTCAACCCATAATAAAATGTTTGAATGTCATACATAAAGTGAATACTAATACAGTACATTCTGTAACAGTTATTCTCCACTCACCCATGTTAAAAGATAACAACAGGGGCGCCTGGGTGGCTTAGTCGGTTAAGCGTCCGACTTTCGCTTAGGTCATGATCTCGCGGTTCATGGGTTCGAGCCCCGCATCGGGCTCTGTGCTGACTGCCAGCTCGGAGCCTGGAGCCTGTTTCAGTCTGTGACTCCCTCTCTCTCTGACCCTCCCCTGCTCACGCTGTCTCTCTCTCTCTCTCCTAGAAATAAATAAAACCTTAAAAAAAATTAAAAAAAAAAAAGATAACAACAAATGGATAGACAGAATAACAGACAGAAAGTTAGATTATAAGACAAAGAGTGGAGATTGTAGAGTGGTTAAGGTTTTTCTTCATCTTATATTACTCTGTTTCCAGTTCGCCCAAAGGCAAATGTTTGAGGTTTCCTAGTGGTACACGGCATTGTCTGTGCTGCTTGCTAGTGGACAGCTAAATTACACTCACAAGCAAATGCAACCAGAGTACAGAGTCTGTGAAACTGAAACCAATTCCTATTATGGCAAACCATTTTTTTTAATGTCTGCCTCTCCGCTCTAGTAAATAGGACATAGAGAACATAATTGAATATTTGATGATTGAAAATCTTTCAGTGTCTGTGGGTTCTCATCAGTTCTCATCACACAGCCCGTAGGTGTACTTGCGGGACAGCAACAGATTGGACAGAATCTTTAATGGCCTTACGATACTCCCAGAGGCTTTGTTTTGTCTTTGCCCTTTAAAAACATAAATACTTGCTATCAGTTTGGTAAAGATTTTGTGAACTGTCTCTGATTGAGTTTAGGGGAGCTTTGTTTACTGCTCTCTGAATGAAATCAGCTCTTTCTCTGCACACACAGTGCTTGAGGATGAGAGCCTCCTTCATTACCTCCCTGAGCATTTGGGGACTAGATAAGTTCGATACCTGGAAGGGAGGTTAGTGTGCCCAGCCTCTCATCCAGCTATGGAACCTACAGGCATTCATCTAGGGGAATCTTCTAGATATGTTCTGAGTCCTTCAGTGAAGACTTGTTCCTAATGATCCATGCCCACCTCACTCCAACTGGCTGTGCTCTGGCCTCTCTTCCTTTTCCCAGCTCTGCCTTTACATCAGAGCCTTTCCTAAAGCAACGAGATACCCCAGGATGCAGTCACTCACGACCTATCCTCGATGATCTCCTACAAGCTATGTTCCAGAATTTTAGAAGTTGTAGTCTGCATGTGGACCCCTTAGTGGATATCAGAAAGGAGGAGTCTAAGGGGGAAGTGTGGGAGGTTTGGGGGACATGTCACAGATATTTCTTGCTCAGCAGATGATTCCTATGCAAATGAAAACAGCTGCCAGATCCAGTGACTGGGGAGGACTCAGAGTCCAGAGTCAGAGGCGACCACTGACCTTCATCAAAGTGTTCTCCTTTCTCCATAATATTCTGGTTCAGATGGTAGATGGAGTATGTGAAGCTACAGAATTCTCTTCAAAATTGAATCTCAACCGGGTACAGGAATAATAGTCTAGCTGGATTCAAGTATTTTTGCTTTCTCTTCAGTTTATAGCTTCAGTTTATAACCACCTTTTTTGTGGTTATTTGTGACATTTTAATAGGAAGTTTAGAGGATACTTATCAGGTATTGCTTATCAGCTACCATAGCAATGCAGATATACCAGAATAAGCATATTAAAGTTCCAGTTCCAGTGAAAATTATACACATAAGTTATGTAACCCTCAGCCAAAGTCACTGAGAACACAGTAAAATAGTGCCAGCTTCTGTGCATTACACTTCTTGCACTTGGCTCATCAGGAAGCCCTCAAAACTACCAGTTGTTAAATCCAAAAGCCATTCTGTTTTTCCTCCTCAAACAACTCAATTTTTAGGGCTTGTACATTACAACCCAAAATAAAAGACTCATTTCTTTCAGCCTTTGCTGCTGCTAAAAGTGACCATATAACCAAATTCCAGCCACTAAAACCTAGAAATACTGTAGAGGACTTCCAGGAGTTTCCCTGAAAGGGTGGAAGTACACTCTTCTTCTTCCATACCTCCATCCTGCTGCCTGGAATACAGATGGGGTGACTGGAGCTCTGGCAACATCTTAAAACATGAGGATAAGAGTTATGTGCTAGAGATCATAGAGCAGAGAGCTTAAAAGGGGCCTGGGTCATCATTAAGGTTCCTGAGTCTCTATTCCAATCATATTTCTGAGTAGCAGATGGATGAAAATTGAATGGCAAAAAACAAGAGCAATTATTTACTATAATTGTCTCTCATGGCTGTAAGGGTTGACTACACTTAACTAAGGCAGTTCTTGCTTGAGGTTTTTCATGGATTCATCCATGGCCTTCCTGACTCACGTATGTGAAGGTTCATGTTCACTTCTGACTGTGATCGGGACTGCAGCTATAAGCCAGAAAGTACAGGTGACTTCCCAGTGTGGCCCGGGCTTCCTCACAGCATGGCAGCAGAAACAAGCAAATGTTGGAGAGCCATTTGTGACCTAGCCTCAGAAAATATATAGGATCACTTCAGCTCTCTGTTGGTTGAAGCAATCACAAGTTTTGCCCAGGTTCGAGGAGAAGAATCTCATATTTACCTCTGGGAAAGGAGGACAGGGAATGGCAAGCTCATAATTTAAGAAGAGTAGAAGATATTGTTATAGCCATCTTGAAAGATCAAATTTGCTATAACCCCACACGAGCCCTGAATTACCTACTTTCAGGTTTATGTTATGTGAGAAACAAACATCTATCTTGTTTAAGCCAATGTTGTTATGGATTTTTCTATTATGTGCAGCCCAACCTGGTCCTAACTGATACATCTCCCAAAGCCATCACTCATAGTTGGTCTACATTCACTTTACACACAGCTCTAACCAGCTGGTTTCGTCTAGACTCTCCTTCTAAAGAAGATTGATAACAACGGAATAGAAAGGGGGGAAATGCTGTTACAATTCAAACCAGGCACACCTATAGCACCACAAAACTGAGGAAAGAAAGTGAAAAGTCAGAAAAAGTCAACCCAATTACTTTCAAGAGGCACACTACCTGTGGCCATTTGGTAAAAAGACAAGCAGCATTATATGAATGGAAAAGCCCTAAATATTAGAACCAAATTCAGAAGAACTCAAGAATTAGTGTGGCCCTTAAAATACTAAAAAGGATAGAGGTTTATTCATGACAGTCCTAGTAAAGATCATTTTTGTACATATCACTGAAGTCAATTTCTGAGAAAAGATTTTCTTGTTGGTTTTGCAAACATGATTGCATATTCTTATACTCTTCCCTTAAGAGAATCCCTGAGAGGTAACTTACTGGTTCCCAATTCCATTTTTGAATTAAACAAAGCAGAAACACCTTCTTAATTCAGGCAGAAATGTTAATATGAAGCTCAGTGCCTGCACTGAGTTTTGATCTGGGGGAGTTCCTGTGCAGCTGCCTCTCCGTGTCCTGGGGGCACACCAGAATCCCTCCCCAGGAAATGACACAACAGGGTCTGTCTGTGGGAAGGCCCATGTTGCAAAACCACCCACAGTCTCCACCTTCTCATTTACAAACGAGATTTAGTGTTATCTTTCATAGTTGATGATTCTGTTTTGTTTGGGGCCTCAATATTTTATCTTGTTTTCTGGCTCCTAAAATACCTCGGAATTAACTAATACTAAAAATTCAGCTTAGAAACTCAAGAAACAAAGTGTACTTCAGCTATCCTCTTCCTTGCTTCATCAACCCCAAAGGGGAAAGCTTGCTTTTTTTTTTTTTTTTTAGCTATACATCTACTTCCTCACTAGCAGTATTCAAAAAAAAAAAAAAAAAAAAAAAAGATCCTAATTCCTAAGTATATTTAAGTCCTTCCCTTCTTGATTCTACTTGGCCTTGCTGAAATTAAGTCTCCACAAACACTTCAGCCTCTCATTTCCACTAGCCTTCAGAATCTTCTTGCATTTCATTATATTGAGAAACAGAAATAGCATTTGCCAAGAAAATGACTCTCTTTTTACAATTACCACGCATACACAGCTCCACACCCAAGCCACAAGCCACTGCTCACACAGACCCACACTGCTCCATCGCCGGTAGTGACTGTTCTATTCCCCCTACCAGACATGCACATCCTCTACTCTCACCCACATCAAGACTTTCCTCATCCTCTAACTTAAAATTAACCTCTCTCTTTACATTCAACCAAAATTTAAGTGCCTACGGAAAGCTAGGCACTGTTTTAGGTACAAGATGTACAAGAGGGAAAAAATATATATAACATGCTGTCCTTCCATTGGGAGAGATAAACTTTGATTAAATAATAAATGTAAAATTTGTTATGAGGTAGGCTATAAATGAGTAGTTCATGGTACTGTGATGAGGGCGATCTGACGAGTCGTAGGTTATCAGAAACTATGAAGGGTCTAAAACTTATAACAAGATAACCCAGCAGTTCATAAACCTATAATGACAAAAGACACAAGCCTCCTGGTTCAAAGACGTGCACAGTGTTACTCACACCAAATCAGCAGCCACAGCAGTACTCTGCATGGCTCCCCACCTTGCCCAGTCTCCACAGAGCAGCTGGATTAGGAATGGATATTACTTGCTCCTGCAATAAGGTGCATCACAAGAGAGGAACCTTTGAATTTTAGGAGGCTGACTCATAAGACTATCCATCTGCCCATTTACCCCTCTGGAAAGAAACTAATGTAAATCAATCTCCACCAGAGAAGAAGGGAAACATCATGACTTCTCTGGAAGGAAAGCAAACATCTCCTAGGAGAGGAAGAAGAAGGCTTGACTACCCAGGATGTCTCCAGGGAGGTATATCTCTAGATCTCTCAAGGGAAACACTATCTCTACCTTCCAAGGCTGTTTGCTGTTCAAACATGCTCAAAAAACTTTGACCAGTGAGGATTAAAAGAAATCTACAGAGAACTGACTTCTCATATCACAAAGATCCCAGAAGTCTTCCTGAAAAAATAACTTTTGTGCTCAGATCTGGAGAATGGGTAGGAATCAGTGGATTTGGGTGGCAGGGAGCATCCATGCAGAGGAAATAACTTGTGCAGAGCTCGGCACAGGACACAGCACAGTATTTTCAAGGAAGTAGCTGCATGGCAGTAGCACACAGAACTAGATGAAACTGGAAGGGGAGACAGGGACGGACCATGCAGGGCCTTGTCAGCCCATATTAAGGATGTTGTGCCTTACATTCAGAGCAATGGGAAGCCAAAAAAGTATCTTAGGCCAAGAAATGCCAATGAGATTTGCACTCCAACAAAGCTACTCTCTACTTTGTAGAGGATGGACCAGACTGGGGAAGGACCTTGTGTTCAGCTTCCCACAGAGTTCCAGATTAAGATAAATTCTTCAGTCTTGTCTCCTCCACATCTTACTGTCCCTGTTGTATCCCCCACATAATCCAACTCAATACTTTGGAACTTCTTCAAAGTACCAAAGTATCTTCATTGTTGAATCAGTAGTAAGAGGAGCCCCTCCCTTCCCATAGCCTCTATTTTAATGTGCTATAACATGTGAATTTGTTAGTGTAAGCTAAGGACTTGAAACCTTCAACTTCTCTACTTAGGATACCTCAATGTGTCCACCATCAGAAAACTCTAGATGAAGATGGATGAGATTTGTGAAATGTTTGGCTGCTCTGGAAAATAGTACCTAAACGGAATTAAATCAGCGTGGTTTTAAATGAGTGCTGTGAGTTGGCTTTGGTGGCCTGGTACATAAGGAAAAAATATAAGATGCAGTTCTGAATCTAGAACTGAGGTACAAATTTAAAACTCTGAGGGCACCTGGGCAGCTCTGTAGTTTAAGCATCCAACTTCAGCTCAGGTCATGATCTTGCTGTCCGGGAATTTGAGCATCGCTTCAGGCTCTGTGCTGACAGCTCAGAGCCTGGAGCCTGCTTCTGATTCTGTGTCTCCCTCTCTCTCTGCTCCTCCTCTCTCTGTCTCTGATAAATAAACATTAAAAAAATATATTTTTAAATAAAATAAATCTGAAATCTTGACTGGCATGAGAAGGCCAAAAGTTAAGACAGAGGCTGGAAGTATATGACAGGCTAAGAAGGGCAGAGGACACAGTGGCTCCAAGTAGCAACTTCTTCAGAAATAGCTGATTGATTTTATATATGAGATATCGTTAAAGTGTTACCTTTTGCATTTTCCCCTTCACCCACAAATTTAATAACTTTATTTTCACTGCAGCTCCATCAATTTTAGTTTGGATGTGCTATGATTCACTTCCCCAGAGCGTTTGCATAATATGTATCCTGCAGATTTCATTTCTGTAAATCACTGCTTTTCAGGGAGAAGGGGAGTAGATTCCAGGCACGCTCCAGCCTTTGAGTTAAGTTTTGAGACCAAAAAGAGATTGCATATCCTGATTGCTAAGTTATCTCTGCTGTTCACTGAGAAATTATTTTCCCTATAACACTTCCGTTTGTATATTCGATAAAGTTAATATCTGTGAAATCAGGTGATTCTCACTGCACTAAATTATACCGGAATAGACAGAAGATTGACTTCCTGGTATTGACAAGAGAAAACTCTCAATGTCTTTTGACTTATTATCCCTGGCAGTTGGAAAGAATTACAATAACACATAAAATTACTTCACAGGGTATGTTTAGAGAGCAAAGAAAATTAATGGAAGGATGGATTCTTAGGGTATTTTTGCCTTTTGACAAAGATTTCTATTTCCTGTCAAACATTTTCTCTGAAATGAACTGGAGGAACACAATGTAAATTGATTTATCCACACCTTAAGAAATACCTGAGGTTTAATTGCCTCTGCAATATTTATGCTTACATAAATAATTCAATGGCAAATTAATCCAGCTTCTGTAATTACCTCCCATAGACGCACATGGCTAAGTCCCAAGGACTTAATTGCGGTTTGATGAAGGTATTTAGGCCACTACAACCAATAAACCATATAGAAATTTTTGACGACATAAAGGAAAGAAATCCATAGCTTTCAAGCCTAAGCTCTTAGGAAGAAATATAGTATTTGTGGTTGATCCTAACCACTGTGGGCTTCAGGAAACATAGTTCTATTAATGAACTTTCTAAAAATACGTTGTTTTCAACCTCATCCATGAGCTCATAGCACACCAGATCCTTAAATCCACAGTTGAGGGACCTTTCCCCAATCAGTGTATCTCCCATACAACCGGGTACAAACAGCGGTCAACTCTGCAGTGTCTTTTTCACCAACTGCAGTCAGCCTACACTGAGCCGTTCATCTCCTTTCACTTCGCTGTCTTACTTTTCCCCAGAACCAAAGCTGTCATTCTGGACAGCGTTCAAATAGAGGGGAGGTAGGTGAGCTCAGTGCTGCCATCTTACTGGAGCCTACACCAGCCAGGTGATAACTTTCTCTTTTTTCAAGAATTTATATTTAAGGGGTGACTGTCTCTTGATTTCAGTTCAGGTCATGATCTCAAGGATCACAGGTTCAAGCCCTGCATCAGGCTCTGCACTGACAGCAAGGAGCCTGCTTGGGACTCTCTCTCTCTCTCAGCCTCTCCCTTCCTCATTGTCTCTCCCTCTCAAAATAAATAAACCATAAAAAAGAATTTATATTTAAAAAGCCAAGATGCGCCCCCAAAAAAGATCAAACTCATATACCCTATCACTCACTCATTGGAATGACTAAAATTGTCATAGAATTTTAGAGCTTATTACATGATCCATGTGCACTGTCTGCTTTTTCTATTCCTAACTCAACTGCGAAGGAATTGGTATAACTCAGTTGCATAGCTAAGAAAGCGTGGGTCCAAAGTGGTTGAGTAGTTTTCTCCACGTGAACAAGGTAATAATTGGTAGAGCCAGGCCGAAATGCACATTCTCTCACCCAGCCTGTGTGCACTCTGAGGGGAGGTACTTGGGTTCACTGCTCTCTACCTGGACCTAGAACACTGTCTGCACAAAGCGGGCTCCCAGGACATACATGTGCAATGAATGGATTGTAAGCCCCATGCTCTTTGCTCTGCACCTGATTGTCTTCCTGGAAGCCTATGATACTGCCACACTCCAATCTCCTTCCCACATCCAGCCTGTCCTTCCAATTGAGGTGACTATCATCTAAACTTCAAAACAACACTGACATCTCCTTCATCATAAAGCCTTCCTGCATGATTCCGCTCATATTAAATTATCTCATAATTAAGCATCTCGTCATGCACTGTCTTATGTTGGCTTCTAATTGTATGTTGTTGCTCTGGTCTCCCAGTTCCTCTCTTTCTCATTTCTGCCAAGCCAGGTGTGTCTGTGTTAATCTGCAGGTGGGACCCATTTGTATTGAAGATTCAATAGCTAAACGGCGAAATTTTAGCAAGGCAGCAAGCTGAGTCCTTTTAACTCTTGCTGCTACCATGGAGAGGAGGAGGAAAAAGTAGTTAGTGGATAGTGAGAGGTAGAAGACAAAGCCCCAGGGAAGGAATCTCCTAGGGAACAAATTCTTTTCTTGCTAAAAGCTACGATGGCCTATATGAGACCCCACAAGCCGCAGAAGGGAAGGGAGAGAATTCATTTTACAGCAAGTGTTTGCATGGTGAATTTATAGTAAGGAGAGCTGCACCTCCCAGAAGCTGGGAAGAAATAAGTCATGCTGCCTGCTTGATGGCTTCTGTGATATTCTAGTGAGGAGGAATTCATGAGGAACACCAGCACCAGCCAGAAACTAGACCCATAAATTAGTTCTAAATGTATATGGGTTTGGGTGTGCTGTTTAAGTAAACAGCTTGTTGTTGTTGTTTTTTTTTTCCCCATGATGTAGGCTCACTCATTCTCAGTTGTTATTTTCCTTACAGAGTTAAGAACATTTTCAGGTGCTTTTAACAAGGTTGAGGTCACTGTTCCTGGGCCTTGCCTGAGCCAACAGTGAAGTAGGCTGCCTGACAAGGCCAGTTCTTCATGAACCTGGGAGCAGTCCAGCCCTGAAGGAGAACGTGTAAGAAATCCTGGACGCAAGTGCCTACCTTTTTCTCTCATCTGTGTTTCTTATCTGCACACTTCATTCCTGATGTGCAGCTGCATAGAGACTTTGCTGGACCCCAACCTTTCTCTCCCCACATTCTAGGCTGGTTCCTAGACACCCCGCAGATGACATTTCCGGGTAACTCTCTGCCTACATAAACTGACAATGTCTTCCTACTGCCCTGTATCCTGTCTGCACCCTCTGGGTGCTCCCTTAGTCTAGCTGAAACTCAGGAGTGATATCCAATGATTCTCCTTTATCCCCGTCAGCTGTAGGCAATGGACAAATGTTCCATATGTGCTCACTGAATTAAAGCTCACTCAAGTTTAAGAATTCACAAATACTTTCAGATATTGAAATATAATAAAATGTGGTTTCTTTGCCTGTAATCTGTAAATGGATTCCACTGGGTCTCTCCTCAAACTGTATGAAAGTTTTCATGCTGGATACAAATGTTCATTTTGCTGGGAGGGGCATAATTAACTGTTATCAGCTTCTCAATGGGATCTACTCCCCAAAACATAGAGTTCTGCTATCAGAAACTGTCTTAACTGAAAAAAAAAAAAAAAAAAAAAAGGCAAAGAAGGGCACCTGGCTGGCTCAGCTGGTAGAGCACGTGACTCTTGATCATGGGGTCTTGAGTTTGAGCCCCACATTGGGTGTAGAGATTACTTAAAAGTAAAATTTAAAAAAAAAAAAAGAAAAAAGTCAAAGAAATCTCATCCTTTAAAAAAATAGATCATGTTTCTGCAGAGTCAACAATCCTTTTTGGTATATAAGGCTCCTTTCTGGGATCAGGAGAGGGGAAGACAAGCATAACTGCAAACTTGGATTTCTTCTAAATCAATATTTACAGGCTTTGTTATGGCAGAGAACCCACTCTGACAGTTACACTTTGAGGGTCATGGGCTTAGAACCACAGGACAGTCTGTCTAGAGAAAGCAGATAGCAAAATTAGCTTCTGTCTACAAAGCAAGGGTAAAGAGTCTCTTTTGAGAAATATTTAAGGGCTTCATCAATTCTAGGAAGAGTCTCTCCTAGTCCTTTGATATTCAAATCCTTCTCTTTTAAAAGGCGTCTCTGACATCATCTCCACTGACTTTCCCTTCTTCCAGGGTTAACTGGTCTAACTCCTCCAGGTGCCCATTTCTCAAAGCCCCTGGCCTTGCTCCTCGGAAATCCCACATCTTTTATAAGATTCACAGTTTCACATTTCATTTTGCCTGGCTTTTGCACTGGAACATGGTGTGTTGACACACCGGGTGGCTGGATATAAGGATTAAGCAGGAAGGGATGTCTAAGAGCAGATATTTTATAATTGGTCAGTTAATTAGTGAATATTTTTAAGCTGCTATATTCTAACAACTCTGTAATGCTGTGACTCAGGTAATAAATATTCAGATAATTAGGACCCCCTATCCATCAAAATGTTAACAGCAGCGATCTCTAAGTGGTGGGATTATGGGTAATAAAAATGATAACAGACATTAATTGAATGTTCACTATGCATGCTAAGCACTTTACAAGCATGATATCATTTAATATTCACAGAATTCCCCTGAGAGAGCTACTATTATTTTCCTTCTTTTCAAATGAGGAACCTGAGGTTTAGAGAGGTTAAAATACTTACCCAAGGTCATACTGGTAAGTGGCAGGGCTGGGATTTAACTCGGTTTGTCTGACTTCAGAGTCCAGACTCTTAACCTCCCACTTATTTGTATTTTCTTCTTTATACAAAGAAAATTTATTACTAGTGACATAAAGGGGGAAAATGATTATTTCTTTAAACCACCTGAGCACAACTATCACCTTGTACAGCTTTTCAAAGTCATATTCTTCAATCTGTTTAAGGTCCATTTGATAAATATCATCTATCAAAGCTTATTTCTCTGGGATTTTATTAGAAATGGCAGTTAATTTTTTTTTTAAATGAACATTTCAGTCAAAGGTTTTTAACCACTAACCAATCTCTGGCTACAAGCCTGTGGCATTTGCTGTTTGCAAAGTTCCTCTTTTGGTAAGAATACGGACTCACCTCTTTCTCCTAAACTCAACATTGAGGGCTGCACAGAGAGAGCAAAAGAGTTAGGGCTAGACACCACATTCTCTCCCAGAGGGGACAAGAAAGATTTAGAATTTGTATTTAATCATTTGTTCAGTGGCTTTTAAATCTTACTTATATAGATTTCCATTCATTTTACATGTCATTAATATTAATACTTTATTCACAGTATTTATGTAGTAATGTGATATTAGAGTTCTCCAGAGAAACTGAACCATTAGGATATATATATAGAGAGAGAGAGATATGAGGATATATGAATTGGCTCATGTAGTTATAGAGCCCCAGAAACCCACGATCTGTACTATCTGTGGTCTGCACGCTGGAGAACCAGTAAAGTGATGGTGTAATTCAGTCCAAGTCAGTAGGCTTGAGAAGCCAGGGGAGTCAATGGAGCAACTTCTAGTCCGGGGGGGAGTAGAGGGTAAGCCCCAGAGTCCGAAGGCTCAAGAACCAGGAGCTCCAATGTCCAAGGGTAGGAGAAGTGGATGTCCCACTCAAAATGAAAGAGAATTCACCATCCCTCCACCTTTTATTCTGCCTAGGCCCTCAATAGATGGAATGATGCCTGCCAACATTGGTGAGGGCAATGTTCTTTACTCAGTCTACCGAATTAAATGCTAATCTCTTCCAGAACATGCTCACAGATACACCTAAAAATAATGTTGTATCTGCTACCTGAGCATCTTATAGCCCAAGTTGACACATAAAATTAACCATCACGGTGACCATGGATAACTGAACAGCCCAGATCCTAGGAAAACCACATATGTCAGGCTGTTCAAAATGTCTGGTAGAAGCCTTGAGTAGCACACTGTAGGACCAGGTAAGAGGAAGAGCAGGAGGGGGACAGACTTGGGAATGCTAAGGAGATGAGGGAAAGAACATGGCCTCAGGAGGCAGGCTAGTACTGGTAGCACTCCCCGAAACTCCCCAGTGCTTCTCCTCCCCACAGATACTGAAGACCTATCTTAGGACTAAATAAACTCGTGGATGAAAGGGCTCAGAGGATGAAAGAGGGGCACCTGGGTGGCTCACTCGGTTAAGCACCCAACTCTTGATTTCGACTCAGGTTATAATGTCACGATTCATGAGTTGGAGCCCCACATTGGGCTCTGTGCTGACAGTGCAAAGCCTGCTTGGGATCCTCTCCCCCCCTCTCTCTGTGCCTCCCTTGCTCACATACACTCTGTCTCTCAAAATAAATAAACTTAAAAAAAAAAAAAAAGAATGAAAGAAAAAAATTGATACTGAGATAATTCCCTTATTGTACTCCAAGCTGGTGAGGCAAAAATACTAAGATATATTTACAGAGCTTATATACTCTTTTATATGATTTTCTGCCTTAGTTTAATTTCTTTTTATGGAGCAAAAATGTGGTTTTTATATTTAATAACTAAACCTATAAGCTTTGTTTATAACATTTTTATATTGCTCTCACATTAATAATTTACAGTCCTAGAGCATACCCTGTGCACCAAGCATTAAGCTAAAGACTTAAATTAGATAATCTCATTCAACCCAACAATAGCTATAACTTTGTTGCCCTTTACAACCAGAATAATAAGCCTTTCTCAAACCTTACAATTTTGTATTCTTTTTGTAATTTCATACATTTTTATTTATAGTATGTGGAATGAGGCATGAGTCTAAATGTATTTATCTCCATACATAATTACTACGCCTAAGAGCAAGAGTCCAGAAATTATGACTTGTGGGCCAGATTTGGTCTGTTTTCTGTTTGTAAAAATAAAGTTTTATTGGAACAGAATTATAATCATTTGTTTGCATACTGTCTAGGGCTGCTTTCACACCAGAAAGGCAGAGCTGAGAAGTTTCAAAATCAAAAATATATACTATTTGGCCCTTTACCTAAAAGCGCTGATCACATAACTATTTCTTTCTTCACTATTTTATCTCATCTCATTTGTTATTGTTGTTTACCACATCTTTTTAAGAAGCCCTCCTTGAGTCACCATAAAAAAGTACCAGCTGATATTAAAATCTATATAGAATTTTTTAAGCCAGATTTTTCTTTAATGACTTTTACTATTTTGGATGAATTATATTGATTACAATGTTAAAAGTTGTTCAAGTGAATAAAGACAAAGAAACTCATTGTCATTATTTACCATCACTCTAATAATGATGCACAACAAGCAAAAACAGTACTTCACTGCCATATAATAACAAGCATTTATTTAGAACACGCATCTGCTTAGGGTTGGCTAGTGGAAGAGGAGCCAGCTGGTAACACGCTTCCATATGTCCATCAACCTCTTCCTGGGACCAGCTCCCCCAAGCAGGTTTTGCTCACTGTGATGGCAGAAGCCCACAGGTTTCTTAAAGTAAAGCTCAGAACTGGCACAGTGACACTTTTGCCTCATCTTATTGGCCAAAACAAGTCACAAGGTCAACTCAGATTCAAGAGGAGGGAAACTATACGACAAAGTCACATGGCAAAAGGCAAGGCTACAGGGAAGAATGAAGAGCTGGGGTCAATGGTGCAATCTATCACACAATATTTTATTTATTTATTTACTATTTGAACTTTAAAGCATTATATACATTTTAATATTTAATGCTGACAACAGTCCTAGAAATTAGATATTACCACTACTGCCTTTTGAAAATGAGAAAGCTGAGTAAGAGAATCTGACTTCCCCACTGACAGTCTGGAAATGGCAGAAGCAGGATTTGGATCCATGCCTACTTCCAAAGGCTTTTCCTCTAGGCCGTATTTGCATTATTAAATGTATCTAGTATGGTGGAAATGGCTATCTCTGCCTGCTAAAATCCAGTCTGTTGCCCACAGTATAAAAATCTACCTGCCTAGGCACTATAGACTGAATATATGTATCCCACTCCCAAAATTACATATTGGAATCTAATCCCTACTGTGATGGTTTTGGGGGACAGGACCTTGGAAGTTGATGAGGTCATGGGTATGGCACCCTCATGAATGGGATTAGTACCCTTATAAAAGAGCACCAGAGGGGCACCTGGGTGGTTCAGTCGGTTTAGCATCAACGCTTGGTTTTGGCTCAGGTCATGATCTCATGATTTCATGGGTTCGGGTCCCAGGTTGGGCTCTGCTCTGGCAGCACAAAGCCTGCTTGGGATTCTCTCTCTCTCTCTCCCTTTCTGACCCTCCCCCACTTGTGCTCTCTCTCTCTCTCAAATAAACTGGAAAAAAAAAAAAAAAAGAGCAAGAGAGAGCTCCCTTACCCCTTCCATCAAGTGAGGACACAGTGAGAAGATGGTTATTTACAAATCTGGAAGTGAGTTCTCAGCAGACACAAAACCTGACGGCCCCTTGCTCTTGGACTTCTCAAACATCAGAACTGTGAGAAATAAATGTTTACTGCTTACACAACACAGTCCATGGTGTTCTGTTATAGCAACCCAAATGGACTGACACCAGTCACCATTGCACAATGTTCAAAAGACATTTCCACCAATGAAATGTGAGCAGAAGTGATGTGTGCCATGCCTACACCAAGACATTTTAGAAGACAATCTGCCTCCTCCACGCTTTCTTTTTTTTTTTTTAATTTTTTTATACAGTTTATTTATTTTTGAGACAGAGAGAGACAGAGCATGAGTGGAGGAGGGGCAGAGAGAGAAGGAGACATAGAATCCGAAACAGGCTCCAGGCTCTGAGCTAGCTGTCAGCACAGAGCCCAACATGGGGCTCGAACCTACAAACCGTGAGATCTGACCTGAGCTGAAGTCAGACACTTAACCGACTGAGCCACCCAGGCGCCCCTGCCTCCTCCACACTCTTTCCCCTTTGGCAAGCAGATGAAGAAGACAAAGCTGTCCAGTGGACTTTCTGAGATAATGGACGTACTCTGTATTATCTAAACTGTCTCACACGGTATCCCCTAGTCACAGGTGAACACTTGACATACGGTCCGTACCACTGAGGAATTGAGTTTTTAATGTAACCTCCTCTCATATCTCTGGCAAAGTAATTCTAACTAATTTAAATTTGGTATGGAATTCACCAAATAGAGTACTTGAGGGTTAAGACTGAAAATACATGGGAAGGAACTGGAAAATGCAAATGTTCACTAAATCTGTTTGGCAGAAGTCAAAGACTGGCCAATACTTTACAAATCAAAATAAGGCAAAAAAAAAAAAACAAAAACAAAAACACAACACCCAAAAATGTAAACTCTTGATATAGTGATAGCTGATATTTTCAGTTTCCTTCTGACTAGATTACAAATTGAACTCCCCTTGAGGTGCCTTGGTGGCTCAGTCGGTTAAGCGTCTGACTTGGTTTCAGCTCAGGCCACGATCTCATGGTTCGTGAGTTCAAGCCCCATATCAGGCTCCGTACTGACAGTGTGCAGCCTGATTGGGATTCTCTGTCTCCCTCTGACCCTCCCCTGCTTGCTCTCTAAATATATGAACATTAAAAAAAAAACTTAATAAAAAATTTTTAAAAAACTAATTGGACACCCCTTTACCACAGAATTAATTAATTTACTAATCTCTTCTGGGTAAATAAATTGTTATTTTGTGGCAACCTGACATAAGGTATACATGGCATAAAGCTACCTATTAAAAAAATCCATTCATTCTCTAGGGCACTTGTATCTTCTAGTGGTATTTATTATAACAGCCCAATGTTTCTAATGGCCGTGAAACTCCACTGGTCTGCACACTTTCAAAACAAATCACATGTACTACTCATATTGTAAGACCTCGCTCATTTATCAAGTTAAAATCTATTAGAGATTTTTGCTCATCTTGCAGAACACTGGCTGAACAAGTTTCTCACAATGCAAGGTTTCACTGTAGTTCTAAGTGCCATGGGGAAAGCTTCTGGTGATGAATGTGAATGGTAGTGAGCTCTCACTATCAAAGGGAATGCCACTTTTATTAAAGTCAATACTTCATTTAAAAAAATACTTTATTTGTGTCTCAATCCTATGAGAAGGACCCATACGCCATTATCTACCCACAGCTACCTCTCCAGCACCTCCCTTTAGGGGGACCTCTTTGCCCTAGGGGCTGTAAAGGCTGTAATTAGGAGTGAGAGCGTTCATATTGTGGCTCCTCCTCTTACTAGCTGAGTGACCATGAGCGGGTCACCTCCCTGAACCCCAGTTTCCTCTTCAACAGGAGGATTAAAAGGACTATTGCAGATAAAGTGTGCAGCATAATGTAACTGCACATTGTTCGCATGTAACACGTGTGGCCATTATCTATTTTTGGAGACTTCTCCATCCTCCTCCTGTATAACACCACTTCTTGTGTGGACAACTTTAAGTGTCACATGGCAACTTAATCATTTTTAAAACCTCAAAACTCATTCAACTGAAAACAACCTCACAACGTAAGGGAGAAATAGAAACACTTTTTAGGAAGCAGACAAAAAGGAAGGTCCTCCAAACAGTAATGTATACAGGCCACTCCTGTTATGGATCAGAGAGATGGAAGACTAATAGATACTCCAAATGGGTCTTAGCCAGATAGCTCTCCTTGTTACCTTGAAAAGAGATTTTGTTACTTTCCCTTTTTATGCTAATGGTTTGAGTAATAAAGTGCATTCCCTTTAATCTTGTAAAATAAAATTATTATGATCACAGAATGAAAACCTAATGCTAGGCTCTCGGTTCTCCACCTTTCCCCTATTTGTTACTTTGGGATTTCTGTGACTTGCATGCTTGTCTTATGCTGAATATGTAGATGTTGGACATGGCTGAAATGTGAATGACCTGAGCTTTTTTCCAGGTGGTTCAAATCCAAGGCTTTGATTCAGGTAAGGACTTCAAATCTTGGATGTCTGGTACTTGTCAGGGATCTATGAAGATACTGGAGATCATACAGGACAGATGTCCTAAAACATATCCTTCCGCAGCCTCACTTCTCAATGCCCCTGCAAATCACTCTCTCTTCCCTTACTTACTTATGGTTTAAAGTTATGAGAAAGACCTCAAACAAGTGAGGGAATTATAAAAGATGTTACCATACACACGCTAACTGTATATAAGCATTTTTAAAAATATTGCTCCTATAAGCTGTTTCTTAACAACATATTGTGTTTGTCCATGACAAACTGCTTCCAGCAATTTTTCTAAGATCCTTCAATTGATCTCTGTCATCACTGCTTCAAGCCAGGGATCCTGAGCAGAATATAGTTTCTGAGGGGGTGGTACACAAAATTGCAAAGGCATGTATGGCACACACAGTTGGCTGTCCAACAACTATCTGTGCTCCCTTTCCAGAGTGCAGGGTTGCTAAAGAAAGCAGCTGCCCAACCAGGGACACCCACCCCACCCCCTGCATCTAGACGTGGCCATGTACTTACTCCTACAAAGGGGATATGAACAGAAAGGACATGTGTGAGGTCCTGGATGAGATGGTTAAAAAGACTGTGTGCCTCCTCCACGCTCTCTCCTCTGCCTGTCAAAGCTCAGGGTGACATTGGAAGTCACATGTTGAATACTGTGAAGCCACAAAATAAAATAAGCCTGAATCCCTAATCACTTCTCAGAGGAGAGGAGACTGCCTTACTGGGAAACACCCAGACTGAACTATTTAGTGAGTGAGAAATGAACTGCATCAATGGCAGAAGTTGTTGTTACCTCAACCTATAGCATGACTATTAAAAATGAGAATCTAGGGCACCTGTGTGGCTTGGTCAGTTAAACGTCTACTTCAGCTCAGGTCATGATCTCACAGTTTGTGAGTTCAAGCCTGATGTCGGGCTCTGTGCTGACAGCTCAGAGCCTGGAGCCTGCCTCAGATTCTGTCTCCCCGCTCTCTGAAACTCCCCAACTCATGCTCTCTCTCTCATAAATAAACATTTTTTATAAATTTTTAAAAAATGAAAATCTAGTAATCCCTATCAAAATAACACCAGCATTCTTCACAGAGCTAGAACAATCAATCCTAAAATTTGTATGGAACCAGAAAAGACCCTGAATAGCCAAAGCAATCTTGAAAAAGAAAACCAAAGCTATAGGAGGCATCACAATCCTGAACTTGAAGTTGTATTACAAAGCTGTAATCATCAAGACAGTATGGTACTGGCACAAAAGCAGACATTCTGATCAACAGAACAGAATAGAGAACCTAGATATAGACCCACAAACATATGGCCAACTCATCTTTGACAGAGCAGGAAAGACTATCCAATGGAATGAAGAGAGTTTCTTCAGCAAGTGGTGCTGGGAAAACTGGACAGCAACATGCAGAAAAATGAACCTGGACCACTTCTTAAACCATCCACAAAAATAAACTCAAAATGGATAAAAGACCTAAATGTAAGACAGGAAGCCATCAAAATCCTAGAGGAGAAAGCAGGCAAAAACCTCACTGACCTCAGCTGCAGCATCTTCTTACTTGACACATCTCCGGAGGCAAGGGAAACAAAAGCAAAAATGAACTACTGGGACCTCATCAAAATAAAAATCTTCTGCACAGCAAAGGACACACTCACCAAAACTAAAAGGCAAGTAAAGGAATGGGAGAAGATATTTGCAAATGACATATCAGTTAAAGGGTTAGTATCTAAAATCTATAAAGAACTTAACAAATTCAACACCCAAGATACAAATAGTCCAGTGGAGAAATGAGCAAAAGACATGAATAGACACTTCTCCAAGGAAGACATCCAAATGGCTAATAGAAACACGAAAAAATGCTCATCATCACTCATTATCACGGAAATACAAATCAAAACCACAATGAGACACCTCCTCACACCTGTTAGAATGGCTAACATTAACAACTCAGGCAACAACACATGTTGGCGAAGATGCAGAGAAACAGGATCTCTTTTTCACTGCTGGTGGGAATGCAAATTGGTGCAGCCATTCTAGAAAACAGTATGTGCGTTCCTCAAAAAATTAAAAATGGAACGACCCTATGACCCAGCAATTGCACTACTAGGTATTTATCCAAGGGACACAGGTGTGCTGTTTCAAAGGGGCACATGTACTCCAATGTTTATAACAGTGCTATTGACAATAGCCACAGTATGGAAAGAGCCCAAATTCTCATCGACGGGTGAATGGATAAAGAAGATGTGGTATATATACAATGGAGTATCACTCAGCAATCAAAAAGAATGAAATCTTGCCATTTGCAACTACATGGATGGAACTAGAGGGTAGTATGCTAAGCAAAATTATTCAGTGAGACAAAGACAAATATCATGACTTCACTCATATGAGGAATATAAGACACAAAACAGATGCACATAAGGGAAGGGAAAGCAAAAATAATATAGAACCATAAAAGACTCTTAAGAACAGAGGGTTGCTGGAGGGATTGTGGGAGGGGAGATGGGCTAAATGGGTAAGGGGCATTAAGGAATCTACTCCTGAAATCATTGTTGCACTATAGGCTGACTAACTTGGATGTTATTTAAAAATTAATTAACTTAAAAAATAAAATAAAAATATTTAAGAACAAAAAAAAGAATGGACAGTATATAATAGGTTAAAGAAAAACTGCCATTAAAAATTTATGGAAATAAACATAAATTACAAAAATAAAGAGACATGTGGTAGCAAAATAAATACATAAATAAATAAATAAATAATGAAAATGAAAAACTACTCAATACAATCCTATGTATCCTTTCCTACAATGGCATCTGGCTATTGTAGTGTACATAGCTGAAGAAACAATAATTTTACTGCATTAGAATGTAGCAAATCCTTAAGTCTGGTGGAGTGTAAATCAGTACAATCACTATGGAAAAGTGGCAAAATCTACTAAAGCTGAACCTTTGCATAGTCTATATAATTCCATCAGAAATGTGTACATATGCTTATCAAAAACATGTACTACAATGTGGCCTATACAATGAAATATTATTAAGTCTTTAAAAGGAAGGAAATTCTGATACATGTTGCAACATGGATGAACCTTGAAGACATGATGTTAAGTAAAATTAAGGAAGTTACAAAAAGATAACTAATGTGTGATTTCACTTATATGAGGTATCTAAAGTAATCTAACTCATAAAAGCAAATAGTAGAATTGTGGTTGCCAGAGACTAGGGGAAGAGAAGAATGGGGAGTTGCTGTTTAATTGATAGAGAATTTCAACTTTTTAACATGAAAAGAGTTCCAGAGGTTGGTTGTACGACAATGTAATGTACATAACACTATTGAGCTGCACACTTAAAAATGGCTGAGATGGTAGATTTTCTGGTATGCATATTTTACCAAAATTAAATACAAAAGCAAAAAACAAGACATGTACTAGAACGTTCAGAGCAGCACAATTCATAACACCCAGAAACCGGAAACTAACCAAATACCCTCCAGTAGTAAAATGGATAAATAATTGTGGGTTATTCACCCAATGGGGTATTATACAGCATAAGAAATGATCTATGACATGAAACAATATGAATAAATCTTGTAAACATAATGTTAAGCAGAAGAATCCAGACTCCCCTCCCAAAAAAAGTACAGTATGATTCCATTTCTATAAATTATCAAAACAGGCAAAACTCTTCAATGTTGTCAGAAGTTAGGATAAGCGTGTGTGTAGTAACTGAAAGTAAACCATACAGGGGCAAGGTGTATTTCTGTATTATTATTTGATTGCTTTTTTCCTTTCTTTCTTTTTTTTGTTTTTGTTTTTTGTTTTTTGTTTTTGAGAGAGAGAGAAACAGAGAGAGAACCTGCAGGGGAAAAGAGCACAGGGAGGGTGAGAGAGAAAGAATCTTAAGCAGGATCCATGCTCAGTGTGGAGCCCAATACGGGGCTCAATCCCATGACCCTGGGATCATGACCTGAGCTGAAGTTGGACACCCAGCTGAGCCACCTAGTGTCTCTATTATTATATTTCCATTAAAAAACTTTAATAACAGAATTGTTGAAATAACACATTGCTAAAATTTTCTATAACCTCTCAAAAAAAAAAAAAAAAAAAAAAACCGTACAGACTAGAGGGTAAAGAGACCAGAATATGCCACCCTCAAAATATGCCACTGTAGTATATCAGTTATTTTGAATTAAAGTTACTTAAAAAACAGCAGATGCAAGAAGGGCAGTTTTGACCTCCTCTGTCCCCGTGAAAGCAGGAAATAAATCTCCCCTGTGAAAGGCACATGCCCCTCCATAGGGGAAGGTAGAAGGCATCCTTATCAGCAGAGATAGGGAATTCAAGGCTGAGAAGGCTGCACAAGCAAACGTTGTTACTGCTTCACTAATTTGCTACCCTAAGTTCAAACCTTTGTATTGTCAATTCTTCACAAATGTATTGTTTCCTTGTCTAAAAGGTATAAAAGCTGCCTGCTTCAGTCACTTCTTTGGTCTCATATTTTTATGGGCTCCCATATGTATGAAATTAAATTCATTTTTCTCCTGTGAATCTGTCATCTATCAATTTAATTATCAGACCAAGCAAAGAACCTAGAACAGAAGAAGGAAAAAGTTTCCCCCTCTGCTGAGGCAGGGGAAGAAATCAAAGTGCAGCCTTCTTGCCTGAAGGCAATAGAACCTCCAAAGCAGATGAGGCAAATAAATTTTAAAATTTGTATGTGAATGACCAACTCTAATCAGAATACCTAAGAATTCCTTATTATTTACTAAACGGCCCACTGTATTCAGGTTACCTACTTCTCATCAAATTATTCATCTAGGAGAACCAACAAGAAATGTGTTTAACAATTAAAATTCTACGGTAATTTCACACTCAACAATGCCTTGTGTTCATAATTTCAATATTAGATCTGATTGAATATGATTAAATATGGTCTATGCCTTCTAAAACGAGCTGTACCGTGGATCTAAATGAACTCATTAGTAGCTAATGCTGTAGAGATCTTTCTAAATGCTAATGTTTAGCTGCCTTTGGCTCATTAATTAATTTAAAGATTGTATAATTATCAAAGCTTTTGATTCAAGTACATCTATCACTTTTTATTATTGGATAATGCTTAATTGCATGTGAGCAAAAAAATTAAATTATGTCATCCAAAGACAGGAGCAAAATACTAAATGATCATATGGGTTATATATTTATTTGGAAAGGAAAAAGAAATCAGAGGGGGGTGTTCACTTGAACGTATGAGGAGTTGGGACCTTCAGTTAACAAAATAGGAGTGATGAAAACATAAGCAAGGATGGGCAAAGGGCCAACGTTGGGAGACCATCAGTAAAATACTAAACTAAACTCTGCACAGGAGAGATGGGGAGTCTGGCTTAATTTGAAAATAGACAGCCCCATCCTAAAAACTCCACTCAGAGGAAAATCCAAGGTGACAGGAATACCCTAAATTCCAAGTCATTCTTTTGGAATCTGACGACTAGAATCTTCTTTCAAACATTCTAAGATCCCCTGAGGTATTTTAAAAATTAGCAGTTGCACTACTAGGTATTTATCCAAAGGATACAAAAATGCTGATTCGAAGTGGTACATGCATCCCAATGTTTATAGCAGCACTGTCAACAATAGCCAAATTATGGAAAGAGTCCAAATGTCCAGACTAACAGATAAAGAAGATGTGCTGTATATAGATATGCAATGGAATACTACTCAGCAATTAAAAAGAATGAAATCTTGCCATTTGCAACAATGTGACTGGAACTACAGCGTATTATAATACGCCAAATAAGTCAGAGAAAGACAAATACTACAGGATTTCACTCATATTTTGAATTTAAGAAACACAACAGATGAACATAGGGGAAGGGAAGGAAAAAGAAAATAAAAACAGAGAGGGAGGTAAACCATAAGAGACTCTTAAATATTGAGAATAAACTGGGGGTTGGTAGTGGGGAGGTTGGTGGGGGAATGGACTAAATGGGTGATGAGCACTAAGGAGGACATTTGTTGGGATAAGTACTGGCTGTCATATACAAGTGACAAATCACTGGGTTCCACTCCTGAAACCAATACTATGCTGTATGTTAACTAACTTGAATTTAAATAAATATACACATGCATACATACATACATATATACATACATACATACAACTAGAAATATCATGAGACACTGTTAGATATTTAATGATTTTCTTTCATACTCAGGGTGAGGATTATTAAGTGATAGTCACCTATAAACAGGTGATTTGAGAGAAGTCTAGCATTTCTTCCAGGTCACCATCACAACAAACTCAAGAGTCCCATACGATGAACAAATTAATGTCGTATTCTCATACTTAACAGCAAAAGTAAGAATAAAGTGCTAGAGGCCTAAGGAAAAGGAGAAGTGAAAGTAGGACGTGTTTTGGGAATTCCCAGACAGGAAGCCCATCTACTTCCCTATGATTTCCACCATCAGTTCTGGTGCAAATAAGAATGGCGTGGTGGGTGCAGAGTTATAAGGAAATATTTTTAGACTATAACTTACTGATTTCTCTACTAGTGACCAGGTTTATGGGCATCACATATTATAAGTGTACAGAGCCCATGGAAAGACATTTCTGAGAGGATTTTAACCAGAGAGAGCCAGCACATGCAAGATTTTAAGTAGTATCTGCTCACTAATGTTTGATACATTTTGGAGAGTTTGGGAGAACAAAGTGGATCTCACCTTGATCATTTCCATTATGCTTGCAAATTACTTAAATGTGCAGGAGGAAGTATATATTAGCAGGGATAAAGACTAAGTTGCTGTAACAAAGAATCTCTTAAATAAGACAGAAGTTTCTCTCTCAAGAGTATGTCCAGTATGAGCGGGAGAGACTGACACAGGTCAGGCACACAGGTTCTAATTGTTGTTCCCCCATCCCCAAAGGGACTGTCCTCATCCACACTGTGACCACTAGGTTTGCTCCGCCATTCACACTGCAGCCTATGGGAAGAGTGAAAAGGCTCAAATCCAGGGAAGCACGCTTGTCTTTAAGTTGCAAAGTATCTCAAAGTTGTACATACTACTTCAGCTCACTTTCTATTTGTCAGAGATTAGTCCGATGTCCACACCTAGCTGGAAAGAGATAAGTGGCAGTTTCCCAAAGCTCACCTTTCTGATCACCCAAATATCCATGCAGACCCTTTTTTTCCTTCACAGAGAACACATGCACCTCTGCCCTAAAAGAGGTCCAGGTCCCATCCAGCCACTGCACCCAACTTAAATGCATCATAGCTGCACGATGTGCAGTCTCCTCCGTCAGCTCTGGATGCATTTTCTAATAGTCAAGTTAACAATTCATTCTCTTCCCTATCCCCTGCCTCACCCAACTTTAAACCCATAACATCCTCAATCAACAATGGTGGACAAACAAGATGTGCACAATAGAAACTTCTCAGAAAGAGAAGAATCAAAACACACAGCAGCCACTAGTCCTTGGCAACGACGGAGTCTTATGGAGCAGTAATTATAAAGGGCCTTGCCTTGGCAGTGCAGTGTTCTCTATAGTTAGACCTTGGTTCTGGTTTCTGGGAGAATTCCCTTGCCCACTGTCCCCTGAGCCTGCGGTCTTTCCCCTGGGTGGTTCTTCCTTGCCTACCATCCCCCATGATCACATCTGAGGTTAAAGACATTTCTCTCTTGAGCCCTCCTTTGAGGGTGCCCAGTTCTTTTTAGACTGCTTCACAGCAATACATTTTAGGAACCCCATTAGGATTAAAATATCACAAGTCTGTGGTCTTTCTGGCAATAAAATTTACCCAAATACATGATAGGTTTCAGGTCTGTCTGATTCTGATTTAACGTGTCAGTAACCACTCAGAACTCTTTCCTGGGCATTATTTCTTAGGTTTGCTTATTTCCTGGCTTCAGTTTAGCTACCACTCTCTCCCCAATTAAATGGCAATTTCCTTGAGGCCACTGGACACAACAGACTAACTCTAATCTTTGTTGCTAGGTCTAATTCCCTTTTTTGGTTGAGTATCAAAGGCTAAACTTAGTAACACTACAATCTGGCTTTGTGGAGCACAAAGTACTTGGGATTCTATTATAGGTCAGCTCTTCCTACAAATTGACCAGTTCCTTCCTGGTATCATTTCTTTCTTACAATATCCTGTGAAAAGCAGCAAAGAGCAACCAGCACACATAGATTCTCACTCTTTCCAACTGCTTTCTCTAGGACTAATGATTTACACAGACATGGGGTTTGTCTTCCACGCGAATGTTGAAGACAATTTTACCAAATGTGGCCCTGACATTACAAAGTTTATCAGCTTTCCAATATTTGCAACTTGTATTCTTTCATTATCCACTGCCTAATAATATCTAAGGAATGCCACATATTTAAGGCTTTTTGTAATGTTAAATCGCAATTTCTGTAGTACTTATAATAAAAAATGACACTGCAAAAACAAAGGCATGAAAAAACAGCCTGACAGGTCAGTATGGCAAAGTAATTTTCAGGAGTTCATTCAGGAGCTTAAGTCCTTTCCATCTGTCCCTCTGCATTACCCTAGGGCACTGCTTTCGTTGACAGAGGCTGGGTCAATATAGCAGCCTATGGAGTGGGGAGAAACAAAGACCAACCGCAGCTTTGCTTTTTTTTTTTTTTTTAAAGAGAGAAAGTGCTTAGAAGTTACACATATCAATTCTACTTATATAGTACTGGCTCAAACTTCATGTGGCCACTAAATGAGTGCTTGTCTGAGTATTGGAGAGAAAAAGGAACTTCCAGGGGGCAGGATCTGGCTACCAGTACCAGTACCAGAGGGTGGGGGTACGAAAGCTGACCAAGCCCTGTAGGAAAGCTGTACAACCCTACCAACAGGTATCAGTCAGTGTCTATCTTCATTAGCATAGGGCAAACAAATTATTCCCAAGTATGCCAATTTTTAAAACTTGCCTACCTAGATTAGCAGAAAGTTTGGTCATTCCCACGGCCCTTTCTCATGTCCCAAATCCCTAAAGCATTGATTATGATCCCAAGTTACTCTTACCATTAACAAATAAAGCCAAAAACCAAATACATCTCCCTGTGTCCAAAAGACTTTACCATCATTTCCTCCAGGTATTGGCTGTATTAGAAGCTGACCACCATCCATCCCACTGATAGCATTAACAGTGCCAAAAAGCAGACACTTGCTCTGGCTGCCGTCCTCAGCATGCCTCCAGGTGACCAAAAGCAGCTCAGTCCCAGTCCTGAAACCATTTGAGGCTTCTTCAGGCCAACTCACTCCCAGCCCCAGGAGGTAAGCCTCAGTGCCCAGCTCTCACTGTCTGAGGATTTCTCTGCCCATGATGCCTGACAGTGATGACATCCATTCCCTTCAGTGGTCACTGCACAGTGCAGTCTGGACCCTAGGGCACCAATAATACTAAGATAAGACATGGCCTGATACGGGCACATTTCCCAAAGTCTGAGCTATTTCATCTTATAGATGATCATTTTCTTACAAAAGCATTTTATTAAGGGAGCTCAATGTCAGACTCAGGGAAAAAAAAAAAAAACCTTTAAAGGAAATTTCATGGAATCAGAATGTGAAGGCTGCATCCTAGGAGATCAACTACTTTCCCTTTTAGTCTAACTACACTACTATAGAACATGCTTTATTTAGCTACTGAGGCTTCAGTAAATAATCTTAGATTATGTAAGTAGTTTCCAGGCATTGTTAATTTATCATGCAATATTTCTTGAATATCTATCTCTAGCAACATAATAGAACCAACTTTCTACCTTCATTTCTGTTCTAGATGAGAAGACATGTAATGCAAACACAAAAAGATTCTCACCATTTAGTGAAATCAGAATACATGATAAAGCTAAATGTTATCAGATTTCTGATAAATTATTCAACAGTGGAGTCAGGAAGCTTCAAAGAAGTGGCATTTGATCAGGTCCTTGAAGGAAAAAGGGTGTGTGGGTAAGTAGAGATGAGAGAAAACAGCCCTGAAAGTAGAGAAAGTAACTTGTGAAAAAGATCAGGAGCAGAAAAATAAAAATAAAAACAAAACCAAAAACAACCACCATTCTGGGCCCTTGGGATGGACACTCTTTTAGATTCACGCAGAGACGTTTACATACAAGTGAGTGGTAGGAGATGAGGTTAGGAAACTAAACCTTGGAGTGTCTGTACCTCTATCAAGTTTAAACTTTACCCTGTGGAAATGGGACATGAAAGGTAAAATGAGACAGGGAGACCAGTTAGAAAAACCAAAGCCAAACATAAGAGACGTAAATAATACTAGGATGTGTAGTTTTACTACTCAAACTTTACACAGCAGGGAAGAAAAAATGTTCTTTTTCCTTCTACCCTTCTAGGTTCTCACTGGGCTCTCTAAGCAAAGATCCATTAACCAGAGAAAAGCATATATATGTTTAATGTACGTGTCACGTGATCAGGAAGCCTTATAAGCAGTGAAACCCAAGTACGCTGATGCCAGGTCTGATGAAGAATGGAAAGTCCTGGGAAAGTGTGATAGAACAAAAGGGTATGAGCCAAAGATAAACCAGGGGAAACAGAAAGGCCTGCCTGTTTGGACTCTTCTGGGCATCCCTGTCTTAGAAATAAGGATACTCCTCCCCTGTGAGTCTAGGGAGGGCACATCTCCCAGGAATGTCTTCCGATCTGCTTCAAGGAAGGAAAGAGAGATCAGTGAGGCCTTCCAGCACCTGACATTGCTCAAATTCCTTCAGCTTAAACTATTTAAATGCCAGGGTGCCATATTTTGGAGTACATGTCCTGGACCCTATCAGGATCTTCAGAATTTTAAATATAAAATTGTTTTCCAAATGTCAGTTCTGTAAACATAGGCTAAGTGCCAAGAGAAGGTTGTTTTGTTTTGTTTTTTCTTTTTAAGCTCCCACTTGTTTGGGGGACTCAGGAATTTGGCTCTTTACAATCAGTATGAGACACACATACACCTTCCAGAAAACTGAGACAACTTTTAAATACTGGAGAGAATATGATGTCAACAAATTTATATTTCTCAATTGTTTACAAAGTATCTAGCAGGTGCTAGGTTCTGGGACTACAAAATTGAGTAAGACTAGTAGATTCCTCGTACTGACAGAACTGCCATCTAGCAGGCCAAAGACCCTGAAAGAAGACATTACTCAGCGGGGCCAGTAGTGTCCTGACGCACCAGGTACTTGGTGCTGCCAAACATGTAGAAGTCACCCACCCCGAGTGAGAGGTCAGAGAGTTGAGTTCATTTCTTATTGGCACTGTAACAAATTACTACAGACTACGTGGCTTGAAACCACTAAAATTTAGTTGGCAACTGGAAGTCTGAAATCAGTCTCACTGAGCTGAAATCAAGGTGTTAGCAAAGCTACACTCCGCCTAGAGGCTCTAGGAGAGATCCCCCCACCCCCGCACTCCTTGCCTCTTTCGAGTTTAAAAGAATGGCTGCCACAATCCTTGGCTTGTGGCCACATCACACGTTCTCCCCTTCCATAGTGCCTTCCCCTCCGTGTTTGTGTCAAAGCTCCTTCTTCCCCCGGCTTATAAGGATGCGTGTGATGGCATTCTGCACTCACCCTGATAATCCAAGAGAATCTCCCCATCTCAGTAGCCTTACCTCCATCACATCTGCAAAGTTCTGGTTTTGGTAACATTCACAGGTTTAAAGACTTAGGGCAGGGATATCTTTTGGGAAGTCATTATTGACCCTACCACGTAAGTCACTTTTCAGGCAGGATTTTAAAGACAGTTAGGAGTTAGCCTATAAGTTCTGTCTGTCCGTCTGTCTGTCTCTCTCTCTCTCACTGTAGTCCTGGAAGCTTGCTTTGAGCTAAGATACCCATGTGTGCATCCATCTGAGGTTAGGTCTACAATATATGAAAACTGAATTATTTTTTTAACTTTAAGTCCAGTGCTATAAACTGAATGTGTCCCCCCAAAATTCGTATGTTGAAATCAAATCCCCAATATGACAGTATTTAGAAGTAGGGCCTGTGGGAGGTGATTACATCATGAGGGTAGACACCTCATGCATGGGATTAGTGCCCCTACAGAAGAGAACACAGAGAGCTCCCTCGCTGCCTCCACAATGGGAGGTCACAGCAAGAAGCTAGCTGCCTCCGAACTGGGAATCTGGGCCTCACCAGACACTGGATCGATCTGCGGGAGCCTTGATCTTGGACTTCCCAGCCTCCAGAACTGTGAGAAATAAATGTCTGTCATTTAAGCCACCTGGTCAACGGTACTGTTCTAGCAGTCTGAACAGACTGGACAGCCACCTCGCCCTGAGAACAGGTCGGGTGTCACAGTACTAGTTCACTCTTCTGATTAGGCAGGGCTGGAACACAAGCACCCCCAGAAACAATCATGACTATGGTGGTTCTGGACCATCAGCCACTCCACTGGCCACTGGGCACCCGTGCCGCCACCTCCCAGGGAATTAGGTGATTTAATACTCCCCTCTACACAAGCATGCCCTGAAAAATCTATTTTCTAGCCAAGCTCTCTCAGTAATGAAGCCTGACACTGCCTCTTCCCTCAGATGGGAAGCTGTCCCCGTCATTCTCCCCATGCTCTGTAAATTTACATCTTGTCTATCTAATGAGTTTACATACTTGTTTTTACTGCACAATCTGTATTCAGATCCATCTTTCTGGCTTTTGATAGGCAACATGTTTGTCATCAATATATTTTGTTTCCACTAAATACAGGATTCGCTGTGGCAATTATCCAAGGCCATAATCAGCTGAAGTGGCAGCGAAGTGTTTAGGTTGGAATAGGAAAGTTGTAGTTTCATTAATATGCACGGAAACATGACACAGTGCGTGGCGAGGAAGCGCTCCGCCTCAGACAGCTGCGAGAGCGAGACTGCATGAACCGACAGGCAGATGAGGGCCATGAAAGGATTATGATATTTCCGTTAAAGAACACCCAAGAACTTTAGATGCTGCAATACAGAACTCGAGAGTTAAAAACAACAAAATGTGTGATTTAAGAAGAAACGAAATCAACTTTTATATGCCCAGGACTATTCGTTGCTGTGTATTTTCTCCTTTCTGGAAAACAGTAAATTAGTAATAGCAACAACAATGACAAACAACGGGGGGGCGGGGGGGGATCAACATGCAAAACACACCCTTTTCTCCTAACACAAGCAGAAATTATTCCCTATCTTGCTTTGTAATAGGGAGATTCTTTCACAGAAAAGGTGAATCAACTTACACACACCCTGTAGGTGACAGGGAGGAGGAACAAACCATTTTGGTGTGGCTCTCTCCCACTCCTGTGCTCTTAATACTCCAATTTGGATATATAGGTTTGGATAGAAGTTTGGTGTCAGGACTTTATTTTCTTTTCTGAGAGAGAGAATGAGCTGGGGAGAGGGGCAGAAGGAGAGGGAGAGAGAGAATCTTTAATCAGGCTCCATACCCAGCACAGAGCCTGACATGGAGCTCAATCTCACGACCATGAGATCATGACCTGAGCTAAAATCAAGAGTTAGACCAACTTAGCCACCCAGGCTAAGTGTCAGGACGTTTAAAGGATCTTGGAAAATGTCACAAGGGACACAGGCACCCCAAAAATACATGCTGAAGTAAAAGTAATTCTAATATTGTGCAATTAGTTACATCATTTGGACACCCATAGGGTGTGCTTTAATTTCATATTTATTTAGGCTTATGTCCCTACGACCAGCTTGAGTGGCAGACAGCTGTGGCTGGGTCATGCTTTGGGATATTATAGGACTTCCCTCCCTGCTATCTTTTTTCATTCATCCTTCAAATAAGATAGACAGCTGTGTGCTCATGGCCTCAGGGGAGGATTCTTTATTTTCCAAAAGGCTTAAGTCTCCTAGAGAATTTAGAGGATTTGCTAAGGAAGTAAAAGGTAAAAATGAAAGTTCAGGTGTAAATAGTGTTGGAGAAATATTGAAGGAAGAGGATTAAGACTTCCCCTCCACAAGGATGAGAGACTCCTGGCTGGGCGTGAG
This sequence comes from Hyaena hyaena, assembly GCF_003009895.1. Taxonomy (NCBI): domain Eukaryota; kingdom Metazoa; phylum Chordata; class Mammalia; order Carnivora; family Hyaenidae; genus Hyaena; species Hyaena hyaena. The sequence goes on along the minus strand of NW_024081302.1, from coordinate 798,510 downwards.
GGGAAAGGAGATAGGGAAGAAGTTCTTTGGTGCCGGAGCAGAGACTCTCACCCTGTTCCCTAGCCATGCTGAGAGGCCCTCAGTGGCGTGGAATGTCGAGGCCAAGAAGACCAATTCTAACTTGCAAGATTCCTGTATCCCTGGAGAGTGTGAGCAGCAGGGAGATGCTGGTCCTGAAAGGACTGTACAAGCAGGGACAGTGAGCTCCTCAAAGACAATTGTGAGCACCCCGAGTACTCTCCTTGACCACACGGCCCTCCACCTCCACCTCATCTACCCCTCCTCATGATTTAGATCCTGGAACTGTGGCTTAACCCTCTGGCGGGGGTGGGTACTGGAGAAAAGGTCTGTAAAGTTCCGAGGTTAAATTGTTCCCCTAGCATAATGGAATTGGAACTCAAACTCAAATATAAAATTACATAATAGAAAATCAAGTCTTTTTATACCTTAGTTGGAGGACTAACATAGTCACCACATAATGAAAGCTAAACAATTATTAGATTAATCAATACAATAAGAGCAGTGGAAAGAACACCCAGAGAGGAGTGTGGTTTTCCTGAGAAAATGATGTCAAGATGTGTGCTGACAGAGCAGTGAAGGCAGAAGTGGGAGCAGAGATGGCATCCTAGGGGGATAAAACAGGCCAAAGGACCAAGAGCAAGCCTTGAGATCAAAGGACAGAAGTTCCTTCTCTGGGGAGGAAGGAAGCATGGTCTACACGAGAGGTGTGCACTCTGGCCAGATTCCCACTGGGCAACTAAGAGCCATTCAAAGGAGCCTGGGGATTTTTCTGGGCCCAGTGAAGGGCTCTACTTCCACAGTAAGCATCTACTAGTCCAGATTTCAGGAGTCTTTCAGAACATGGGCCTCACTGTCACCAGGGCTAGGGCATGTGAGTAGAAAATGGCCTGGTTCCTGACCTCACTGGCCGGTGCACACTTCCCCTCCCACCTCTCCCCTGCCCCTCAGCCCATCCCTGGCTGAGGGCACCTTCCCTTACTTCCTGTGGTCTCTAACCGCCCTACTCTTGGGTTGATATCGGACCCCAGAAGAGGGAGGCCCAGGAACTCCACAAAGGCTGTGGCACTGCCCACAAGCAGGGGTGAGGGTCCCTTTCCGGTTGCCATCAAACACACCCAGGTGAGCCACCTCAATTTATTCGAGGGCCTTGATCCTGCCCTACCGTCCTAACAACAGCCACTGGCATTTCAGCCAGTCTGATGTGAAAGAACCAAGGAGGCCCAGTAAGAATTATAATTGTATCTCTGCACTTTTTGCAGAATCACTTGACTCACTTCTCCATCGTTTTGTAGAGAAGACATCTGCGTGGAATAGCCGCACATCTCTCCTCACGGAAGGAAGCAAACCACCGTTTACTGAGCTGCTCCCATGTGCCTTAAGCACGTCAGATACACATCGTGCCGCTTAACCCTTACAACAGCCCTGAAAAATCAGCAGCATTAGCCCAACTTTATAAGCGGGAGAAAACAGAGCATTAAAGACGTTTATATCTTGCTGAAGGTTGCCTAGCTAGGAAGACGTCAATCTGCATTTCAAAACCAGTGGTAATTACAGAAATGCTCTGTGTACTGAAGCATGCTGTCGCGCTAGAGCAGAGACTCTGGCAAGTCGTGGGCCTTTGATTCAGGACTGTAATGACACTCTTCTTCAGAGGAAGATGTGCTGCACACTGTGGGGGGCCATTCCTCCCTGGAGGAGCCCTTCTGGCATCCACGAGGTGTCAGCACTACCGACACACAGTGTCACACAGCCCTTGTGACGACACCCGACATTTTCCCCAGTGCCTCCAGGAGTGCAGGACGACAGCTCTCCTCTTGAGACCCACTCCAGCAAAAGGGAAAAGGAGACAGTAAAATATTTTGAGTTTATTGCTACCAAAGTATCAAAGGCAGTATGTTTTAAAGTAGGTCCTCCTCATAACCATTCAGTCGAGACTGATCTTCTCCATCTTTGCAGTCACTGAAAGGTCACTATAAATTAGCGATCACTCTACAGGTCTTCTGAGGTAAGCCCAGGGAGACCGAATGCTACAGGTGCCCCCGCCATGGGCTCTGCAGAAGGGGCAGAGGGCCTCAGACAGCCAGGACCAGCACTGCCACCACCGCATTAACTCATCACAAGGCCAAACACTGCGCCGCCTCACAGCACGTATCCATTCATGGCCCTGGTCCCACGGCCCAACACTTGAGCACCCTTGTAAGTAGAGTGCTACTGGCGCACCTGGATGGCGTGGTCGCTTGAGCATCTGACTTCGGCTCAAGTCGGGATCTCACGGTTTGTGGGTTTGAGCCCCACACAGGGCTCTCTGCTGTTAGTTAGCACAGGGGCTGCTTGAGATCCTGTGTCTCTCTCTCTCTCTGCCCCTCCCCAACCCACGCTCTATCTTCCTCTCTCAAAAATAAACAAACATTAAAAATAATAGTAAGTAGAGTGATATTATCGGAAAAATTACATTTTGGACAGAAGTTATTCTTTTCTAAGTGATTTTGTATATACCTTGTGATTATGGGGTAGTTAACACACATGATTTATTTCTACTCTACAATTATTTTTAAAACTCAGGATTTTAAAGACCACAAGATTTGCCTAAGGTTATTCAAGCTTTTAGTTTCAGGGCCAGATTTTCACAATACTACGTTGCTTTCAGTGAATAATTAATTGGAAAAAGTCCTAACCAGGAGCAAGTATTAGTATCTGTATTTGTTTTCACTGGTTCAATTTTATGAAGTAACAAAACAAGAGTATATGTACCACAGGCTCTACTCCCTACTCTCTGGAGTTTATATTTTATCCTGTACCACTGCCTCAATATTTATTAACACTGTTAAATATTTATTTACTTTCACTTGTTCAAACTTTGGACAGCGTTCACTTAACCCCTCTTGGTCTCAGTCTTTACATCTACTAAAAAAACAAAACAAACAAACAAAAGCCAGCAGTTAGATTTAAGGTTATCTCTTTATTCTCTCCTAATTCTAAGATCATTAGAACATAACCTGTCATCTTAAGCTTCTCAGCAACACTTCAAACTTTTTCACACTGAGTCTTCTTAGGTCTTTAAACTCACAATCTTGATGTTTCATTAGGTTTGCAATTTCAAATATTTATGCGAAAATGTATTTTTAATGTCATCCTTAATGTCTTGTCATTATTTTGTAATTTACTGTTCTCATTGTCTTAGTAAACACACAGAGAAGCTACTAATGGAGACTAGTTTGAAGTCCCCTAAGCAATTAGGTTAACCTATCTTGATGATAACCATGATTCATTTTATCCAATTATTAAACTTTTTAAGAAGTTGGCTAAATGACTTTCAGTAAGTCATTTACCTAAGAGTAATAAAGGAAACTTGATAATTGCATAGTTTGGATTTATAAGAACATGTAATTCTACTGAATTTGCATAACAGTAACCCCAGAAAGTATAACCTAGTAAATAAATCAAAGCATCCAAACTAGTTAACTATCAGTTTTAAGAACAAAACCAGTAGACATTTTCATACACTTTTTTCCTAAAAAGAGAAGCACTGCCATAATCTCAGAATCCTTGTCTTTCCTCGACAAATAACGATATTTAACATCTACAGAGCATGTATGATTTTGGTTGATCCCCAGAGAAACCCTGGTAAATTTGCATTGTGGGTCTCATGTCACAACCGAGGGGGCAGTTTCTGCAAGGTTAGGTGAAATGCATAAAACTCTACTCGCTCAGACCCAGATGTTCCTTCCTCTCTATGCCACTCAAAGACCACAGCACAGTAAACCGATGGAGAGCTGGCCCGGCCTCAGGCCACCGCTGGTGCAGGTGTGAACAGCTCTACTGATCACAGAGCGATCTTCACCCTGTGAAGACAGCCAACACCAGACCTTACTGACTAATCAAGAGCTGCCATATCTAGCTCACTTATTTGTTCTTTCCTTCATTAAAACTAAAAAGTCTTCTGAATACCAACCATGTGCCAGGTACTCTCCTTTGCATGCAATACAAAACAAACCAGTACAATCCAGTCCATCAGGCAGTTAATTGGGCATTCATTCAAAAACACTTACAAGGTAGGTTCTGGAAATCTAAACTGAAAAAGAACGGTCCCTCCTAAGGAGGACCCTGTGGTTTTACAATGGCCCCTCTTACAGCAGTCGGTTTGAGATTTGTAACGAACAAGCATCACACGTTTTATTTAGAAGGACTTTCCTCCAGGGGCGCCTTCTTCAGAGACTCACTTCCTTAGCACTGAGCAATGATGACACAAGTCTCAAATCGCTCAGCTCTGATTGACTGAGAGGTTTTCTATTTCCTTTCGGTTAAATTTGAGAATTCAAGAAATAATTTTCACTCTAAAGAACGCTAATTTCATTTTGGAACACAGTACTGAAAATGAAGCAACATCATTTCAGGCTGTTTGTCTTAAATGCTATCATTACTTGTCAAGAAGCAGTTTTGGAGAATTTCTTTTAAAGGAAAGCAAGGAATCTGTAAAAATGTTATCAAGTTATGATATTAGACTTTAGAGGGGGAAGTTTTTTAATCAGGTTGAGATTACTACCTCACTGAATCTTTCTGACTATAACGGTTTACCAGAATGTGTCAGAACCAACTGATTAACAAAGTAGAACTCACATCTGGACTTTTCTTATATTCCTATTCCACAGGTGAAGACTTTTTTTTTTTAGTTGAAGATTTTCAAGTAGGTTTCATTTGTCACAGGATTGCAAAGAGATGTACATAAAAAACAAATCTTACTCACTCTCAACATAGTTGAACAGGAAGCAGTTTACCTTATAAGCACAGCATGAATGACTTTCAAGGAAATTAACTACAAAGCACCAGGCATGAGTGTCATTCAACAAAATGTTAAAGAAACAGAATTTGTTTTTATTTTTTAAATAAAACTTAATTTCTGACTCTGAGCCACCCTACACTCTTCCCCATTCCACACGGTTAAAGAAAAAAAAATACCCTAGTGCTTTATAAACTACCCCCCCCCCCCGCCCCCCGGGTAGTACTACAGTCTTGGGGCCTTCTGCTATGCCAAAGCATGGGAAGGATGTGTTTTCCAGATAATTCTTTATGGGTGCAAGAGACTAGCATACTTTTCTCTAGCTTATGGCCCCTTTAAAATTGGAGATTCTCTGTTACCTCTATGTTCTTCTTGGAACATGGAAATCTTTTGCTTGGCTGCAAGCATCCCATCTCCCATCTCTCCGAATTTTGCAGACTACATGGTAGTATAGTCTAGAAGCAGAAAATGGTCTTCTCTGCTCTTGGAACCCAGGCCTTTCATTCTTTTCTCTTTCTTTCTCTCTCCCAGTGCCCCCTAGCCCCTTGCCACTAACTGTAATTTAGAGAAAATCTCATTCTTTTCATAATTCTTTGTTAGTCTTACTATGACCAAAACCCCTAAGTTTTCCTGAGGACTTGAGCTTCTGAATAACAAAATTCAGAAAGACTTGGAGAATATTTCTGTTTCCTGCGCTGCCATATGCCTTCTCTGAGATAATGAACACAAAGCTAGCTACCTGCTGCATGAAAAGAAGGTGGGGGGGGAGGGAGACATAGCTCAGTCTCTCTAATTATTATCCAGCAGTAACAACAGCTCCTTAGCAGTAGGAGGAGGAGTGATCTCTAACCCTGTATTCCCCAACATTTTATCTTCTTTAAAACAGACTTTAAAAAGACAGGGGGAGAGAGAGACATAGCAGGGTGTGATAGCAGCATAATGATACCAAGAAAGACATGCACGTCTGAAACCCCAGAACCTGTGAATAAGATACGCTACATGGCAAAGAGGAATTCAGGTTTCAGACAGAATTAAAGTTGTTTATCAGCTGGCCTTAGAGATTACCCAGGATTACTCAAGTAGATTCAATGTAAATTTAACTTAAAACTGGTTTCCAGTCCCACATGTAAGGAACTTGAAAGGTACTGCTGGCCCTAATGAGTAAAAGCTGAACAGACTGAAATTAAAAAAATAATCAACAACTCTTCTTGGATCCATAAGAGAGGATGAAGACGTAGGCCACGTCTATGTCCAAAATCAAGAAGCAGTGTGACTACAGGGAGTCATGGTTTATAGAAACTCCAAAACATAAACAGCCCTGGGATCCAGTGCACGCCAGAAAACCCACACTCTGATGAACTGCTGGGGGCTCAGTGAGGATACATCTGACAATTAAAAACTCCAGGGAGACTCAATCATAGGGAGGCCCCCACATTTTGTGAGTTTTACCTACAAGAGCTCAACTAGGCTCACAGGAAAAAATCAGACAAAAATTCCCTGGTGCTTCTGGAAAAGGGAGGAGGAAAAAAAAACCGTTTTGAGTACATCAGAGCACTCTGTTCTTTTTAACAAGGCCTGGCCTCAAAGAAACTAGTTAACCAGAGCCTAACCTGCTGGGGTATTATCAGAACCTAACGGACATGAGGAAATACCTAACTCCAGTCAGCTGTAGCCACCCTGTCCTACCTAAGAAGGGGAGGGAAAAAAACTGAAAAACACTTATATTTCACAGTTCTGAGGCCTAGGCTCATTAAAAGGCAAACCTAATCCTGGGGCTCCTGATGGCTTACTTGGTTAAGCCTCTGACTTCGGCTCAGATCATCTTCTTGTGGCTCATGGTTTCAAGCCCCACGTTAGGCTACTGTCAGCACAGAGCATTCAAATCCTCTGTCTCCCTCTGTCTCTGTGCCCCGACAAACCTAAGACTACTAAGACTATAATATACGTTCCCTCCCCCCACACTTAACACTGCATTACTAAAGGCCTATTTATAGCAGTTCCTTTTACCTAGTGTATCATGTCTGGCTATCAAGGAAAAGTTACAAGACATACTAAAAGGAAAAAATATAATTTGAAGATAATGTAAGCATCACAATCAGACATGACCTAGCTATTAGAATTATCAGACTGAGGGGGCACCTGGGTGGCTCAACTGGTTAAGCATCTGACTCATAGTTTCAGCTCACGAGGTCATGTTTTCACAATTCGTAAGATGGAGCCCCATGTCAGCTCTGCACTGGCAGCATGGAGTCTAACTGGGATTCTCTCTTGGTCTGTCTCTGTCTCTGTCTCTCTCTCTCTCTCTGCCCCTCCCCCACTCATGCCCTCTCTCCCTCTACCCCCTCTCAAAATAAATAAATAAACACATATAAAAAAAAACTATTAGACCGAGAATTTAAAACAACTAATATTAATGTGCTAAGGGCTCTAATGTATAAAGTATGTAGGATGCAAGAATATATGGACAATATAAGCAGATATGGAAATTCTAAAACTAAAGAGAAATGCTGGCAATTGAAAACATTAACAGAAATGAAGAATGCCTTTGACAGGTTTACTAGTATAATGGACATAGCTGAGAAAAGAATCTCTAAGCAGTCAAGAATATCTCAGTAATCAGGGCACCTGTGTGGCTCAGTCAGTTGATCTGAGCTCAGATCATGATCCCAGGGTCATGGGACTGAGCCCCGCATCAGGCTCTACACCAAGCATGGAACCTGCTTGAGATTCTCTGTCTGTCTGTCTGTCTCTCTCTCTCCCTCCTGCTGCCTCCCCTCCATGCTCTCTCTCACAGGGGAAACAAAAGAATATCTCAATAGAAACCACCAAAACTAAGAAGCAAAGAGAACAAAACTTACTAAAATCAAAACACTATATACAAGGACAACTATAAAACATATAACATATATGTAATAGAAATATCAGAAAGAGAAGTGAGAAAGGAACAGAAGAAATATTTGAAACAATAATGACAAGATTCCCTCTGAATTAATGTCAAGTAACATCAGCTTTTCCAGGAAGCTCAGAGAATGCCAAGAAGGATAAATGCCGAATAAACAAAAAAATTCAACAACAACAAAACAAATACACCAAGGCATATAATTTTCAAACAGCAGAATTAAAAAGATAAAGAAAACCCCTAGGAAGTAGTCAGAGGGAAAAACACCTTACCTATAGATGAGCAAAGACAAAAATTACATCCAACTTATCAGAAAACAATGCAAGAAGAGAGTAGAGCTAAATATTTGAAATATTTTAAAAAGAAAAAACCACCAACCTAGAATTCTGTACTCTATGAAATAATCCTTGAAAAGTGAAGTCAAAATAAAGACTTTGTCTAGCAAAAATTGAGACACTTTGTTGCCAGTAGACCTGTCTTGCGAGAAATGTTAAAAGAAGGTATTTAGACAGAGGGAAATGATATAGGTCAGAAATTCAGATCTACACAAAGAAAGGAAGAACATCAGAGAATAAGTGAAGATGAAATAAAAACTTACATTTCTTATTTTTAATTGATCTAACAGATAACAGTTTGTTCAAAATAATAACAGCAACAACATATTCAATTTTACACACTTTAATATATCCTGTGTGTGTGATTGTATATGTATATGACATGTATATATGCTTATGTATATATGTATGATTACATATAAGTGAAATAAACGACAGCAATGATACAAAGGATGGGAGCAAGGAATTAGGATTACTTTGTTATTACAACGTATTCACACTAAGTGTGTGTGTGTGTGTGTGTGTGTGTGTGTGTGTATGCATGTATACACATACATGGCAGTTTGATTTCATTGTAAATGTATACTGCAAACTCTAAGGCAACTACTGAAACGGGTAAAAAATAAAAAATAAAAGAAAGAGGGGCGCCTGGGTGGCTTAGTCGGTTAAGCGTCCGACTTTCGCTTAGGTCATGATCTCACGGTTCCTGGGTTCGAGCCCCACGTCGGGCTCTGTGCTGACTGCCAGCTCAGAGCCTGGAGGCTGTTTCAGTCTGTGACTCCCTCTCTCTCTGACCCTCCCTTGCTCACGCTGTCGCTCTCTCTCTCTCTCTCCTAGAAATAAATTTTTAAAAAAAACATTAAAATTTTTTTAAAAAAATAAAAATAAAAAATAAAAAAGTATAACTAATATTCTAAGAAAGGAAAGAAAATTAAACCATATCAAATGGTCAGTTCAAACCACAAAAGGCAGAAAACAAAATGGAAGATGAAAATAGGAACAAAAAAAAAAAACCAACACCAACAAATAGAAAACAGTAATGAACATGGAAGATAGTAATCCAACTATATAAATAATCACTTTGACTCTTCATGATCTAAATGTAACAGTTAAAAGAGATTTGGGGGCACCTGGATGGCTAAGTCAGCAGAGTATGTGACTCTTGATCTTAAGGTCATGCGTTTGAGTCCCATATGGGGTACAGACATCACATAAATAAAACTTTAAAAGACAGAGAATTTACATAAGAAACAAATGCAAAAATAAATGTGAGGCTATTCAGACTAAAAAAATTCTGCACAGCAAATGAGCCAATAAACAAGATGAAGAGGCAACCTATGGAATGAGAAAATATTTGCAAATCATATGAGGTATTAATAGCAAAAATATGTAAGAAAGTCTTCTAACTTGATAGCAAAAAAAAAAAAAACAAGCAAAACTATTTATTTATTTATTTTTTAATGTTTTTTATTTATTTCTAGGAGAGAGAGACAGCGTGAGCAGGGGAGGGTCAGAGAGAGAGGGAGTCACAGACTGAAACAGGCTCCAGGCTCTGAGCTGGCAGTCAGCACAGAGCCCGATGCGGGGCTCGAACCCACAAACCGCAAGATCATGACCTAAGCGAAAGTCGGACGCTTAACCGACTAAGCCACCCAGGCGCCCCCAAGCAAAACTATTTAAAAACAGGTAAAGGATATAAAATACATTTCTCCAAGGAAAACATACAATGGCCAATGGGTATAAGAAATGATGTTCAACCTCCCTAATCGGGGAAGTGAAAATCGAAACTACAATGAGATATCACTTTGCACTGGTTAGGATAGATAGCTATTACAAATGTCAAAACATAAACTTTGTCAAGGGTATAGAAAGAAAAGAACCCCTGTCCACTGTTGATGAGAATATAAATTGGTAGAGCCATTCTGGAAAACAGTATGGAGGCTCTCAAAAGATTAATAATAGAAGTATCATACTATCTAGCAATTCCACTTTGGGATGGATATATATATATATATATATATATAACCAAAGGAAATAGTATCACTATCTGAAAAAGTTATTTGCACTCCCCTGTTTATTGCGGTATCATCACAGTAGTGAAGATATAGAAAGAACTTGAATGTCAACAGATGAATGAATACAGAAAACGTGATTATAAGCGTGGGCGCGCGTGTGTGCATGCGCACACACACTCACTCACTCACACACACACACACACACACACACACACACACACAAAACGGTATACTATTCAGCCTTAGAAACAGAAGGAAATCCTGTCATTTGTGATGGAAAATGTGGATGAAACTGGAGGACATTATGCTAAATGAAATAAGCTAGAGTCACAGAAAGTAGAGTCACAGAAAGACAAATACCATATAATCTCACTTACATGTAGAATATACACTTTTTAAAAGTCTAACTCATAGTAACAAATAAAATGATGTTTACCAAGGGCTGGAGAGTCAGGGGAAAGGGAATATGCTGGTCAAAGGAGCAAACTTCCAGTTTTAAGATGACTAAGTTCTGGAGACCCAACGTACAGCATGGTGACTATAGTTAATAATACTGTGTTCTATACCTGAAATGTGCTAAAAGAGTAGATCTCAAGTGTTCTCATCACACACTCAGAAAAGGGTAACTACCTGAGGTAATGGATATATTAATTAGCTTAAATATGGTAACCAGTTCACAATGTACATGTATATCAAAAGATCATGTACACCTTAAAATGAACAATTTTTCATTGTCAATAATACCTCCATAAAGGTATTGTTGGGGAAAAAAAAGACAGATTGTTGGAGTGGATCAAACAGTAAGACTAGCTATATGTTGTCTATAAGAAACCCTCCTTAATTTTTTTCTAACGTTTATTAATTTTTGAGACAGAGCACAAACTGGGGAGGGGGCAGAGAGAGAGAGGGAGACACAGAATCCGAAACAGGCTCCAGGCTGTCAGCACAGAGCTTGATGCAGGGCTCGAACCCACGGACTGTGAGATTATGATCTGAGCCGAAGTTGGATGCTTAACCTACTGGGCCACCCAGGCGCCCCAAGAAACCTACTTTAAATATAAAGACACACATAGGTGCAAAGTAAATGGATGGAGACAAATATACCACACTAACCCTAATCAAAAGAAAGCAAAAGTAACTACATTTATTTTAGACAAAGCCAACTTCAAAGCAAGGAATGGCATCAGCGATAATGAAAGGCACTACATGATAATAAACGGGTCAGATCTCTGAGAAGATATAACAGTCTTTAGTGAGTATGTGCCTAACAATAGAGCATCACACTACATGAGGCAAAAACTAATAGAAATACAAGGAGAAGCAGATGAACCCACTATCATAGTGGGAATCTTTTGCTATCAGAGACAAACAGATTTAGCAGACAGAAAATCATTAAAGACACAGCTGAACTCAACAACACCATCAATCAACTGGATGTAACTGACAGCTGCAGACAACTTCATCCAACAGCAAACTCACATTTTTTCTATGCTCTCATGGTACAGCCACTTTGGAAGACAGTTTGGCAGTTTCTTACAAAACTGAATATATTCTTACCATACAATCCATTAATTGTACTCCTTTGTATTTACCTAAAGGAGTTGAAAATGTATATCCATACAATGGGGCGCCTGGGTGGCTTAGTCGGTTAAGCATCCGACTTTCGCTTAGGTCATGATCTCACGGTTCGTGGGTTCAAGCCCCACGTCGGGCTCTGTGCTGACTGCCAGCTCAGAGCCTGGAGCCTGTTTCAGTCTGTGACTCCCTCTCTCTCTGACCCTCCCCTGCTCACGCTGTCTCTCTCTCTCTCCTAGAAATAAATAAAACATAAAAAAAAAAAATGTATATCCATACAAAAACCTGTACATGGATGTTTATAGCAGCCTATTAATAATTGCCAAATCCAAAAGCAACCAAGACGGCTTTCAGCAGAAGAAGAGATAAGCTGTGGTACAGACAGACAATCGAATATTTTTCAGCGCTAAAAAGAAAGGAGCTATCAGGCATGAAAAGATGTGGTGGAAACTGAAATACGTGTTAGTACGAGAAAGAAGCCAATCCAAAAAGGTTAGATACTATATGATTCCAACTATATGACACTCTTTGATATAACACCAAGTGATGATCGCTTTAAAAATAATTCAAAATTTTGGGGCGCCTGGGTGGCTTAGTCGGTCAAGCGTCCGACTTTCGCTTAGGTCATGATCTCGCGGTTCGCGGGTTCGAGCCCCGCGTCGGGCTCGGTGCTGACTGCCAGCTCAGAGCCTGGAGCCTGTTTCAGTCTGTGACTCCCTCTCTCTCTGACCCTCCCCTGCTCACACTGTCTCTCTCTCTCTCTCCTAGAAATAAATAAATATTTTTTAAAAAATGATTCAAAATTTAAAACTTCTGCTTTAGAAAAACGCTGCTAAAACGTAACAAGTATCTAATAAAAGACTCATATTCATAATATAAAAAACTACCAAAACTCAAAAAGGAAACAAACACCTCAATTGAAAAATGAGCAAAAGTTTTGAACATACACTGTCACAGAATTCATATGGCTGGCAAACAAGTACACGAAAAGACCCTGAACTTTATTAGTTATTAGGGGAATGCAAATTAAAGCCACTGAGATACCATAACACAATTATTAGGATGGCGTTTAAAAAGCCTCCCAGTTACAGACGCTGACCTGGATTTGGAGCAAAAATGCTCATTCAATTGTGTTGGTGGTAACAACAACCAGAAAAAATATTTTTTTTTAATGTTTTATTTATTTCTAGGAGAGAGAGAGAGAGACAGTGTGAGCAGGGGAGGGTCAGAGAGAGAGGGAGTCACAGACTGAAACAGGCTCCAGGCTCTGAGCTGGCAGTCAGCACAGAGCCCGACGCGGGGCTCGAACCCACGAACCGCGAGATCATGACCTAAGCGAAAGTTGGATGCTTAACCGACTAAGCCACCCAGGCGCCCCAACAACCAGAAAAAATATTACAACCACTTTGCTAAACAATTTTTCTTCCCACTCCTATACATTTACTCAAATGAACTGAAACCTTCTGTTCACATAAAAACCTGTACATAAGGGTTTGTAGCAGCTTTATTCATAATCGCCAAAAATTGAGAACAATCAAAACATCCTTCAACAGGCAAATGGATAAAAAAAGCTACGGCACATCTACGGTACAATGGAATAGTAATTGGCAATAAAAAGGAATGAACTACTGATTCACCTAACAAAATGGATGACGCAAAAATGCATTTTAAAAATTGAAAGAAGGCAGCCTTAAAAGGCTACATCTGTTATTTTCTTTAGACGACAACCCGGAAAAGGCAAAAAAAAAAAAAAAAAAAAAACTACAGGAATGGGAAACAGATCAGTGAGTGAGTGAGTGAGTGTTGAAGGAGGAGAAGTTGATTACAAAGGGGCTGTACCTGGGAATTTTGAGTGACTTTTACTGCTTGGAAATTAAAAATAATTCAGTGAGGACATCAAGATGAAATCCAGGCTGACAAATAAACCCAACTACATTACAAATGTGTGACATCAGGTAGGAAAGGGTTCACATCAGGCAGAGAGAGAAAAGGAGGCGGACTGCGGCTGCAGGTGGGAGGCTGAAGAAGCAGTGGCGTTTGGGGGGGGCGGGGGATGAAGGTATCCCAGACCCGCCTGGGCCAGGTGCCATGCCTGCAGTCTCACAGACTTTCTGATAAGGTCCTAACAAAAACGCAGGGCCGAAAGTCCTCAACGGCTCCCTGGTCGGGACGCCTCTCACTCCTGAGCGTTTTACATTTCGTCTCAATAAACTCTTCTCGCTTTCCTCACTCTCTGTTGTCTGCGAGATTCATTCTTGGACACGGTGAGCCAAGGACCCTGTCCCACCCTCCTGTGACAGCATGACGTCACTGAAGGAGCGGGGAATGAAAGGAACTTACCCAAGTAACTCTGGAACAAAACCCGCGGTGCTCACTGGCTCCTCGAACCGGAAGAGGGTTCTAGCCGCTCTCCAGCACTTCGGTGGGGCTCTAGGGCTGGATCTTTCCGGGGCCAGCTGCCCTGTTACACGGCAAGCCGGACCTATGTCCCCGGGCAGGAGTGGGGGTGGCGGGCTGGGACGGCTGGGGGCCCTGAGGCCCAGGCGAGGCGCAGGGGCCCGGAAGGTGCTCGCGGCTGCGCTCAAGATCAAAGCGGAAAGAATGTAAACCCTGCGTAAACCCAACGTACAAGCAACGTAAACCCAGCGTACGCCCAGGTGAACCCAGCGTGAACCCAGCGTAAACCCAGCGTACGCCCAGGTGAACCCAGACGGCTGCAGGCCTCCGACATCGACACAGGGTCCCCGCTCCTCCGGCCACAGCCTGGCTGGGTTCTAGCGCTGGTTCCTTTCTATCCTACTTGCCTTCTAACTGCAGCTTTTCTTCGGAGCCCCAGGGCCAGAGAATCTGCTCCGGGTCCCTCGGTCCTGCCGGTCCCCACGGCCGTGCGCCGCGTGGGAAGTGGGGTTCCCCTCACTACCGGGACCAGCTTGCTCGGGGGCGCTTGCGCTTCTCCCTTGCTCTCCCCTTTTGTGGTGCAGAAGCTGCCCTTCCTCAGGAGGAATTGCTCTGTAAACGGGTACATTGGGTGTAACTAGGTAGACAAGCTATAGGTATAAATTTGGTGTGTCCGTGGAGGTGAGTTCAAAGGCTTCCTATGTCACCGTCTTGCACGGAAGCTCCAAGTCACTTTGGGAGCCACTGCTTTCACTAGATGTGGTAAGGGTGGCGTCAGGGTGGCTCAGCCAGTTAAGCCTCTGACTCCATTTCGGCTCAGGCCATGATCTCATTCTAGCCCTGCGTGGGGCTCTACACTGACAGCGAGGAGCCTGCTTGGGATTCCCTCATATTCTCTCTCTCTCTCTCTCTCTCTCTCTCCCTCTCTCCCTCCCTTCCTCCCTCCCTCCCTCTCCCCCCTTCTCACATACTCTCTCAAAATAATTTTTTTTTTTTAAATGCTGAATGGAAGATGAATTCTAGCTAAGAGTGATTAGGGAATCCTTTGTGAAGGTGGAAAATGATGGGCACGACTATGTGATATAAGGCAAAAAAACGTGGGGGGAGGAAGAAGGGGGGAGGGAAGGAGAGGGGGAAGCAAGAAAGAAAAAACAGGAACTGCACCAAAACGCCTGGGTGGCTCAGTTGGTTGACCATCTGATTTTTTATTTCAGCTCAGGTCATGATCCCAGGGTCATGTGATCAAGCCCTGCATTTGTTAAGAGTCTCTCTCCTCCTCTGCCTCTCTCCCCTGCTCTCTCTCTAAAATAAAATTTAAAAATTCATTTTTTAAAATGTACCAAAAAAGCACTGTATTATAGTTGATAAATTTTGTGGTACACAGGGCACGGGTAATTATGAAACTGCTTTCCATGTATACTAAGGTGGAGCAAATAAGTAAATATGATAACAAGAGCCAGGGTACAAGAGAAAAGTGACATGTAAGCAAGAGGGAAAGGCTAGACTAAACCCAAGTGGTGCTGGAATACAGCAGAGATATCAGTGTGAACTCATGTTTAGTATCTATAAAGAAAAATGAAAGTATACATGAGTTAATACACACGTACGTATTTGTATATGAGCTCTACCCAGTAAAGGAGCCTAGTACTAATGAACACACCTAATGCCCAGGTCTTGTTTTCTAAATGCCATTCTTCAATAGAGCTCTTTGAAGAAACGGCTTTCTCTATAGCTAGGGAAAGGAAAATACTAGATATGTGTGGAGTATCATTAAATGTCAAAAAGTAGCAAAGTGCATTTTTTTAAAGAAAGGATAAGGCATGTTAAAAGGGCAGAGAAGCCAACCTGAAAGACCTCTCAATGGCCAAATAAGGAACGTGAGCAAAAAAATAATGATGGCACTGGATTCGAATCTAAAGAACAAAATAAATACCTACAATTTGGTACTAATTTCTCAGTAAAGGATTCACCTTGCTGTTGAGAGCTGCGGCTTTTGCCTCCAATTCCTGGGAAGTAACTTCTAACCCTTGGGTGTCCTGCATAAGAAGAATGCCTTCGTTTATCTGGAGGCCTTGGCCCTTGCCAGATAATCTATGGTAACAGTGTGATTTCAGGGGTAAGGACTTTGCACCAGACAGTATCAGCTCAGCGTTCAAACCAAGGTCAAGCACATGTGATCAACCACATGACAAGCCCCAATAAACACTGGACACCGAGGTCTGGGCAAGATTCTCTGGCTGTCGGTGCTCCACGTGTGTTGCCACACATCATCGCTGGGAGAAGAAAATGCGGTCGGCATGACTCCGCTGGGAAAATGTAACCGGAAATTCTGCACCTGGCGTCCCCTGGACCCTGTCCTATGCACTTCTTCCCCTCGGCTGATTTTAATTTGCTATAATAAACTGAGTAAAATGACTTTGCTGAATCCTGGGAGTCCCTCTAGTGAATGATTGAGCATGCAGTCTGTCTTGAGGACCCCCAAGTTGGCAGTTGATGTCAGAAGTGAGGGTGGTCTCGGGGATTACCAAATTTTGCACTGATACAAGTAAGTTATTAAATAAGTAAACAAACAAGGTAGGAGAGAAGGGGCAAATCTTCCCTGCAGAATTCCAAAATAAAAGGGATGAGAGAAATAGAAAATCATTGTTAAAATACTACCATAATAACTGATGCAGGCAAGATCCACTGATGAATGTGAAAATTCAGGGGCCAACAGGATATTTGCATAGCCTCAAAATATGCTTCCAAATATATGTAAATTACTGTAGGGATTTCAGCGTATGTCCACAGACCATTTGACGCTTTTTCCTCCAAGAGGCGGTACATACGTCACAGGTATGTACATAGGTCAAAACACATAGGCTTGTATAATTTAAATATGTACTTTATGTCAAGTAGAGCTCAATAAAGCTGTTTTTAAAAAGAATGAGATGAAAAGATATTTTCATATATTAAATAAAATAAAATCAAGTCACATAAAAACAAGTACAGCATAATTCTCTTGACATTAAAGCAAAACTTCTTGGCTTATGCTTATAAATGCATTAAATACTGTCTAGAATATTATGTAATTAACAGAAACTGCTGTAAGAAAGAATCCTACTCAAAGCTAGATAAAATTTACACCTGTAATCTTCTATTTACACCCCCCTACCCCAGCATTTTTTACTTTAAAATCTTTGAAAATGGACATGAATTACTCGCATAAGGGTAAAGAAATTACATGGAACAGAAAGGTCTATGTCTGAAAGGCAAATGTGACCAAACACACAAAAGAGAAGTGCTATTTTGACCTTGATTAATGTTTCAAAATTGAAGTCTAAGTGAGATAATTGAAATAGAAGCCAAAAGAAAGTGGAATGTGAAATGCTACGTCTTTAGAAACTTGGTTCTTAATATTGATGCATTTTCTGATGTTTTTCTATAAATAATAGATCACAAAATGGGTATTTGGCACAGAGTTGCTTTTAGAAGTGCATTTTCCAATTCTTCACAATGCAAAAAAAGAAAAATGTAGTAGACACTAAGGACAAGACATAAAAGAATGCTGATAAAGTAACACAAGGGAACTGATTACAGACACACACGTCACCATTATCATCCAACTAGGTTTCATGCAAAAAACAATGACATATTTTAAGATATTCCATCAAAACAAAACACAATTGTAAATAACAGTTTGTCCAATAAACTACTTCCACATTCATCTCCCTAATAGCAGTGCTTTGTAAATCCTAATCGCAACCAATTCTTTTCAACAAATTATCCTGACAAGTGCTTTTCTGGCATATTTCTAACGGTAAAGATGGTAACAATAATCATGCCAGGTATGAAAGCCTGACCTATGCCAGTCACTGTGCTACAGGAGTTATATGACTGCAAATCCTTAGAACAATCTTGAAAGCAGGATATCTTATATAGATGTTTCTTAAAAGTAACAAAATGATGTTCAGACCTAAAGTAACTTGTTCAAGCTAATATCTATAAGAAAGTGTGGTACTGTTTTCACTCCAGTATGTTACCTTTTCATTTTTATGATTTACTTACCAGAAGTAAATTAATCAAACAGCTATTTTCCAGACACCATTCTAGGCTCTGCGTATCCAAAGAGAAGTGCCTTTCAGGAACTCAATCCACGAAGCAGCATAGGAAGCAATGCTAAAGCCAGAGCTATGCAGAGGACACTGAGAAAGCGGAAGGGGCACCTCACCTCTTCAGAGTGGGGCCAGGGGCAAAAGGAAGGAAAAGAGCAAGCGAGCAAGGAGGAGGTGGGAGGCTTGTCTTCCCAGAAGCACCTGGCTTGGTGAAATCTAACAAGAATTAGACAAATGAGGAAGGAGAGAAAGCCTTCCAGGGAGAGACAATTAGACGAAGTAAGGGGAGAAGAAGCCCTACGGGAGGGATATGCATTTGTTTGAGGATCCCTAGACAAGAATGTGATTGGATGCAGGAGACACACCTTCCTCAGTCCCTTCAATTCACGAGTGCTAATCAGCACCCCCCAATGTCCTACCACTTAGCCTCTATTCCACAGCCCGCCTCCCCCTAGGCAGCGCCACAAATTCTCACTGAGGACCCTGAGCAACTACAACTTCATCACCTGTTTAGCAGGGCCTCTCCTTGTAGCAGAGCTTCTCATGTCTCCCGGGAAGCCTAGGTGACAGGCACACCTAATCCAGCTACCATTGACTTCAAGGTAGGCCATGGTGTTTTCCTTTCAGATGCACGGAAACCTCAGATACCAGAAACCTGAACTTCCTTACAAGTGTTCCCCACACCTATCCTGGGTGTGTCCTGACCGGAGGGTCCCATGTTCTGTAAGTAAGTTCAGCAACACGTGGGCTGTTAAAATGCTCCTGGATGCTGTTCATCTGATCACCACCTAAGACATCCATCTTCCCTGGGCCTGTTGAGAACTAGTGGAGAAAAATCACACAATGGCACAGATTGGTACCACTGGAAAGTCGTGGTTACATGTTTCAGCTGGGCCTGCGGCAAGGCTCCACAAAGTAGGAATAGGAGACATATTCAAAGTTATAGTAAGGGTTTTTTGTTTTTTTGTTTTTTTTTTGGAAGTAAAGGAAAATGCTAATGTGTGGCTACTGTGTTTACTACGGTTTGCCACATTCTAGGACTGATTCAGAAGTGACTAATACCTAGGCATATTGTGAGAAGTCACTGAGTTTCAAGGACAAAGAATCCTCGGAAATCCAGGTATAAAAACATTACCTATAAAAAGGTAAAACCATGTTGGCCTTGGCCTTCAGCACCACAGCAGTGGTT
Source organism: Hyaena hyaena (assembly GCF_003009895.1). NCBI lineage: Eukaryota > Metazoa > Chordata > Mammalia > Carnivora > Hyaenidae > Hyaena > Hyaena hyaena. The sequence continues at coordinate 779,208 of NW_024081302.1, read as the reverse complement.
GCTAGGAGACGGTGGTTCAAGCACCACAGTGGTTCTCTAGTTTTGGTGGAAATTCGGAGAGTTGGAGTAAAATGCAGACAGCTGACGCTCACTCTGCATGTGACCCCACTCAGTACGTCTTGGATGGAACACCATTTGTTCTCACCCTGGGAGTTCTTGACTTACACTTTAATGCTGATCAACAGAGATAGGAGAAAATGTGATACTACAGATCAGGTATTCATCTTGTGTGTATAAGACAGCATAAGTCTGAAATATAAAAGGTTTCAAAGAGAGAGAACACTCACTAGCCATATTTGAAGAAAAAATCCATCCAATGAAAGGACAGATCCAAATAAACAATTCTGGAATGAAGAACTATGATCTAAAATGGAGTATGGCACTGCAATAGAAAACTGAGCACTAACAGCTGTGGTATAGAAGGCAGTGTAAATGACATAAATCTCAACATAAGGGGATAGGAACTTCTGCGTCCCGGCATCCTCCAGCAGTACCGCTGCCAGGAAACAATCCAGGTTATACTTTTTCTCAGGCCTTATTAGGTGCTGGGCATGGTGCTACACAGTATGTGCATCATCTCCTTCAATTCTTACAACCTGGGGCAGGGAACTGTCACTCTGCTTCAATATAAGGATACAGGCAAAGAGTGAGTAAACTTATGCTCACCCAGTTAATTTGGTCAGAGCCTAAGATATTTGACATTTTTAACGTGGGTAGGATTACTGTGTCTTATGAAAACCCTTTAGGATTCTAGCATTTTACTACTCTGTCTTAATCAGTAAGCTGTGTCAGAGCTTACTGGGGGAGCCCTTCCTCCTTTTCTCTACCCCGACCAAGACCAACAACTGTGTTATGGCGTCTCAAGATACATTGCTAATCTCCAGGAATTCAGGGTAAGCGTGGAGAAGGGAGAAGTGGTGCCATCTTCCACTTCAACTTAGACCCTAAAGTAGTAGCTCTCAAACTTTTATATGCAGCTAATTCACCTAGGGGATCCTGTTAAGTTGCAGCTGCTGATCATGTGAACGCAGGGTGGAATGATGACAGGACTTAAGTTCCCAGGTGAAGTTGATGGACTACACTGTGAGGAGCAAAGCCCTAAACCACTAACTCCAAACCAGCTTCTCAGGAGAGCTAACTGAATGGCAGGAGCTGTTGTGGAGCTATTAATAAAGGGGTACTTTGATTCAAATACCTTTTCTTTATGTGTGTTAACTGCCTCTGGAAACCTAGAAGGGGGGAGATTTGAGGAGAGAGACCCATGGTGATTGGCACACGTTTCCAACCCTTAGGAGGTTCCTGGTTGTTAACGGGAGTAACAGCAAAAATATGCCTAACATCTTTAACAAGTGAAAACTAACAAACCTCTGGAGGTGAGGAGAGCTGAAGTGCTTAATTTCTCTGCTTTTCATAGTAAGGATGGATAATGTTTAAAGTACTAAGTGGAGATGTAAATACAGACTGTTTAAAACGACAATAGCAATGACTAAGAGAATGGCAAAACAAGTAATTCCAGGTGCCAGTGGATCACAGGCAAGGCCATATGGGGTGTCCTGGGACAAAGAGCCCACAAACTCTCCAGGTCTAAGGGGTCAACAACCCAAACTGTTAGGTACTCCTTGCCATGAAAACCACACTACCTTTTGGGGAGCCTGGGTGGCTCAGTTGGTTAAGCATCCGACTTCGGCTCAGGTCATTTATCTCACAGTTCATGGGTTCGAGCCCCACGTCGGGCTCTGCGCTGACAGCCAGCTCAGAGCCTGGAGCCTGTTTCAGAGTCTGTGTCCGCCGCCCCCCCCACCCCCCACCCCGACCTTCCCCTGCTCATGCGGTCTCTCTCTCTCTCTCAGAAATAAACAAAACAAAAATAAATAAATAAAACACACTACCTTCGGGGCGCCTGGGTGGCTCAGTCGGCTGGGTGTCTGACTTCAGCTCAGGTCATGATCTCACGGCTTGTGAGTTCAAGCCACGTGTCAGGCTCAGAGCCTGGAGCCTGCTTTGGATTCTGCCTCCCTTTCTCTCTGCCCCTACCCCACTCACACTGTCTTCTCCCCTTCAAAAATGAGCATTATGAAATACTTAACAACAACAACAAAAAAACCCATACTACCTTCAATTACGTTGAACCCTTGAAACTGCCGGTATTTAGCAGTTTTTGACTTTGAAAAACAAAAATTCCAGGCGCTTCTTCAACCTAATTCCCTAACACTTCACAGGAGCAGAACCTATTTTTTTCTTGCTCACTATTGTATATCTAGTAGTAAATACACTTCCTGGGACATGGTCTAGATATTTAACAAACACACATGCTGAAGAAAGTGAGAGGACCCAAGACTCAAGAAGTAAAAATGTATAAAAATGGCATTTTAAAAAATCCTAGACAAAAAGTGACTTATCTGCTATTCTACCACATGGACGAGGAATTTAGCTCCCAGCAATATTAGTATATATCATTAAATACCCTGGTAGTTCCGTGAAATTTATAATTGAATTCATATAGTTCACTCTATGGGAAAAATATTCCATGTTTAACAAAATCTTAGTCATAATTCATTAATGACTAGTAAGCTAGGCTTAAAAATTAGTTTGCTGCTAACTCCTGCCACATGATTGTCATTTATTGGTCTAAATTATTCTCGTTTCTCTATGCACATTGAGTAAATATATGACTTTTCCCAAGAAATGTTCCTTTTACAAGTTCCTAAGTGACTCCTTTTGAAATAAGATTCAGTTAAGGCAGAAAAGTGGGTGGATGGCGAGTTTTATAGATTCTTCGTTAAGTGTTAACCAGTGGTGTCCATCAGTGTCGGCTGCTAAATTTGCTTCACAGATATACAAATATTTGTTTACTGTACCATGGTTTCTAATAGGAAACACTGAAAATGCAAATCCAGTAAAACCTTGGATTCCGATGAACTTCTGTGAGTGTTCCGCCAAGAGGAGCAAACATTTCTAATACAATTTAACTTGATAAACGAGAGTGGTCTTGCAATACAAGTAGTACCTGATGCCTTAACGTCACATGTATAGCTATATTATAGGGGGATAAACTATGGGGTATAATGCAACCATTAAAAATCAAAATATGGCTGCATATAGCGTACTTTAAACAACCAGGCACTATTCTCTAAGGGCGTAGGTATGGTAACAATTTTAATCTTCATAACCAATCTATGAGGTAGGTACTCTCACATTAGGTCAAACAGTTACACAGTGGAGTTGGGATTCAACTAGGCTGTCAGGCAGAATCCATGCTCTTACAACCTTTATGGTGCACTCCACGCGCACAGCATAGGGAAGTACCTACATTGGTGACTACTATTGGTAAAATCATCTCTATTTTAGTGAAAAAGAAAATTAAAAAAAAAAATTTTTTTTAACGTTTATTTATTTTTGAGACAGAGAGAGGCAGAATGCCAGGTAGGGAGGGGCAGAGAGAGAGGGAGACACAGAATCTGAAACAGGTTCCAGGCTCTGAGCTGTCAGCACAGAACCCGATGCAGGGCTCGAACCCACGAACAGAGATCATGACCTGAGCTCAAGTTGGATGCTTAACCAACTAAGCCACCCAGGCGCCCCTGAAAAAGCAAATTTCTGAAATCATTTGTTTTCCCTTTTTTTTTTTTTTTTGAGAGGGGGGTTGTGTATCAAAAATGTTTGCAAGGACAAGATATTAACAGTGGTTTCCACTGAGGAAACTGGGTGGGAGTCTGGAAATGGGAATTTATTATTTTTCAATTTCTTTACAAGCATGTGTTTTGTAATAAATATAGTATGCCGCAGTTACACAAACCCCTTCCTTCCCTCCCAAGCCGCACATCATCTATGGCACACAAACAAGCACAAAAAAAAAAAAAAAAAAAAAAAAAAAAGGGACATTTTCCTAGTGCTATCATATTAGCCACTACAGTCAGCGTAGGGCCAAGTATTTTATTTTAAAAAGGGTTTTAATGGATTCTAGGTTAATCAACATTATTAAAAAGTAAAGTTTACTTACCTGTAATTTAGTCTGGATTTATCACATAATTTACTTCAACACCACATTTGTACAATGTCATACTTAAGTTTATGTCCATATACTAAAATATTGCAACCACTTAAATGGAAATAGTTTAAACATTCTGCATAGGTACATTTTCATGTGATATTAAACTTAATTTGAATTATTTGATGGCCCCAGGCCTTTATTATGATCAATGGGCCATTTCTACCAGGAGTCTTAGCTATTCCTTATCCTCTACTGAGTATACTGCTCCTCAGGTACCCAAGTTGGAAAGTCATAATTAACCTGGTCAAGTAGTGTGTTTAAATTAAGTAATAAATGTGTATGTGGAAGAGAACCTGACAGTGGAAGAGAACCTGACAATGTGTAGATTTTTCAAAATCCCTTAATCTGAATGTAAGAGATTCTGAAAGCCGATGTTTTCAAATGTCTGGCATCTCAGACTGAGTTCAGTGTGACTGGATTTTTAATGCAAGAGCTTGACCACCTGAGGTATCCATTCAGTGCTGCTACAGCAGTCCTGCCCAATCACCCTCTAACATACGCTTTTGATATTTCTGGCAGAGCAGTACCTTTTAAAGCAGTCATTCTGACAGTGGATTAATATCCACTTCAGAAAAATAGAACTGTATTATTTTTTTTAATGTGTGGATTCCATCCCACTGGCCCTAGTTCTTAAAATGTGAACTGTTGCATAATTGATCATACAAACCCAACAACCAAGAAACATTAATAATTGTCTTCTGTACTTTACTAAACACTTTGTGTTTAATATATTTTAAATTATAAAGAAATTACAAGGAACTCCTAAAAAATTTAATACAAAAATATTACAAGTTAGGACAAATAAGCATTGAGATATGACATTTAAGAAGGAACATGCAGAAAAAGGAGCATAGGGTTAACATTTCATTGTTGACAGAGAGCTTTGGTACAGCAGAGAAAAGCACCATAAAACTACTGTCCATAGTGTCTTTTCCTCCACTGCATTTTGCAAATGAATATATTGGAGAAACAGTAAACTTTCATCTGCTATGTATATAATAGGTTAGAAATTTGGTCTATTCTTAAGTAGAAGAACTATGAAATTAAAAATAACCCCTTCCATGACTACTCAAATGGATCTGTTCTACCTTAAACTTAGATGGATTATAATCCTTAGTAGTCCAACACTTTTTCAAAGTGTTAAATGCAGACCTATTATTAATCTATGCCATGCAATAAAAGTTAACCCTTTGAAAATGAAAGACTGTCAGAAAGTTCTAGCAACTGCAAAAGCTTATCATTTCATAAAACATGACAAGCCTGTCCCTGTGTTAGTTTCTGCTTAAGGAAATGAAACAGAAAAGTAGAAGACCTGAGGAATGTAAGTTTTTAAAAAACAAAACAAAAAAATGTGCTCAATGGTTCTTTTACAAAAGTCTCTAAGTACTCTTAAGAGCTAGGACGAATGGAAACTGGAAGATGCCTGGTATCATTCCTCAAAGATCATAAGGTTTGTTAGAAACTTAAGCAACTAGTAGCTAAGGAAGAAAATTATTTAAGTTCAGTTTATAGGAGACAAAAATGCCATTAAGGAAGTTGAGAACCCGGCCCTAAAATCTTCAGCAACATATACACACGGTTTTGTGCTCAACTGCACACTAAGCAAATGAATCTGAGGTTTCTTTTAGTTTATGTGAAACGATGTCCTTTCAATACAGTATTATTTTTCAAAATAATTCAAAGCAATTGTTTACTTCTTAGCTGATTAAATGCTCTATTATTCTTTAATAAAAATAGTAAATAATCCCTTCATTTAAAAAATTTCATCTCCTGTGAGAAGTAATAAAATAGTAAAATTTGTAATTTTATCTATGGGCTTACTTTAAAGCATGTATCTTAGAAAACAATAACAGTTATGAAAAACAGTGGTTTGGGTTCTGATGGCAGTTGTTGTAACTGATAACAGTACGGGAGAGAATAGACATGTTGTATGTTAGGAAAGCTAACTCAGAGCAAAAAAAGTTTATTCTACAATAGAACATTGGAGGAATAAATGCAATTAAAATGTAAACAAGAAATTGTAAACAAGAAATAGCATCCCTCTCTTTACTTGACTAGTAAACAGTCTATACAAACTACATAGATATCAAAGGTTTTATATATGTACACAGCCAACATAATATCAAAATATATTTTATTCTGGACCTCTTTCAGATCTGATTCAAATTACAGTTGTCAAAGCAATACAATGCAAAGGGAAACTGCAACAACAACAACAAAAAAAAAAAAAAAAAAATGTGCCTAGAAAGGATAAAAGGATCATTGGGGACAAATCATTGTGATGTGGAACCAAAATACATCAGAAGTGTAATTAACATGGTCCAGGACAGCATAGAACATCTATATCAGTCTTCCTTACACAATAATCATGAAAACTGAACAATAAAGTTCTTTAACATGTACAAAAAACTGTCATGGGCTGGTTTACACTTTTACAACAGTTTTAAAGTTAACTGGATAACTAAAGAAATGATGCAGACATTTTAATCCAGTGCTATAGGTAGGCTCACAGAATTAGACCCAAAGGATTTGTAAAAATCAAAATTAGAACATTATAGCTACAATGTCAAGGTCAGGAAAGAAGAGAATTACTTCTGTATTTAGGGATTACAGAGCTACAAAATGCAGTCTGTGTTTGTTTTTAATGAGATGGATAAGTACATCAGACTAGATACAACATGCAGAATGTTTTCTTGAACTTATCCAGAAACGTCAAAGAAAACATTGTGAAACAGCTTACTAGGAAAAAAAAAAATATATATGCCCTAGTTATTCACCCTGCTTCAACATTGTCAACGTAAAGGCAGAAATAAAGAATGCTATTAATACTTCAGAACTACTGATATAAGACATCAAATTTCTAAATCAGTGTATTAAAAAAAGTGAACACTTCCTCTTTTTCTTTCTCTTCTACATTTAACTAGAATCATGTTAAAAAAAAAACTGATATTGGATGTGACACTTCAGAGCTACTACCGGAAGGAGTAATTCATAACTTCCCTACCCTCCTTCCATCCCTGCTGATTCAGAAGGAAAAACAAAAACAAACAAACAAACAAAAAAAAACCAACCAGGGTCTCTTGTAGATTTGCTGCTATTCCCCAAAATGTTGGCATTTGCTGCCATGCCACAATGTTGGTCCACTGAAATAGAATTTCTGTGGAAACAGTTAACAGTAATTCACCAAATGCAAGTACCACCCTTAGCATGTGAGAATAAATGCAGGTTCTATAGAAATGTACAATGTGCTTAAGAAAATGAAAACAGTTTTGAAAAGAGTAAACAGCACTGCATTTGAGATTTGTTTTTCTGCTTACTTACTAAAATTAGGCATTTTTGCTCACATAAGGACAGTCATTCGTGATTCCTTTAAATAGCAAAAATGCATACCCCTCTTCAGGCCTCTATGCATTAATAGTTTACATTACTCTTAACAAAATCATTCTACATAAACAGATAGCTCCTTAAAAATAGTACTCTCTCATTAAATCTGATTTGACAGAAAGAAGTTTAAGGAAAAAAGGAGTGCTTTATAAGTGAAAAAGTACAAATCTTTGGCCTTTCTCTTGACATTTTTATGTCAAAAAGCAAAAAACCTTCATGTAATTCAATCTAATAATTACTTTTTGCACCATAATTTGTTTTTTTACACCACAAAAGGAGGCACTTTCAGTATCTGTAAAAGGTGTTTAATCCTAAAACATACTTACCTAGAGAATTATTAATTAAAACAGAATTCAATATACTCTAAAATCTATCAGGAAATTAAAAGTTACCATTTCTAAAAGTCATTTAAAGTCAATGATGGTACCTGATCAATGACAGAAACGGGGATTGGAACAAATATAAGCACGTATCAGATTTCCTATATGGAGAAGAAAAAAGATATTCCTTTATGAAGTTTAAGAGTGACAGCTGCTCTTTCTTATTCTACTTTAATCAATGTGTATTCTATTCATTCAAGTTTTCCTTTCTATTTTTCCTTATAAGTTTCTTACAGTAGCTTATACAACAATGATATAGAATGAATACCGATACAAAATCTATTAGAATCAGTTGATCTTCAGGAGTAAGTTCTTAGAAAAAAAAGGAAGGAAAAATGAGCCAAGAACCTCAAATAAAGAATTTTGCAGGCTGTGAAACTTGGTCTCCTACAATCGAGTTACTGCTCAAATTCGAAGCAATCTTACTTTTGTCTATTGGAGCAGCATGGTGGCACATCAGCAGGCAATGATGATGTTGAGAACAGCAGCAAAAATAAACAACTGTATGCTCGTAAAGAACCCAAGCCTACAAAATGGATACCTTTCAGATAAAGTTTATACTTAAAAGACCCAAGACTTCAGGATAATAAAGCTCTGTATTTATAATCTTTTAATATGTCCTATTGTGGCTATTATGCTTAAGTAAAATAGCTAAAGATTAAAAAAAAAAAAAAAAGAAAAGATGACAATACCATAAAAATGTAGCTGTCTATTTTGGCAGCTATATTGCAGAACTTCTTGACTATCTTTTAATCAGCTGGGGGGAAAAGTCAATAACTGTATGCAAATGAATAAATTGTCAATATCAAAATACAAAAGTACTATCAATAATCACTCTGACTTTCAGATTTAAATTCAGTGCAATTGACAGATGCATCGCTAAAGGAAAATGCAGCTTAAACCTACTCAAAACATTTGTGTCTATTCCTGGGAGCACATTTAAAAATTATTGCACAGATTTTTAAATTTTTATTTATCTTTTTAAAACAACAACAGAGGTTTACCACAGATGTGGACCTCTAGCAATAAAAGCAGGATTTCAAGTGCCAGATACTCAGCATATTAGGTTTCCTACATAAGTCACAGGGTAATAGTTCTAAATATCTATAATGTGATCCAAAACCCTAAAAACAGCTGGCACAAAACCATCATGAATGACTGCCTCTCTGGATGTAAATTTTAAAAAATATTATTACAGTATCATAGTCCCCACTAACAATAACTGGGGTACATATAACAATGTATTGTGAAATTAAGTGTATTTATTCTCTTTACCAATAGCAAATGCTATCCTACCTTAGTAAAATCAAGACTTGCTTCAAACAATGCTGTTTTGTAAAAATAGCAAAACAACAAATGCTGAAAATCAAAGCTGCATTACTTGGGTTAAATCAGTTTCTACTTAAAACATAGATTAAAATTTTAGTAGTAAAGGCCTCAAAATAATTAGTGACAAATAGTGTTATAAATTTGCTAAGCTTACTAATAAGCAACTCCTTAATTATAATCTTTTGAGATACAAATTTGACAACTATTCTCTTCAAAATTGACACTTGTGGACTTGTGGATACTTACATTAATCATGACAAACCCTGTTGATCACACATATAAACAAAGCCCCATGCTCTCATTTGCAAATTCTGTGTATTTTAGCTTTTAATTGTATGAGCTTAAGAAGAGATTTGCTCTGATACCTATAACTGTAAGAAAATACTTGATATTATAAACAGAGTAAAAGACATGATAGAGTAGTGATTACTGAAAAAAAAAATAGCAGCTTAAATCTACCCATATGTGAAAAAAAAATGTAGTCACAAGTACCACAAATGCAGAATCGGAGCAGCAGGGAGGTTAGTGCAATTATACTTTTTTTTTTGTTGTTTTTAAATTCTGAACCACTGCTATTTAAAAACATCTTGAAGCAAGTCTTTTGTTTTAAAGATTGTTTTTAAACTAAGGTAGCAAACATTTTGCCATGTAATGGCAGTGTTATATGCCGTTATCTTGCTTTGTATAAAGAAAAACAACATAAGAGATTTTTAATACTGGAGTTTGGTTACATTACATATTTCAGCTTCTAAACAGAATGATGGACACTTTGAGAAGCTAATCCTTATCCAGAAACATTTTAATCTCTTAAAAAACAAAGCAAAACAAACAAATAAACAAACAACAAAAAAACCCAAACCTACTTTGCTCCTTTTCACAATAGTGCACATTTTAACCATAATTTAGTTATGGCTACAAAACATCAGAAGATTTTTTTTTATGTATCTTCTCTATGGTATTAAAAAAAAAAATTGTGCCCTTCTAGTCTTTAATTGGCAGAAATATGTCCCAAAAAAGAAACTATTGCATTTAAGCCACATCACCAAAAAAGAACAAAAACAAAACAAACAAAACAAAAACAAACAAACAAAAAAAACAGAGCATAATATCCTTTTACTGATGTGTCTTACAGATTGACATGACCAAAAGTCATATATTTTCATTCACTTTCCAATTCCCCCTTCCACAACATGCACCAATTGAATATATGCTCTGGGAGCCATAAAATGTACCAAACATCTATCTCTTCAAAAGAATGCATTAAAATATTTTTAAGAATTTTTTGTTTAAAAGGTGAAAAAAATATAAACAAGAAACTGATTCACTCCCTTACTTCATGCATCCGTAAACTAAACCGAAAACAAAGTTTAAAAGCAAGAACAAACTACTGCTGCAAGTTTTTGTAAGTCCATTTTCTCTGTACATACAAACTGCTCAACTACTGAAGGGAAAAAAGAATATAATCCATGGTGTCTTCTGATTCAAAGGGGAGAACAAGGCTGTCATTAGTATCCAAAAACTGGTACACATATGGGCTGCTTTTATAACGCCTATTTCTTTCGCTTCTGTTTTTCATATCCAAAACTTCTAAATGCTATTTTAGGGGCACAGCAGATTAGATTCCAGCACTTGGTGAACAGAATTCACAAGCTGTGACAAAATTCTGTCATCTTCAGGGTGCAATTTTGTTTATATACACTGTATGTATATATTTCTTTTAGATTTGGCTGTAGTGGACTGGCCATGGTTCAAGTGGGACTATAGCAGTACATGGGTCAGGGACAGTCATTTTGGCTATGTACACATTCATAGTCGGTCCATGGCTTCCAACTAGTAGCGCTATTTCCGAAGGTCTAATACACAAACCTGTAAGAAATTAAAATAATCAGCCAGTGTGTTAAGAATTTCATTGCACATTTTTAGCTTAATGTTTCTATAGTACATTTTGAAACCTAGTTTTACTTCCTAGTTCACGAAACTGGTAAAGCAACAGTAATCATGGCACTGGGCACTTAACCAACAGAAATCAGATAAATTGTCTCAGTAGATGGAGGAAACACCAATGGCCTAATACTACAGAGAAAAACCATGGCTAAAAGTTTGAAGATTTACTCTCTATTAATTAAAAAGGAGAAAAAGTATGCTCAAAATAGACCATTTCCTATCTCTTGTACCTAAATGAAAAATACCTCATGTTATATTAAGCTATAGCTTCAGAAAGCAGCTAATGGCTAATACCCTCTCTATCTTCCCTTTACTTTTGAGCCTTTGAAGCCACAACTAGTATTTCTATAAAGATTTGGCCAACCTCATCCTGTAAGTCTCTCAGTATCACACATTCCTCAATGCAGGACTCAACTGCCTCTACTCCCCCTTCCCTGGGCCACCAACACTCTTCTGAAAGGAAGACAAGGTAGAAATAGGCATTAAAAAATTCAAATCTCTCTCAGAGTGGTATTCCGCTATGCTCAATTTCGCTAATGAAGGTTTACATTAAAAGTAACTGTCCATTTCTTGATTATGAAGATCCTCTTTCAGCAAACATAACCTATGTTTTGTTTACACTATTTGAACGAAATAAACATGAAAAATGTACAACCTTCAGTAAAAAGGACCAAAACCATTATCAGAAAACTTATTTTGAAAGGAAGACTTTTATAGTCACTACCACAATAAGCCACATTTATTTACTATGCTTACACACCCACCCCCTTGGAAACACTTCATTATACTTACTGAACCATCTGATGCACTGGCTCCAACTTTGTCTCCTGCTGCATTCCAGCAAACTTCAAAAATTCCACCTGTTCCCCTATAGCTGTGAACTAGAGCACCTGTCTAAAAAAATGAAAATCAGAGTCTTAAAAATGAGAGCATATATTATTATAAATCCAAATACTGTGGTAAAATTATATGGCTTTATTTGTCTACCAATCAGAAACAGAATTTAGCTTTGATTCCAAAATAAATACAAGTTTTGAAACACTAGAAATGTGATTATGAGGATCTTTCTATAAAAAGATAACACTTGTCTGCTCTCAACACATCACACATCTCATACACACACACACACACACACACTCGGTTTCTCAACTAGTATTGATACCCATTCTTAGCTAAGGTATCTTTGGCCTCTTTGACACAGTTAATAGCTAGAAGTAAACATTCAATGTGTGGCTTAAAATAAATTGTTGCTGCTGTTGAAGGATGCATGAGTTGGGTCAACATGTGGAGACACAAAATCAAGTCAGAATTTCTTCGACAAAACATCCCGAAGAGAAAACACAATAAGCCTGTAAAGACAATTCGCCAGTAAAGACAATTCCGGTATAAGTCTCCATATGTACTGAGTAGCCCCTAAACTCGGGGAGATATAAAAGGTACCGAAGGAATACATGTGCATTACTCTTGAAAGAGGTTAGAAATTTAAGAGGAAAAAAAAATCGATTCTCCTAGGAAACCAGTCATTAACCTAGGCAAAGAAGAGAGGTTCAGCTGTAACAAATTGGAAACAATGAAACATACGCTTCTGGTGTTCTGCCCTGACAAAGCAAGAAAGTACCCTTCAGTTTTATGATAACTGAAAAAGGTCAAACTCGAGGCAGCAGATCTAAATAAAACGACATGGCAGCAAGGCGTGTACCCTGTAAACACCTCCTCAGACAGCCAACCCTAACTTAATCACTGAGCTAGAAGACCATTTTCCTTTGCTTTCCTCTTCAAAGTCAGTCTGCTAATACTGCAAAACCCACAGGTGTACTGAGACAGCTGATCACATCGGGAAGGTTCAACTGTTGTTTTTACCCCTACCTAAAGTTTCCCAAAATTTAAAAGATTAATGAACAAGTGTAAGCATAGTAAATCTTGACATAACTTCCATGGTTAATTAAGAGAAAGGAATGGCACCAACAAAATCTAAAATCTTTTGATGAATAGAAAGTAAAACGTATAGTACAGTAAATTTTGGGTTAAAAAAAAAAAACCCAACTTTCTTTCAAAAGCACTTCCCAATTTCTAAGCTCAGATTAAGCTATCATTGACCCTAAACAGCACTGTCCACAAGCTAGAGCCAGAATATTCACAAAGACCAACGGATCATCAGCACTACTCAAATATGTATATATGTTCAGACCAGACTTCAATATTTTATCTTAGGTAATGAAATGCTTAGGTAACAGTTCATATGGATGATAATCCAAGTGAGGAAAGAAAAAACTAGATTTATATATGACAAAAGGATGACTTTCTCCTGCACTAAAAACTTACTAGATGCATTTTACTATTTTCAAACTTAAGAGTAAAAATAAAATGACATTTTTTGATGTGCAGTTGTGATACGGCTAAATAGTATGGACAACTGCTCAAATGCCCCCAAGAACCTATCAGTATCTTCCATTAGAATCTTATACATCCGTACCCAAATTTCATTTAAATTGATTTTCTCATAATAAATAAATGACTGAAAATGTATACAACAGGCAGATTATCTATACATTACTTTTATAAAGCTTCTGCTATTCAATCACAAAAAAAGACTAACTTGAAGCAAATACCAAGGGGAAATATAAAGTATTAAAACTAATAAAAGAGATCAGAGAGGTGGATGAATTCAGTCTCAATATGCCAAAACTCAAAATGTTCCAAACATAAGCAACAACCAGTAAGTAAAAGGAATATATTTTTAAAAAGATGCCATTCATAGTTAACAATAATATCCATAAGACACTTCAGAATAAATTAAGACAAAAGACCTTCATAAAGAAATTATAAAACTTTAATGAAGGGGGAAAAACTTAATGAGGGGAGATTTAGAAAGTTACTTGTTAAAAATATGCTAATGATGCAGCTATATAAAAATACAAATGTCTACCAATGGAGAACAAAAGAATCTATAAATAAACCACAATAAGAACTTGGTATATGAAAAAAATGGCATCATGAAGCTGCAAAGGGATAAACAGTATTGAGACAATTGGCTATCATTAGATATTAAAATCAGATCTCTACCTCCCATCATATATATAAATCAATTCCAAGAGAGTTAAAAACCTAAATGAAAAAATAAAATAGTGAAAGTATAAAAATGAAAGAATCTTAATAATTTTATTCCCAAACAGATTCAGGAAGCTACTTACAAGGGATCAAGAAGAAAATGGGAGCAAGACTTCACAGTATATACCTTTTTAGTGTTTCAAGGGGACCAGTGGAATGTATAACTTAAAAATGATAACTTGAAATTGATGATTTATGCAAAAATAGTCCAACCAACTATGATGATCAGCTACACAAAGAGCGACAACCCACAGTAATTTATTACAAGTGTGCTCTGACCATCTAAGAGCTGACCACTGATTGGTGGGGAGGAGGGTGAGAGGGTGGGGGGAGAGAGTCAAGTGATTGCTATTAAAAAAAGAAAAAAAAAAGTACATGGAGCATAAACACTAAACAGGTGAGAGGATGAAAAAATTAGAGCAACTGGCTGTTTTCTCCAATTTTAGGAAAGGATCTCTATGAAGTACTGTCTCTACACAGGTAGACTAGTTTTTTGTTGTTTTTGAAAGAGCGAGCAAGCGAGCGAGTGTGCACACAAGTGGGGGAGAGGAGAAAATCTCAAGCTGGTTCCACACCCAGCGTGAGCCCCCCAGTCTAACCCAATGTGGGGCTCAATCCCACAGTCCTAGAATCATGAACTGAGCTAAAATCAAGAGTCTCATGCTCAACTCAACTGACTGAGCTATCCAGGCACCCCAAGACAGAACATTTTAATTGTGTTCAGCCATAAAATTTTGTCCTTTAGTACATTTAGTACATATGCTCATACATAGTTCCTTCAAAAACAATTCTTTTAGAAAATAAAGAAATTAGGGCACCTGAGTGGTTCAGTCAATTAACCATTTGGCTTCACCTCAGGTCATGATCTCACAGTTGGTGAGTTCGAGCCCCGCATCCGGCTCTCTGCTGTCAGTGTGGAACCTGCTCTGGATCCTTGGGATCCCTCCCCGCCCACACGTGCACATACTTTCTCAAAAATAAAACATTTTACAATATCATGAAAATAAATAAATTACATCACTTATGTAAACATGTATCTCGAACTCTCACATTTTGTGTCTGGAAAATGTTGAGGAAAAAATACAATCTAAATCTATTTCTAAATTCTTGTCTACATCAGGAAAATGTAACTTCAATTGGTTTCGGTCTTCATCTTTAAATTCAAAAAAAGTACTCTAAGAATTAAACTAATGTCATCAAAGTAATGACAACCCAAGGAGAGCAAATGCTGGTTAGTACCTATGAAACCATGTGATGATGTCAATAATTGAGACATACCTGTGTGTTCCAGATGTGCACACATTTGTCAAAGGAACCGCTTGCCAGGTACCTGCCATCAGGACTGAAAGCCACACTGTACACAGGCTCTTGGTGTTTTGTCAAAGTATGGATGCAAATTCCTCGGTCTACGTCCCATAATCTAACAGTAGAATCAAAGGATGCACTGACAAAGGAGGAAACAAAAAGACTTTAAAAACAATGAAATACACACAAGTCCCACCCACAATCTAGAATATTCAGTCATTCTTAGTAGGAAGACACAAATTCCTTATGAAACCAGATTGGGCTGTTAAGAAGAAAGTGTCTGGAAGCAAAGCTGCAACAGGAAAAAAGGCAGCTTAAGGTCATTTCCAAGTCTCTAACTGAAAAACAAAATGAGCTAAATTCACCATATTCCCTTCCCCTCCCCCCCCCACCTTTTCTTTTAACATAGACTCTGTGCCTCAATGTGGGGCATGAATCCACAACCCCGAGATCAAGACCTGAACTAATCAACTGAGCCACACAAGCACTTTTTCTTACTAATTTTTCCCCTTCCTCTTTAAATAATTCTTTTATATTAATTGATCCATGGTTCTGAACAATGTGCTGACTATATTTTTAACTTTATCTTTTTTTTATGCTGAAGAAACATTACTGCACTATACCTCAATTACTTGAGTTTTAATCAATACTTGATTATCATCAGTAAAAGTTCAATAACTCCAAATATTAAAATCCTTTATGGTCTGAAATAAGAATAAAACTCTGGGTTTAGAGGTTTCCATCAAAAAATTATTCCTTGCAGGATACATTCCCATTTCACGGACTCTTTCCTAACTCTGTTATATGTATTAGAAGCTTTATTTGTGGCAGACTCATAAAAGGAGGAGAAAACAGAAATATTACCTTGCTAACATAAGGTTGGCATTTGGATTATTTGTCCCTGGCCCTGTTGGACTCCATTTGATGGTATAAATTTCTTTATTATGTGCTTGCAAATCATGGACACAATTGTCTTGTTTCATACTCCATATCTAAGTAAAAAAGAAAAATGTGTATAAATTATATTTTCCCCATAAAAAGGGTACATTTACTACTTTGCCAATTCAAAATATACGTACTGTAGCCAAAACAAGATTCGAGCTCAAGAGAATATTTGGAAAGACATTAAAATGTAGAATATATTTACCACTCTTTTAAAAATGACAAATTAGCTTAAAGTCCTTTCCAAATGTTCACTATCGTGAGGCTTCTAGAATGAATTAACTGTAGTTCTAGAGATTAACTTGAGAACTTCAGATGGTATAAACTTCCAACATTCAGTGAATCCCTTGGACAATGATCCTAAGATTTTTAAGGCGTTAGTTTTAACACTGTTCCTTAAATAAAAGATCTACATTGTAAATTCCTCTTAGAATTTAGAATCAGAAAACGTTTTGTAACAGAGAAGGGCAAACAGAACTTGCAAATAATACGATTCGTGTATGACACCAAAGCAAAAGCAACAAAAACAAAAAGCCAAATGGAAATACAAAATTACAACAAAGTAAAAAGGAAACTGACAGAATAGGAGAAAATATAGGCAAACCACATATCTAGTAAAGGGTTAATTTTGGAAAAATACAAAGAACTCCTACAACTCAACAACAAAAACCCTAACAATCCAATTTAAAAACAGGCAAAATGACTTGAATAGACATTTCTTCTAAGAAGGTCTACAAATGGCCAATACACATGTGAAAAGATGTTCAATGTCATTAGCCATAAGGGAAATGCAAATCAAAACAACAATGAGATATCATTTCACACCTGTTAGGATGGCTCTCACAAAATAAAAAAGGTAATAAATTATCACAAATGTGGAGAAATGAGACCCCCTGTTACACTGTTGGTGAGAATGCAAAATGTTATAGCCACTATGAAAAAAAGTATGGTGATTCCTCAAAAAAATCAAAATAGAACTACCAGAGGATCCAGCAATCCTACCTCTGGATATTTATCCAAAAGAACTGAAATCAGGATCTCAAAAATACATCTGCACTCTCTGTTCATTGCAGCCTTTAAAAGCCAAGCTAAGGAAACAACCGGTGTCCATCAATGGATGAATGGATAAATAAAAATATACATTGTATGTATATACATACAATGGAGTATTTGTTATTCAGCCTTAATAAAAAGAGGAAATCCTGAAATACGCAACAATATGGATGAATCCTAAGGACAAATACTGCGTGATTCCATTTACACGAGGTATCTAAAAAAGTCAAATTCATAGGAGCGAAGAAAAGAATGGTGGTTGCTAGAAGCGGAGGGGAAAAGGACAGCTAACTAACCAGCGTTAACATTTCAGTTCTACAGACCTGCTGCACAGGACTGTGCCTACAGGGAACAATCCTGTACTGTACACTTAAAAATCTGTTAAAAAATATCTCATGTTGAGTTTTCTCACCATAATAAAATGTAAGTTTAGAAAATGACTCATAGAATAAACCACGAAAAGTAACAATGCAATAAAGTTAAAATGGTAAGTAGAGAATCAGGCTTTCTTGAGTTGAAAATATACATGTATTCTTTATATTCTAGGTATTTACTACTGCATGTAAATAAACTCCACAAATGTTTTAAAACTTAATTTTATTTGACCTTCCAATGGCACTGCTACTGTTAACCACTCCCATCCATCACATCTCCCTTGAAACATTCTTCCCTAAACACTCTCTTTTCCATTTGGGTCATTCCTTCTTTGTTTCCTTTTGGAAACTCATTCTTCTTGAGCGGGTAATTACTGGAGTTTAAGACTTTTTGTTTTTAAGGTTTCCCTCTTTTCTTACTCTGTACTTTCTACCTATGCCACTTCCTCCATGTCTTTGGATTTGAATGGCTACCCATCTGCAGAAAATTTCCTAATTTTTATATCAAGGTTGTAGTTCTCTGAGCATCGCACCTACCTACCACCTCCATCTGCATGGCTCAAATCACTATTCAGGCTCTGCATGATCTTTTAACTCACGTTTATTGATCCATCTTGTTTCTGCTTTAAAATTCTGACCTTTTGTTACTGTTAGGACAAACACCTCGCCTAAACTTTCTAGTTCAAACTCATCTCTCTAACTGCAACTCAGTAGGCTCTCCAGCCACTGGTCCTCTTTCATGTCCACTTCTGTGTCATACTCAGCTCGCAGAGACGAAAGCATTAAGAGAAGCCTTTTTACTAGCAATGTTTGCAAGGGAGCCCAGGCTTGAGAAAAACTAAAACCACAGCAGGTGCTTAATGAAAACCCCCCACCAGGTTACCAAGGTTACGTTTAGTTTGTTCACGGGAGGGAAGGAAAAGCAGTGTCCCTTCATGATTAGCCCATCTGTAAGGGTCATCACGCCTGGAGTCACTGGCATTACAAAGTTAAGGATAAATTTATTTTCACAAGAGTTAGTATTTTGCAGGAAAGGGCTCAAAACTTCATTAATATTGGAGATTAGTATTAGGTTGTTCTTTATCTCAAAATGCTTTTTTTCTCTAAATGTGACTGTGCATAGGTGCAAAGTGTTAGTTTTGCTTTTAGTCACACTGACAAGAAAAACATAAATTCATGTCAAGCTGCAGATGTTGGCTTGTCAACTAGGCTCACTTACCAACTAAGCAATTCTGTGCTTTACATCAGTTTCCCAGCAAGGATGATATGCATTTACACCACAGCAAAATCAAATTATACAATTCAAAGGATTTTAGTAAAAGACACAAATGCTACAAAGATTTGTGTTACCTATTAGTCCACTTTTTTCATTTGTAAATAAACTTTAATTACACCAATATGACCTTACAGTAGTAAAGACAACTTAAGACATGTTTCTTAGGATCACAATTCCTATCATTCTTTTATTATTTTAAATGTTTATTTATTTTGAGAGAACATGTGTGTGGGGGAAGGGGAGAGGGGGGCAGTGAGAGAGCACATGAGCAGAGGAGGGACAGAGAAAGGAAGAGAGAAACCGAGAATCCCAAGCGGGCTCCACACTGTCAGCACATAGCCCTACTCTGAGCTCGATCTCACAGTGAGACCATGACGAGCGGAAATCAAGAGTGGGATGCCTAATCCACTGAGCCACCCAAGCACCCCCACATGTTATTTTAAATAGAATTTATTTGCCATATTTAAACACTTGAAGCACTACACAAAATAAAATATAAAACAGAATGACTAACTATTAAAAAGAAGAGTTAAGTTCTGACCCAGGTTTAAGCAATTAATGAATGGTAAGAGACATCTTCAACAATCTCACCATGCCCAGAGCGGCCACGCTGTATGGCACCCCCAGTGCATTTTCCCCCACTACCCGAATTACCTTCAAAGTCATGTCATCAGATCAGGAGGCCAGAAGATTGCCAGTTGGGTCCCATTTGATAGCATTTACTTCATTCTAAAAACAACAGTAAATATTCACATTTTCATTTTATAGACTTGGTTGCTCTTTGGATATTAAACATACATATTTCAAAACCGCTCTGTAATATTATTCATCATAACCACTTTAAAGGGGGAAAATGGTTACTCACAGTGTGTCCCTGGAATGTTTTAATAGGTCTGTCTTGTCCTAGTTTACAGACATGAATGCACATATCTGTACTACAAGAAGCAAAGGTGTTGTTGCTCTGCCAGTCAACATCCAATGCTGGTGCTGAAAAGGAAAAAGCGCTAGGTTTGCATTCATTCCACAAGCACTGAAATCTAGGAGCTTTACTTTTAAACATGAAACATGTTGGACATGAAACATGCTAATAAGAACTTAAACATTTTACTTTATAATTTTTTGGGGGGGGAATAATGGAGAAATTTTATTTCTTATTGTTTAGAAAAGCTGCTTGCATTTTCTTAAGAACTGTACAAAGTATTTCTGATTTTAAAATACTTCTAAAATATTTTTAGAAATCAGAAATATTTTGGCCTAGATGGAGAAAAAGGACTGGGTGTTCAGTCATAATTCCATTTTATTTATTTATTTTTTTTTACAAATAGTTTATTGTCAAATTAGTTTCCACATAACACTCAGTGCTCATCCCCACAAATGCCCTCCTCCATGCCCATCCCCCCTCCCCCCCACATCCATCAGTCCTCAGTTTTTGTCAGCATTCAAGAGTCTCTCATGGTTTGCCTCTCTCCCTTTCCCCCACCATTTCCGCCCTTCTTCTCCCCCTTGTTCCTCCGTCAAGTTCCTCCTAATCCTCCTATACGTGCAAACATATGATATTTGTCCTTCTCTGCCTGACTTATTTCGCTCAGCATAACACCCTCAAGGTCCATCCATGTTGCTACACATGGCCAGATTTCATTGTTTCTCATTGCCATGTAGTATTCCATTGTATACATAAACCACATCTTGATCCATTCGTCCATTGATGGACACTCAGGCTCTTTCCATGTTTTAGCTATTGTGGAGAGTGCTGCTATGAACATTGGGGTACATGTGCTCCTATGCCTCAGCATTTCTGTATCCCTTGGGTAAATTCCTAGCAGTGCTATTGCTGGGTCCTAGGGGAGTTCTAGTGTTAGTTTCCTTAGGAACCTCCACACTGTTTTCCAGAGGGGCTGTACCAGTTTACATTCCCTTTACTTTATAATTTTTAAGAGTCATATTATTTTTTTTAATTATAGTACCTAAATATCATAAATATTAATACATTTCAGTTTAGTTGTCTGTAACAGAAAGTACACTGACCTGGTAACCAGATTAGGATTCCTGAGAGCTTGCTCTATAAATTACTAGCACTGGAGTCTTGGGATCTCATTGGTAAAAAATTAAATGTGATGTCATTACTTCCTTTTATTTTTAAAATTCTCTTTAGTATTCACTGGACAAGTTCTACCAATCCCTAACCACTGGACTCTAAGCAAGTCACTTAAGCTTTCATGCTATTTTCCTCATCTGAAAAAAGGGGATAAAGCCTTTTAAGCTTAGTACACAAGGAAACAGAGAATCAAGTGAGATGATGTGTGTGAAAAGTACTTTGTAAATTACAAGTTAGACAAATGTTATACTGAATAATTTCCATTATCCACTCAATAAGTGGAATATTGCATATGATTGCAAAAACATTTTCTTATAAGCGATTCTTGTCAAATACTCCTTAAAATGTATATCACTGAATTCAAAGCCTCACATGCCCCAAAGCTGGCCAGCAATTAATACTTATTTTAGCTCTAATGTGTTTGGAGATATGTTCTTTTCATTTCCCCTGCTCCAAGGTGCAAAGGTTCTCTATACTTAGCAATGCAGATTAAGGTAATGATAGCAAGTAACTGCGTTAAGCAATAGGAGCATACAAAAAACAAAGGATTTAGAGCAGTACAGACACACTATGACCCATTAACTAAGAGTAGTTTTTACATTTCACTGGGTTAAGGGGTAGGGATTAAAAAGTGACACATAATCAAAAGAAGACCTATGAATATAAAAATCATGCAAAACTCAGATTTTAGTGTCCTTATAGAATTTTATTAAAACCTACCTAAGCTTATTTGGTTACTTATTACCCATGGCTGCTTTACACTAAAACGGCAGACTCAACTGGCTGCCACAGAGATTCTACAGCTTGTAAGCCTAAAAAAGTTCCTTTTTTGCCCTTCACAGAACAAGTTTGTCATTTCGAGCACGCACTCAGAGACAAGGAGAAAAACAGGGAAGTTGAAGTTAAGCTATGTAGCCCCATTATTAGAGATATAAAGTATTTAATAAAGTAGGTCAGAACTGGTATCTATGGGGGAAAAACCACTTCCTCATTGTATATATCTATGTATAGTAGTAAATGGCTATTTTTATATTGAGCATATTACAAATAGGTATTTTGAGCACTGTTAAGACTGACAAACCAAGGAATGTATCATGTGTAAGAGCTTACAACTATGGAAAGGAACAGCAAAAAGAAGAAATAAAGCATTTACGACTCAAAATGGAGAATTTTATCAGGAATTTCAAAACTACAACAAGACATTTAAAAAAATGACAAAAGACAACAAACAATAGTGAAATGGATTGAAAAACTAAAATCCAAAATATAGCTCAAGAAAGCTAATGGTAATAATATAACCAGACAATGCAGAAGCACTAAGTTTGGGTGTACTTCTACAATGAACACCCAAGAATCAGGATACTACTTGGACTGAGTCAGTAAAGGAAAATAATACAGGCAAGAAAGAAACAGGACAGTTTAATAGAAGCTTGCTATGGAAGCGGTATGGAATTTAATATTATATGGAATTACCATATTTAATCCTCTCCCAAAGCAACCTTATGAAAAATACAGTGGGAATATAACAATACGAATATAAATTCACATTTTGTACAAAATTTTCAAATTATGAACATTCCTACCTGGTTAAAAAAATAACCAAGTCACACATAATTTTAGCACTGTTGAGCAGGGTGAAGTGCAGGGTTTTACTCCGTTACCATCATAAGGCAACATGGCTAGAGGGGGGTCCGCGACCTCCCTCCCTTGCACACCCTCTTTACCCAAACTGTGTGTCTAATTCCTAGCTTCTGCATGCTTAGGTGCTACGGGGCTCCAGTGGCAAATTTCTTCAGAGAACCGCCTTGTTCTGCTGCTATCTCCATCCCCCCACTCCACAAGATGGCCAGTGCCCAATGGCTGGTGGTATATAGGTGAGTTTGGAGGAAAAGAGGGAGCTTCAAAAACCTAGGATATGGTTCAAGGTGAGAAACTCCAAGGTGTAATAAACAATTCAAAGCCCAGCCTGGATTAGGCTAAGGCCAGGCACTCTTCCCCAGAAACTGTCCCCTCTTCCTTGATTCCCTCCTGTTCTCTATAATTCCTCACTTGTTCCTCCTGAGAGTGTTTCCTTAATAAATCACTTCACTCAAATCCTTGGCTCAAGGTCTGCTTCCAGAAGAATCCAACTTAAAGCAGCCAGCAAACAAAAATACAGGCCAACTTTGATCAGTATGTATGAGTTCTGCTGCTGTCTGTATGCATCACATCATCTTAGAGCTTGTCGATGACTGTCCTGTTTGTTGTCTGCTTATTCTCAGGGCCATTCCTGACACACTCTGTCCTGATATACTCTACATGCAGAGGGGGGACTCTTGCAAATTACATATCCCAGGCTCCTGTGCTTGCTGGTTTCCAGATGGGTTCATACAGTGAAAGATATTGGCAAGAGACCATGGTCAAGTGGGATTCTGCCTTCTCTATAGTCTCAGGTATTCTGCACTTGTTATACTCTGGGTTACTACATTCCTGTTTACTACATATACCTGTTTTTGACTCTTCCAAGACCTTTACAACTATTTCCTTGTATTAAATTCCCCTTCTTGGACTACCTGGTTTAGATTGTTTTCATGTCTGCCATCTGCCTCAGTACTACACTTTCATTTTGACACTAAACATTACTATAGAAGATATCATTTGAAAAAATAATTTTGTTCTAATGTTAAATGGTAGGGGAAAAAAGGCCCAACATTTCTAATAAACTTAAAAAACAAAAGTATAATAAAATGCTATGAAGAATGCTAAGTAACTGTCATGATACATCAGGATCTTATTTCGATGCAGAAAATAAGAAGTGGCATGCAAATAAGTATACCATTAGGTTCAGAACAAAACAGAAAGAAACTGTATGGCCAGGTGAAGGTTAACTGGGGGAAGCTGGGAAATGCTGCTACATGAATCGTAGGATTTATGCTCTGTGATATGCCTAGCTCATAAAATACAATGATTACAAAACTGGGTATAATCTAAGAACACATAGCTCCTCGCTTTGTATTTATTTCTAAAATGAGTGTAGGTAATGCCAGTTCTTTAGGATAGAAATGCATATCTACTGGGCACCTAGCTGGCTCAGTCAAAAGGAGCATGCAACTCTTAATCTCAGGGTTGCAAGTTTGAGCCCAGGGTTGGGTACAGAAATAAAGAATTTAAAAACAGAGAAATGCATTTCTAATAAAATGCATTTTTCTGTAAGTAATATGTGAGAGTTGCTAATACTGATCTCATTTTATTCATGACAGAAGAGAGAAAGAAAAGTTACACAATCCTTTAAACTCTGGGAGCTAAGATTGAAATTTTTGTGTTCTGCAATTTGATATATTTTTGTTACTCCCTCCATCCTTCATAATTTAAAAAGGTAATGAATGACCAAACCTATGCAGTAAGGAAAGAACGGCTTTTATTACTCATTTACATTTTTTAGAAACAGCTTTATTGAAATATAAATCACATACCATAAAATTCATCCATTTAAAGTGCATAATTCAATGGGTTTTGGTATATTTTTTTATTAATTTTGAAATACTATGGTCGTATGTAACATAAAATTTGTCATTTCATTAAGTGGATAATCAGTGGTATTAATTACACTCACAAGGCTGTGCAGCCATCACCACTATTTCCAAAACTCTTTCATCATCCCAAACAGAAACTCTGTAGCCATCAAGCAATAACTCCCTATTCCTCCCACCCCTGAATGCTGAGAACCTCTAATTTTTTACTTTTTGTCTCTATGAATTTGCCTGTTCTAGATATTGACTATAAGTAGAATCATATGATTTGTCTCTATGTGTCTGC
This sequence comes from Hyaena hyaena, assembly GCF_003009895.1. Lineage (NCBI taxonomy): Eukaryota > Metazoa > Chordata > Mammalia > Carnivora > Hyaenidae > Hyaena > Hyaena hyaena. The sequence goes on along the minus strand of NW_024081302.1, from coordinate 754,172 downwards.
TTTATTTCACTGAGCACATGTGTTAGGTTCACTAATGTAGCATGTTTCAGAACTTAATTCCTTTTCATGGCTAGATAACAACCCATTGTATGTATAGATCACATTTTGTTTACCCATTCGTCTGTTGGACACTGTGTTGTTTCAACCTTTTGGCTACTGTTGCAGATTCTTGTAACATGACATACAAGAATCTGTTTACATCCCTGCTTTCAGTTCTTTTGGAGATATACCTAGGTGCAAAACTGCTGGAACGTAACATGGTAATTCTATGTTTAGCTTTTTGAGGAACTGTCACACTGCATTCCACAGTGACTTTACCACCTACTAGCAAAGTACAAGGGCCTTAATTTCTCCACATCCTCATGAACATTATGACTTTTTATAGCCATACTAATGGGTATGAAATGGCCACTCATTGCAACTCATCTGTAATCATGATTCTATGCTTTATGCAAGAGTGTATAAGGGAAAAAATTTAGCACAGCAATTAAAATACGGTAACTTAAAAAGCATGGTAGACTTCTATTTCTGGTCAAGATGAAGTAACAGGGACCAAATTTACCCTCTGCCCAAAACGACAATAAAACTTAACAAAATACATGAAATAACAATTTAAGACACTAGACTTGGGGCAATGAAAGACAGTAGTTCCTGAAATAATGGAAACCAACCACCACAGTGCTCTTAAAATTGCCCAAGCTTATAAATTGGGGGGAGGAGTCCAAGTCTTGGCATAGGAAAGAGGAATCTCTCTGCAGGGATCAATGAAATTCCTGAGCTGAGGACAAAGCTGAGAATCTGGAGAGGCCGAGACAGGTGGAATTCACAGGACATTACAGGAAAAGAGAGAGCTATGCAGACAGAGATGTCAATAAGTAGTAGTTAGAAGTAAATTTATAGCACTAAACATCTATATTAGAAAAGGAAAAAGGTCTCAAATCAGTGACCTCAACTTCCACACCAAGAAAAAAGTAAATTAGACACTGAAAGCATGATATATAAAAGAATAAATAATTTATGAAACTCATCAACATTAATAACTCCTGATTTTCCAGGGATACTGGTTTTTGGTTTGGTTTGGTTTGAAGTAGAGTTGGCACAGAGGGATTCTGTTAAAACAATGCAAAATCAAGCCACAGACTCCAAGAAAGCATTTATAAATACCTGTTAAACTTGTGTCCAGAATAAAAAAGTCACAACACTCAGTAACAAAAAAACAGTAAGTTAAAGGTCCAAAGATTTGAATAGACACTTTACCAAATAAGATCTACAGATGGTAAACCGTACATGACAAGATGCTCAATGTCATTAGTTATTAGGAAATGCAAACTAAACCACAGTGGAATAGCAATACCCATTGATTATAGTAGCTCCAATTAATGACACTAACCACTTATCAAGTGCTGGCAAGGACATGGAAGGACTAAAATGTCTACCTCTGGTGCAAATGTAAACCAATTTGGAAAATGTAAACTTTGGAAAAACAATTCAGCAGTTTACTAACAAGTTTACTAACAAGTATACCTCCCACTAACTATTCCATTCTTAGATATTTACATGGGATCAATGAAAGCACAAGTCCACATAAAGCCCTGCACATGAATATTGATAGCGGTTTTATTTATATAGCCCAAAAAACTGGAAACAGCCCAAATTTGCTTCAACAGGTGAATGGATAAAGTGTGGTATATCCACACAATGGAATACCATTCATCATTATACAGAGTGAGAGAAGCCAGATGAAAAAAGAATACATACAGTGTGATTCCATTTACATAATGTAAACTAATGTATGATGAAGAAAGACCATGAGTGGCTTTGTCTGGGCATGAGGGGAGAGATCACGAAGGCCCAGGAGGAAACTTCTGAAACTAACAGGTGTGTGTTCATTACCTCTCAAGTGTGGTGATGGTTTCAATGGTTTATGCACACGTCAAAATATACCAAATTGCACAGTTTAAATATGTATAGCTCATTTTATGACCATTGTAAGTTCAAAAGACAAAATGCATGGCAAGAAAGAATATCATGGATAAAAAGCATATTTAACTTGTAAAATGACTCAATACCACCTACCTCATCAGGTTGTAGCCAGCACTAAACAGAATCATGTATACTACTAAGGGTACCATCTCTAACGCAAAGGTGGTTTACGTTACATGGTAGCTAGTAACACTTAACTTATTTCAACTTTTCATCACTCTTAGGAGGCAGGAGAAGCTTTAAGGTGGAAGAGCCAGAGGCCTAAGAGAAATTTATCTAGGTGAGGACTAGAAACAAAGGTGAAAAGGAAGTAAAACAGATAAACAAAAACTGGTGTGTAAATGTGGTAAGCTTCAATTGAGCTGATTGTTTAAAATGATGCTTGCAAAATTATGTTACCCAGACACTATAGAAGAGTCATTTTTGTACCTTACTTGGCTTGTTTAGTCACAATAAATAGAAAAAGACAAAAAGGCAAAATGTCAGAAGCTAATCTTAATTTTAAAGGTCATGCTGTGCCTGTAGCTATATACCAAAGATTTCAAAAATAACCAATTCACTTTAGCTTTCAAATCAACACTCGTCCCAATCACAACAAAATCATCAAAGAAGCAGTTAAATCAAGTAAAATATTAATGCACTACTGTTCTAATACAGTTGACCCTTGAACCACACAGAGGATAGGGGCCTGACCTACCACTTCCACATGCAGTTGAAAATCCTCATATAACTTTTGACTTTTCCAAAACTTAACTACCAATAGCCTATTGTTGACCAAAAGCCTTACCAATTACTATAAACAGTCAATTAACACATATTTTGTTATGAATTTTATATTGTATTTTATAATAAAAAGCTAGAGAAAAGAAAATGCTAAGAAAATAATAATAAAGAAAATAAATTTATAGTATTGCAAATGTACTTATTGGGGGGAAAAAACCATGTATGTAAGGGGACCTGCACAGTTCAAAGCTATGTTGTTAACAAGGGTCAATTGTAGTTATCAGGCATCTTGTTCTATTTTAATATTAGTAATCATCATCAGGAAATTCCCTAAGGAAAGTACAAACTGAGGGAGAGCTAGTATTAAACTCCTGCTGTGTCCACCCATCAAGTTCTATGCTAGGTGCATGGTTATATACCAAGGAGGAAGGAGCACAGACTGTTGGTGGGGGTGGCGGGAGAGGCCAGCTCAGAGTTCCTGTTTTCCAGTGTCAAATTATTTTCTAAAAGAGAAATCCATCCAAAGTACCAACATTCCAACAATGCTAGGAAAACTTATTTTTTTTTTTAGTTTCATGTACACAGGAGGACTAATTTAGAAAGAAGTCCAAAATGTGAAATGATAACACCTTAATTTGTATGAGTTTATACATTATTTTCCTAAACATTATTTAGTTTTATCCTCATAACAAATACGTATAATTATGATCCTTCATTTATAGAGAAAATGAGCCTCAGGAAGTTTAAATGACTTGCCAATCTTAAAGCTTAAGTGGAGGTGGAACTGCCATTCAAACTTAGACCGCCTGATTTAAAAAAAAAAAAAAAAATCTATGTTTTCACCATTAAGTAATACCAACCTAATTGCACTAGGCTGCAAATGCTTTTTTAATGGTACATTTCACAGAAAACGTCTGATGATCCCCTGACAATTAACAATCTGAAAGTCATGGAACATCAACTCCTCAAAGGACTAGTAACAAGATTGATATTTGATATTTCAAAACTTTAAATAAATTTTACGCTTTTATAAGTTTAATTCAAAAATACAGAAGAAAGTGCCAGTTATCATGGAAATTACGAAGACTTACCTGAATGAAAAGGAAACTGCTGCTTGGCCTCACCAGTATGTGCATCCCAAATAATTGTAGTCTGAAATTGAAAAGAAAAGGAAAATACATTAAGAGTAACATTAAAAGGTGTTTATGACAGATGCCTACATTAGATGCCTAACTATGTTAAAGCAATAGGAAATGTCAAAGTGAATTTAATTTTTAACATTTACTTCAACCCCAATAAATAGTACAAGGGAATATTCCATTCAGGGGTGGGTGTGGGGGGGGGGGGGGCAGGATGACTATTAAGTAGTTTCGGTTTTCCCTGGTGATTTTTAATCCATCAACTTACTTCAAGTAATTATTAGTTGTCTACAAAATACTAGACATTATAATGCATTGCTTTAGAAACTCAACTGTAATAGTGTATTTAGTGTAAAAATGTGTCTAGCTTTTTAGCTATTAAGAGGCACATTCTTGGTTAATAAAGTCATCAGCCAATTCTCAATATTAAGATTTTTAAAGCTCACATTTATGTATTAAGGCAGCTTGAATTTTGACAAGATTTAAAACAATGTCTCGTACAGTAAATGCAAGTATGACACATAAATCTGAATGGATATATTCAGAACTCCTTTAAACACCCTCCCATTACTAGTTTTGTAACTCTGGGGATATAAAGCATCACACAGTGGCTGGCAATGGCTATTAATAGGGCTTTTCCTGCCTATTCCTGACCTCCTTTACTTTTCTTTCCCCCCTTTTCTTTTCCCTCTACTTCCACTTCTGACAACTCACTCAGTTAACTATGAGCATATATTTTCCTGGATTAAAATAATCTTAAACCTGTATTCACCTTGGGAGGTGTGGTAAAGGGGCTGACCTAAGAAAATGATAGCAAGAAGGCTCTAATTTCATCCTATCCATATTTTCCAGCTAAGCTAGGTGAAAAAAGCTGGAGAGATCCTGCATTTCTTACATTTTCAATTAAACACAAGGAGTTCGGCTAACAGACTGGCTCTAAGACTTCTCATGGAACTCTGGAGCCATTTTCATAGCTGAAATAAACTAGAAACAGGAGAAGGGAAGCAGAGTATGGGAGGTATGACATTCATTATTCCAGCAAATTCCACCAAAAATGATGAGTGGTCACAAATATTAAAAAAAAAAAAAAAATGGCATTTTGATGAGTAAATTCAGGAATGAGTGGATAGAAATGTAAGAGCATTTCTACTATCATCATAAATTCATACCTGAATTTCCCATAAATGAAATGTTTTGTTTATATGATTAGCTGAAGAAAATATTACTTTCAATTATACTCTATAACACATTAATCTTTATAAAACTCAGTTTAATGTTCTTTTACCTTGTCTACTCCAGCACTTAGGATGAAATTTCCTTTCTTATTCCACTTTAATGCAAATATAGGGCCTTTATGCTGCCCCAAGGTGCTAGCAAGGTTACCTAACATTAAACAAACAAACAGAAAACATTAAAATTACCTCAAGCTTTAAACTTAGATCAACAACAACATATGAAAAGAAAAATGCTTCATTTACCATCTTTAGTCCATATTCTGGCAAATCCATCGTATGAACCAGTTGCTAGAAGTGTACCTTCACTCTGTCAGAGAAACACATTTCCTTTAATTATATAATCCAAAAAGGACATTTAATTGTTATTAGACTATTTGATATTCAAACCTTAGGAACAGCAGGTCCTTAACATTCTCTGCTTCAAAATTTCTGTTTTGCCTATTTGGGAATGCTACCAAAGACCTACAAAACATCTTTTATTGCTGTGAGGCTAGTATTTATTTAATCAGCATTTAGTAATAAGCATGTGAGCCTTATATCCAAATCTCAAGAATTACAGAAACACTCTGGAGCAGGACTATCACTACCCTTATGCATGCTAAGGTCTCTGGTATTCTCACAGATGCTCATGATGAAGGATGGAAGTAGGGTGGTGGACTGGGAAAGACATCAAAATCATAATATCATAATGATGTAACAGAGTAAGAAAGCAAAATCGGCTAAAACATTTTGTTATGATTAGAAGTTTTCCCATGGCCCTCTAAATTTTTTACTGTCTAAATGAAGCTGCTGGTGTTGTGTGTGAACCAAACAATACTGCTGTTTCTGATCATCGGATACTTAAATATCACTGAATGTTTCTTTCCTTTGTTAATTCTTTCCCAATATGAGATCCTAACAAATTTAAAAAAGAAAAGAAAAGAAAAAAAAAAAAAAAGCCAGAAAAGAGCATAGGCTGACTTTATGGTTAATGAAGTGAGTACAATTGCCTGGAAGCACTTTACTGCCAGGAGAAATCCATACCACTTTCTCTCATCTGATACTCCCTTGCTGTGTCTGACCTTGATGAACGGCACAACAGAAGGGCAGATCTACAGAAGCGCAAGTTACAGAGTGCATTAAACAGACTATTACTGGGATTAGTAAACACTACTGAAGACACAAATGAAATCCTGCCTTAGTGCTCTCTTGATGGTTTTTGGAAAGGGAATTGAAAACAACAATCACCTTTTTTCAGACCTCTCAAACCATACGTTACGTACAGTTAAGTGAGAAACAAACAGATGCTGGTTCTAGAGGTTGTAGACTCAATTCTGCCAGGAATTGGCTCTATGGTTCTGAGGAAGAAGGAGCATGTTGAAACCAATAGAAAAAGCTTATTTCCAGACTCCACGCAATGGGAGGTTTCCTTTAAACTACTGGCCCCCAAACATCTTAGTTCATGGACCACTACAGTAGGAAAATAATACTTTAAAGGGTAACATTTTTCCCCTTTTTGTGGAAGATTCAAGTTCATAGTGGATAATGTATGTTTGAAAAGTCCACGCTTTTAAAAAACTGTAACTTGCAATTCAGAATCACCAAGCTCAACAAACCAACATTTGCTAACCATCCTTCTCAGTAAATTTCATTAATATATGGCCTCTGAACCAAATAGCATTATCAAGGAGATAAGGACTCTGACCTAATTTTTAGTCCTTACCCTACCACCAAACAATACTGTGACATGCTAAACCTCTTTTCATTTCTATAACTATTAACTTCATAGGAGGGAAAGGGTAAATATATTGCTGGAAATTTTGAAAGAGAACACTAAAGAAAGCTAGCTATGAGTTATGGCAGAATTTCAAAGAAACTGAAAACTTTAGCTGGAGTAACTGTTTTTAAAGACAGATCTCATTCATTGGAATCAGATTTGGAAGATCCTTTGGGAAGCTGCACAAGAAGTTAAACAGAGGCCAGAGGAGGAAACAGTGTTCATTTGGTGAGGAAAGAACCATGAACCCCATGAAATGCTGAGTAATACTGAAATAGTTTAAGAAGCTTCTTAGAATTGGGAGGGTAGGTAAGTAAAAAATGGATGAGTTATGGGGCGCCCGGGTGGCTTAGTCGGTTAAGCGTCCGACTTTCGCTTAGGTCATGATCTCGTGGTTTGTGGGTTTTAGCCCCGCTTCGGGCTCTGTGCTGACTGCCAGCTCAGAGCCTGGAGCCTATTTCGGAGTCTGTGTCTCCCTCTCTCTCTGACCCTCCCTTGCTCACGCTGTCTCTCTCTCTCTCTCTCTCTCCTAGAAACAAAATAAAAATATTAAAAAAAAAAATGGATGAGTTACAAGAAAGGAAAAAAGGCAACATGGAATAAAGGAAAAGAAACAACTGTAAAAATGCTAACTTTTCACAAATTAATCACAGAATGAAACAAACTAAGCTGCTAATCATGTATTTAAAAATGAAAGGGTAAAGCTTTATCAAACAAGTCAGAGCAGTCAAGTTATCTCTGAAAGATGTGAAATGACAAACCGAATCGGAGAAGCTTAAGCCCACTGTTGTTGAATAAAGCCTGGAAATGACCTAGACTAATGACCCCTAAAAGGCACACAATCAAGCTTTCATCAGTTCATAGCAAATGAGAAAAACAAGAACATGCTTTCTTAAGGTAAATTTCTCTTGTCCCTCCAGCCAAGGACTGCATAGTTAAAGATTTATTATGCGCCTATTGTTGATTTTCATCTATTACTTCATTTATGTAGGTACCATTACCACACTTGTACCTTACATGTGAGGAAGATGAAGCACAGAGTGGGCAACCACCAGTTTTACAACGGTTCTGCTGCAAGACAAACTGAAAAGCTGCAAGTTGAACCTAGGTCTGACTGCTGGAGGGCCAGTCTTTGTTTTTTTTAACACCGTACTTCAGAATGAGAAGTCCTAGTTTGTTGTTCTTATTAGTGAAACTCAAAAACATCTGGACAAATGGACAAATCCTGCCATTAGTCTGAGGTTCAGAGAGGCTGAGTATATTAGAAACTACATTCATCACGGTTAATACATGATACTCACATTCCAATCTAGCGATGTCACATCCTTGTTGCTTGGGACATCTTGCCCTCCTTCTCGTATACAATGTCTAAGTACTAACTGTGTGGAGCCACTACTGCTATTTTCACTAAGATTCCATATTCTTGCTGTTGAGTCTCCAGACCTATAAAGTACAGAACAGATTTTAAATCCTCATGATATTCTTAAGTATCCCAGAATCAAAGCAACATATTTATATACTATGATTAATAAGACAAATACAAACTAGACTCTCAGGGATTTCCATCTCTAGTATTTTTCTTAGTGCCCTGGGCACCTTCTTAAGGAGTAAGCTTAATTAAAACTTCTAAGATTACTTTATGAAGAAATAAAGATTTACAAAGACAAAAAGACCACAAAGAAGCAAAAAAAAACAAAAACAAACAAACAAACAAACCTGGAAATGTAAGTAATGGTTTTATAAAATGTGTCACAGTTCAGTACAATATTTTTAAAAATACATTTAGTTTCACTCTGAGAAACATACCCTGATGCCAAGAGATCGCTAACAGGGTTCCAGGCACAGATGAAAACTTCAGATTCGTGGCCCCGTAACACAACTGCTTTATTAGGGGGGATTTCAACATCCCCATCCACTTCCATCATATCAGTATGATTATCTATGTCAGGAGAAACAAGTGGAAAATGCCAGTTAGGTAATATTACAACATCTTGAGTGGGGGGAAATAATTCTTAACCAGCAAATACCTCCTTTATAATATATACCTTTTTAAAAAAAAAAAAAAAACTGTCAGGTAATGGTGAAAATGCTTATATAGCACTTGTCGCATGAGAGAAATTCCTCTCCTTAGTTAAGTATGACCATACTATTTTTAAAAGATAAAGGTGTGTGTTTGGGGTGGGGGAGAGACAGTGAGAAAGGCTGCAAAAAGGTTAGAGCCAGACATGGCTAAAATGATAAAAGGATCAGAACTAAATATAATCCACGCCAACATTATTCTGAGTTTCTGCCAGTAGGGGTTGCTGATATCATTCATATAACATGAGAGGTGCCTTTGTATCTCCATGTCAGAGCTTTACTGTGTGTTAAAGACTAGCATTACAAATTTTCTTTAGGAATCAAATGCAGACAACAAAATTTACCTAACAGCAGAAAATGGTTTCTAAATATTGAAAAAGAAAATAAAATCCATGAAAGTAAATCTATCTTTCTGGAGCTTTAGGAATAGAAATCTGAATTGTGATACAAGTTACGGAAACAAGTTGGCATAAAGGAAACAGATGATGTTACTTCAGTTTAGAAGATGAGACATCCACATAAAGCCAAATACTTCTCCTGAAAGGGAATTTTTTTAAAATTCCGATCTCCGCTCACTTGCTATAGTGTGTGCTCCATTCTCCTCGCCGTTCGCTGTGTTCTCTCCGTTTTTGGCAGCTCCCTGTTGGTTTGTGGCAGCTGTGGCAGCTGCGGTGGCTGCCGCTTGTTGCTGTGCAAGCTTATCTCTGTAAGCTTGCTGTCTTGTCTGTACCACATCAGGCATTACGGCGTCTATCAGTGACAGAGACTCTATTGGTCGACCATCAAACAGGGTACCATCCTGGATTTGGAAATTGCAAGAAAAGGAATATGATGAAAAAAAAACACATTTAGGGTGAAGCAACTGCAAACAGCTGTTTAAATTTTCCTCATCTAGTTCGTACTGTTAAATGTCTCCAGATAAAGCTGAGATACTGAAAGGAATAATAAAAAGTAGGCCCAGACGATAAAACGTTTATTAATTAGATTCCAAAATTCTGTTAGGTAAAAGTAATGACAAATATGGAATAGTTCGTACAATGGTAAGAGAGTTGGTGCGAATGGATCTTTAAAACTAAAACCTTTTAAAATAGTTTTGCTGGACTCAAAAGCTTCGTATGATTTGATTCAAATATTAAACAAGAAATAGACCAGATATTTGGCCATATAGTCATCTTATTTTACTACTGTGTTGAAATGGAAGCACAGTAAGGTTTAAAGACTTGTTCAAGTTACACAGCTAGTCAATGGCAACTGAAATCTCTTAAATAGTGCTATTCAAAGTATGATCCAAGGAACAACACTACCATCACACCAGGTAGCTTGTTGTAAATGTAGATCCCAACCTACAGAATCCAAATCTCTGAAGGGCTCAGGTTACCAAGCTCTCTAAGGTAATCTTATGAGCACTAACATTTGAGAAGTACCATCATATAACTCTGAGACTGGTGCTCTTTAATTTTATGGAATTGCTATAATTTTCCTCCTCTCATTGATATTAGGTAGCTGATAACTCATAAAAAGTTCTCTAGCGGGGGCACCTGGTTCGGTGGGTTAAGCATCCAACCTTGCTCAGATGATGATCTCATGGTTCACGAACCCTGTATGTGTCTCTCTGCTCTCAGCACAGAACCTGCTTCAGATCCTCTGCCTCCATCTCTCTCCCTGCCCCACCCCCACAAGAGCTCCTCTCTCTTTCAAAAAGAAACATTAAAAAAAAAAAAAAAGTTCTCCAGTGGGCACAAGAAAAGACACAGAACAAGTCAGAAATAGAAACTGAGCAAATTAGCTGGGAATATGCATATGTAAGGTCTGACTCGCTTAAGTTGGTGAATATGCATTAACCAATAATCTACAGGGGTGTGATGGGGTGCTCAAAGTTACAAAAGCACGGCATCTCTTTCTGAGCTGTCAACTGGAGTGTTTGAAGAGTAGGAGAATTTATTTTAACTTAAAAATATTAAAACCAACAAAGATACATTGTAGAGTACCATATTAAAATCTATAATACATTTAGTTTTTAGATAAAATGAGACTTTATCTCTGGCCACTGGTGGAAATTGTTTATCACCCTGTGCAATATAGGATACTTTGGAATGGAAAGTACCAGAAGATAATGAGGACACACTTAATTTAGTATTAGTGGATCTTCCAGTTATACAGATTGGGAAACTGAAAATAATGAAATCAATGTTAGTATACCATGTAACTATACTAACGAATATTGATATAGGAACCATGGATGCTTGTTTTAAAAATACTCATGAAAGGGAAGGGGAGTATGTTAATCTCTGCAAATATGAAAATACAATGAAGAACTCCACATATTATAAATCTTGATCATATAAGAAAAATTACAGCTAGATAGACAGACCAGGATTTCCAAACTTTTTCTGTGAAAGTTCTGTGAAAGGCCAAATAGTAAATAATCTTAGGTTTTGCAGAGCATAAGGTCTCTGTCACAATGATTCAATAATGCCACTGTTAGCACAAAAGTAGTTAAGACAATATTTAATGATTGGCTGTGTTCCAATCAAACTTACAAAAACAGGGAAGCACACAGGACTTGACTCATGGGTGGCTGACACCTAAATTAAACCACTTATATGTGGACCTTAGGCAATAGCATCATAACATGGCTCTAATTATAAACTGCCTTCCAAAATCAGGTATAACCAAATAACCTGAGGTTTTCTAATTCTTCGGACCATCAATTATGGTGTGAGCATTCCACAGCAAAATGTTGTTGCTTTGAAGAAAATTATTTCTTACTATTTACTTATGAAACCATAGAAAGGGAAATAAACCAGAGATGATGGCTCTTACAGTTGGGAGCCAACATGACTTGCCTGTTCAACCTGACTATAACATAAGGAACAACACCCTTCAAATTTGTCAACCTGGTGAAGCTAAAGTCAGATAATGAATGAACAAACAAGATATCAGATTTAAGGACATATTTAAGAGTTAGTATTTGAAATTAGTTTTCCTTACCTCATTAATACTAACTTCTGCCTCTACATACTGTAGACCTTTCTGGATGATAGAAATCAATGCAGCAGGTGGGACGAGGGCACCATTTATGTTAGACTGACTGATATGGCTTTCTATACCAAAGGTAAACGCTGAATGAGAAAATCCTAAAAGCAAAGAGAAAGGTATAAGAATTTATTCTCCCAGTAGCAACATGCTATAGGACACAAATGGAAGACCTCTGTAATCTTTCAAAATCATAATCCTTTTGTTAGCTAAGCTTAAATATGTTTTTACACAAAAGGAGTACCAAAATCCAAACATGTTAACTTTTACATATTTCCCTTTTCACTTTAATTACATAAAATACTATTTAAAATTTATAGTGTGTATAAAATTTAGCCATGGCATATAATTTTCCTCAAAAAAATTGCATCAACTTTAAAGCTAGGGGGAAAAATATCTATGGAAAACATGCTTCACTCAAAATAAATAGGTCAAGATAAATTAACATGACATTTAATATTTTTGTAGTATACTTAAATTTCTACATACAAATTGTCAAACATCATATAAATCCAAAATACTGCAGGTTTTTTTAACTTAGGAAATAAAACGCCAACTAAAATTAATATAAAAAATGAAAATAATTTTTATGCTTAAGTCTCATTGTATGTATGCGTTAAGTGCAAAAAACCTCTACTAATTCTTTGCCACTTAGTAATAACGCTAGATCTAAATGAAAACTTTAGGAAATGGAAGTTAGCAAGTAAAAATCCAGTTTCTATCAGAAACCCTAAATTTAATTTGAAATACTTAAACCCGAAACACATAACAAAACTCTCTTTATTTTGGCCTTGCTTTTTATGAAAGTCAAGTCCAAACCCAAAGATAAAATTCTAGTAAAATGAGAGACCCAAGTGTGGTTATTCTTCTTTACTAAAACATCCATCAGAGTTCATCATCAAATGTCATTAATATATTTTAAATAATTCAATTAAATTATATGAAATGTTAAGAAACTTTTATACTAAGTAAACTAAATGCATATGGGCTTACTTGTGTCTTAAGCTGATTTAATCTATGTAATTAACTGTTGCGAGCCTAGCCTAATTTTTTAGTGCCTACTCTTTGTCTTTTTGTATTTTGTGCTTCCACTTTTAGGCTTCTTGTGGCACTTATGAACAGTCTATAATAAAATACTATGGACCCACAAAAAGCATGTGGCTAGGAATTATCATCATTGGTCAGTAAACAAAATATACCTAAAGTTTTCCTCCTGGCTCCTTCCTTCCCTCTTTGAAACACCTAGCCATTCCCATTCCTGCAACCCACAGTGAGAAGTGAAAAAAGGTTACTTAAGACTTTTAACTCATAATTTTACCCAGCGGCAAGATCGTTATTAAACACATTTCGGCTTAATTTGAGCTCATAGAGATGGCTAAAAAATATAGCAATAAAACTAAGAAAGACATGAATGAAAATAAGCATCATTCCACATTGTCCCTAACATGAAACTCGGAACTACTTGAAGATAAGCAGATTCCAGGTTGCCAGGGTAGAAGTCTAAGAATAAAGGCTGGGAAGGATGGAGAGAGAGGGTAAAAAATAAGGCAGTGAAATCTATAAGCATGAGGTTAGAGAGTCCGGTTTTCAATTATACACCCCTCCCTAAATAAATTCTGTAGTTAAGTCATAGGGGAAAGGAAAGGAAGAAAAAAAAAAAAAAAGAAAAGAAAAGAAAAGAAAAAAGGCTAAACAGCCCAGTGGCTTAAAGATTTAAGAAGACTTCAAGATGGACAATACCATTTATGGAGGGTCTAGTCTACACCGTGCACACATAGTTTTATTATTTTATAATCTGAGTTAGCAGATAGAAAAACAGCCACTAAGAGAATAAGCATATATTTTTTTAAGTTTTTATTTAAATTCCAGTTAGTTAACATACAACATAATATTAGTTTCAGACGTACGATATAGTGATTCAACACTTCCATACAACAGCCAGTGCTCATCACACGTGCCCTCCTTAGTCCTCATCACCTATGTAACCCATCCCCCACACACCTCCCTCTGATATCCATCAGTGTATTCTCTATAGTTAAGAGTCTGTTTCTTGGTTTGCCTCTCTTTTTTCTGTTTATTTCTTAAATTCCACACATAAGTGAGATCATATTAGGTGTTTGTCTTTCTCTGACTGACTTACTTAGCATAATGCTGTCTAGCTCCATCCATGTTGTTGCAAATGGCAAGATTTCATTTTTTATGTCTGAGTAATATTTCAGTGTTTGTGTGTGTGCATGCACACATGTGTATATCGTGTGTGTGTGTGTGTGTGTGTGTGTGTGTATCTCACATGTTCTTTAAGAGGATAAAGATTTAAATTCATTCAGAGACCATGGAGGTAACTACTACATTCTGCTGCTCCTACTGAACAATTAAGTTAGAATATAGTCAAAGATAAAGTGAAGACAGAGTTGAGCTCCTGTTTACTAATAGAAAATAAAGGATTATGTCATTGTTCTGTTTCAAATCAGGGTGCTAGAAACTGGTGTCAGTGCATGAAACATTAAGACATCTTACTAGAGGGGCGCCTGGGTGGCTTAGTCAGTTAAGCGTCCGACTTTAGCTTAGGTCATGATCTCACGGTTCGTGGGTTCGAACCCCCCATCGGGGCTCTGTGCTGATTGCCAGCTCAGAGCCTGGAGCCTGTTTCAGAGTCTGTGACTCCCTTTCTCTCTGACCCTCCCCTGTTCACACTGTCTCTCTCTCTCTCTCTCTCTCTCTCGCCTAGAAATAAATAAAAAATTAAAAAAAAAAAAAAAGACATCTTACTGGCAACATTTTTAAAGTGTTTTGATTTCCAAAGCCTCACAAAATTTTTAGCAAAGTCCATGACATTTGTACTCTCTAATCCATGAGTACGATTTAAACAATCAAAATAATCAGATTTAGACCCTGCTTAAATTAGAGTTCAAATTTATGTCCAAGAATATCCTAAGAGTTGTAGGTGGAACAATGTCAATTTTCAGCTGGAATGTTGCATATATCCAGTATTTATTGTTAGACCAGGAGAGAAGCTATCACAGGTCCTTTGCATCTATCTCCAGTTATTTCTGGAGTAAAAATAGTAAGAAAATAACTTTGAAGGGGTATTAACATTGTTTTGAGACTTCTCATTAATGTCTACCCTAAAAAGGTCCATAATTAAAAACACTCTGCTTCAATAAATGTGGAATTCAACTGTAATTTTATTTCTAGCCATAGCATTACATGGCAGATTAAAACTGTGTTCAAAACTACTTTTCATTTAAAAAATTTTTTTAGTGTTAATTTATTTCGGGGGGGGTGAGAAAGTGGGGGAGGGGCAGACAGAGAGGGAGACAAACTGAAGCAGGCTCCAGGCTCTGAGCTGTCAGCACAGAGCCCAACGTGTCGGCTGCTCAACTGAGACACCCAGGTGTCCTACAAAACTACTTTTCTTATGCCCCTCCTTAAAATTTGTTTTTCCTTATATGGAACCAACTTGACAATAAACTATTTGTAAAAAAAACCAAACAAACAAACCTTGTTTTTCCTTAGAAATTTGACCTGACTTTAATACATCTGAAAGTCTTAAGTTTCAAGAGGTTTAAGTTTAAACTCTTAAGTTTCACCTTGGCTCCCGATATTCCACCATTCACCAAATCCTATCAATCCTACCGCTCTGGTCTCTGTCATCAGCTTTCCTTTTCTGCTAGAATCTCGAGTTTAGTCCCCACCATCCCTTGCCTACAGTAGTCACTGCCATAAGTTCCCGCTCTGCCCATTTGTCACACTACAACTAGAGTATTACCTGTGAAGAAAACCAATCATATCACTCCTTACTGGGCATTTTCAATGATCCCTTTGGCCTTCCTAATAAGGGCCAAACTAAGTATGACACAGTTACCTTTGTAATCTGACCCTCCCTCTCTCTCCACACTCATCTCCCCAATTCCATGCTCCCACCCTTTTTCCCACTGCACATTAAATTCAAGTATCTGCCAGTTATAGGTAGCACTGTGAATACATTATGCTATCTCATACTTTTGTACCTTATATGTTCTTAAGTTTTCTTCTCTCTGAATGGAGGTAAAGTCCTTCCTTTCATTGCCCCAGGGTGGATCATTCTCTTCTTTGCTAATCCTAAAATTTGTGTGTGTATGGTATTTACCATACTGAATGGTTAACTTGTGGGGGGCGAAGAGGGGCTGTATGCATGTGTAAAATGACTAGACTGGGCAGCTTGAAGAGTTTGTCTAGTAAATCTTTTCATTTACTAGGACCTAGTAACCTAGGAATTAGGCTATTAGAACCTAGAACTAGAACCTAGAAACCTAGGTTACTTAATTTAACTAATGCTCAATAAACTTTTGTTAAATCAGAATGCAATTCTACTATAATGTATTTTGGCACATCAGAGTATCCATGAATCCATGAAAAAAAGCACAGGACTTAAACAAAACTAAAACTTGAACTGGGTTATGCCAAAGAAAATGTTCATTTATCTGTAAATATATATGCAAGAAATACTTTTTCAGGGGCAACTTCTGATTTACAGAATAGAAGGCAAAAAGGATCTACCTAAATCTGCGAGATGTTGAAGTGTGGCTTCATTGCTTAAAATAGCATCCCTTCTTTTCAGGAGTAAGAGCAAATCTGATCTAAATAATCCCTCTGTAATCAAGTACTCTACAAATTCACTATGGTAATTAAGATATGGGAAGTAAAAAAAAAATTCCAGAAAGGAATAAGGCTAAAAACCATTAAGTTCAGTATATGGGAACTCAGGAATAAAGACAAGAAGTGACCAGAGTGAGGGAGGCGTTGATTACTCAAGAGACTACACATGGTTCCCACATAAGAAACAAGATCACAAAACAACTATTTTCTGTACAGTGTTTCTTACAGGGAGTGCTTTCCCTTGGGATGACAACAGAGACTCTGATTTCAAAGATGTGTTAGTTCTCCAGAGCATGCCAACTGTACTTTGCAAATAGGACCATGAAAATGGGCCTTGGACATCATTGACTATGGTGTGAAATGTCTGAACAACAGCAAACAAAGCTTAACTGTTATCATAGCACAGTCCAGAATGAAAATCTAATTTATCCAACATCCTATTTAAACTTCAGGTAAGAAAAACCCAGAAAATTATATCCTTGTTCCCATCACCACACACTTTGTTGCCCCCAAATTCCACTTCCAATTGTGCCCTAAGGACCCAGACTTCTGCTTATTCTAAAAAGTTCTATACTGGAGCACCTGGGTGGCTCAGTCGGTTAAGCATCCGACTTTGGCTCAGGTCATGATCTCATGGTCTGTGGGTTCAAGCCCCACGTTGGGTTCTGTGCTGACAGCCAGTTCAGAGTCTGGAACCTGTTTCGGATTCTGTATCTCCCTGTCTCTCTGACCCTCCCCTGCTCATGCCGTGTGTGTGTGTGTGTGTGTGTGTGTGTGTGTGTGTGTGTGTGTCTTTGAAATAAATTAAAAATAAATAAATAAGTAAATAAAATATTCTATACTTAAATGCTTAAAGATTTTAGAAAAGGTGAAAAGAATTAGGGGGGAAAATGCTATAGGGGGATCCTGCATGTTGAAGATTTAGATATAGCACTTATAAAAAAATAATGGACAACATGGAGAGGGGAAAAAATTGCAATAGCAAACACAAATACAACTGTTAATATTTTTGTATTTCCTTTACATACTGTTTTCCTCCATCACAATATAACACACTGGGCTACGCAATTCTGTGTCCTAATTTTGTCTTTTATATATAGTTTTATATATATTTTACTTTTTATATTTATGTATAAAATATATAAAGCCATGATCATTCTATATAAATTGTATTTTCTGAAATAATTTTAATATATTATTTAGCCAATAAATGTACTCAACTAGTGAATTATTCATCCCATCAATGGCTATTTGGACTTTACCAATGTTCACTACTTAGGAATCTTCCCTCAAATATCTACTTGTATATAGGATTTTGCCATGTATGTACTTTTTTCTGCTAAGAATGGATTCCCCTCAAAAGTTGAAGGGGACATGAGCATTTTTTAAAGGAAGTTTTCATAACTGCTCAACTGCTTTGCCCCTCAAATTGTACAAATCTACAATGGCATCAGCAACTTCTGTTTCCCTATTCTCTCCACTATGCTATCTATCCTTAAAAAAAAAAACAAGATTACTATTAAAATTGAACAAGTTCTCTGTTTGGGAATTATTAAAGGGCATTTGTCTTTTGACAAATATGTCAGTAGTGATGTGTAAGTAAGAATTTCCTGTATCAGCAAAAAAAAAAAAAAAAAAAAAAAAAAAACAGTCATTTAGCTTACAAAAGAGAAAAACTGATTTGGAAGTACACAATTTACCACTACTTTTGACAACAGCTTGCTGTTTTTATTTATTTTATTTTATTTACTGTTAACTAGTCGAGTGTACAACAACTCTAAGTGACAAATCAATGTTACTGCATATTTTATTTGATTACAAAGTAAAAGTATGTATACCTAACTTGCACTTCTGTAGCTGACCATTTACTTATAAAAACGAGAAGACTAAAAGTGGACATACCCAATCCTGAGCTCTGCTCACTGCAGGCCTTCACGGCTAGACTATTTAACTGATAGCCAGATTAACCTGACTCCATTCAACTTGTTGTTAAAGTCTGTTTATAAAGTGGCACCAGAAGGAGGAGATGGAGGAAGAAATGTTTGTGTAGCTCATTTACTTTTATCTGAGTTAAAAGAAATTACACTGTCATTTGATTGCTGACATTTTCTCAGCCATTGTAGGGGTTAAACATTAAATGAAAAGAACCAATGAATAGGCTCTTTCGTGTTATAGATCAGAAACTTAACATGATACATAAACATTCTGGTTAGCTTATGCCTACTAGAACATGTTTAGATTTCAAAGGATGCATGATCTTATAAACAAATAATAGAACATCTCAGGGAAGCATCATCTCAGAAAAGGTAGTGTGGTACAAAGCCTCTCTATCTAGAAAGACTTGAAAAAGCTAGTGAACACTGGAGGAGGGGGGTGGGAAAGACAAGATGATCTTTCATGAATATGAAATACTCTGAGCTTACATATATCATCACCTTCTCATAAATGGAGACTACATGGCAACATGAACCTCAGTTCTAAAAACATGAGGATTTTAAAAACAATTACAGCATTCAGAATCACAATCTAGAAAACAGCTCAGTAATAAAGACGTATCATTTTTTGCATTTTCCAGTTAGTCTTCCATCATAAAATGCAACTGTTTCACAGTATCGAAAATATAAAATACACCATGAACAGAAATGTTATCAAGCTCTTAAACCTGTAATAGAGGACAGTTTAATCTAGAATCCAGAATTCTTCCCCAAACCAAATACACGATTTAGGCAAAATAAAATTACATCTTATACAAAGCAACAGGAAAAGCGGTAGCACACAAGTGACTGGTAGTTCACAAGTGACTGCCAGGTACAATTTCTCTGGGAAAAAAATAAACACACGAATAAGAGTATCATGAGAGTCAAAGGTGACGTAAAAGGGGAAGAGCGGGGGAAAAGGGGAGAGGGAAACTGAAAAGGCCCAAACCACCATAAATCTTCTAAAGTTAACAATGTATCAAGTTCTGTCCCATTCACTTAGCATGTACCTCTTAGTGCTTATTCTGCATATGGTTGCTAGATGTGAGTTATTAGGGCAATCAAATTATTAATGCCCTTGGGTGAGGGCTAATTAAATGGGGCATACTGCATAATCAAGTCAATCATTACTTACGGTACTACATTGTCAAATACATTCAATTTTCAAGTCATCTCAAAAGAGGAAAAAATTTTATTCCCTAGGAAATTTTTATTGAATATGAAAGCCTAAGTCTAGTTCATAAAAGTACAAAATGAATGACCAAAGTAATTTGCTTAGGGTGAACTTGCTAGAGACAGAGTTTAAAAAAAATAAACAGTTCCGACACTTCATAAAGATATCCTACAATATATATACTTTCCTCTGAATTAGTTTTAATGAGTAGAGGAGGATGCTTTATCTCAAAGAAAACTATAAAACATTTTTGGCTGAATATCACAGTGTAATCCCTTTTCAACAAGCAACAGATGTTACAGATGAAGGCAGAAAAAAAATCAAAAGTTATATAATTTGGAGAGAGGTGAGGGACTTTTAAAAGGTATCCTCTAGAATTTTGTTAAGAGTCATAATAGGATGATCATCACATAGTAAAAGTATTTAAGATGAAAACAATTTAAGAGGTTTTATCCTCTCTGGAGTTGTACACCACAGTCCAGTCAACATTAAACACTGTTTATAGAGAACAAATATTAGAAGTTCTTACTGAAAAACACTGTTTCTAAATTATACACTTATCAAAACAGAACAAAATTTCAAAGGTGTTTTTTTGGGACTTTCTGACCGAGAGCTTCTAGATAATGAGACAATCAAGAAAAACATTTTACTTTCCTTAGTGGGTAGTCTTTACAAACCAGTCCTTTGAAGGTCTTTTCAGATATTTTCTTTGTCATGATTATTTCTTTTCTTCCCATCTCCTAATCCATTTCAGTACTCTTTTATAGGGAAAGTAGCAATATTAAGATTCTAGTTCCTTCTGTATTGCCTTAAATCTTTTAAGAGAAATATTTATGGCCTTAAAGTAATTTGCATATTTCTTAAACATTTAATGACTAGCCCTCAGTAAGTATCTTTTCTACATTAACAGTGATAAATACATGGAAATACACCAAAAACAACCCAGAACAGGAGTTACCGGATTCCAAAATGGAATCAATTGCAAAAATGGCCATTTTTATGTATAATTAGATATCAGAACCAAGCAGCAGCTTTTGGAGTTAAGTCTCAAGTGCTGAGAGGAGTGAGATTCTGAGCTCTATCTGAAACCTGATCTGAGCTTACAGAAACTACAAATTTCTTAAACCGTTTCCCATTTCCTACTTCTGGAAGTTAACTTCAAATGAATGTCTCATGGTATCCTCATGATACAAACAAGCCTCCTCATTCCTGCAAAATCTTGTCTATAAATAGAAATACACCACTTTTAGTGGCAGCTCCCTGTTTTAGGAGATATTCTCACACTCCAAATCTCAAAGTTACATTTCATGCTATTTTATCTTGAATAGTTACTAAATATAATTTTTCTTTCAAGATATTTTGAACATGCTACATACCTGTTGTCAACTTTCTTGTCAAGTTCTAATTGTCCTACAACTAATATGACCAGTGGCTTTCAAACTTTATTATGCCTAAGAATCACCTGGGGCATTTGTAAAATGCAGATTCCTGGGCCCCACTCGCCGTTCTCTAAGTGATTCTGATGCAGGTGGTCAGAGGATCAAACTTTAGAACTCTGGTATAGGCGGTTCTTAAATTTATGGCAAGTTGCATTCCTAGAAAAACTGCCATAAGTCAAAATGTCATTAATTGAATCTGATTTTACCTATAAACCATAATGTAAATAGGAAGTTACGAATGTAATAAAGGGACTGGTGTTCACAATTTGTGAGATGTGGCTTAACATCATATACTTCATTAGCAGTACACTGTAAAGTATAAACCTTTCTAAATACACAAAGCACAACTAAGAACACAGTAAGTATTATAAAGGACAATATGATAAACAGCAGCCTACCACACAAAGTAGTTTTTTAAAAATATAATTCCTGCTTTATTTTTACTGCAACAAAAAGCACCTTAAAACAAGGAATTTCAAAGGGTTTTCTCTGAGAACACCGGCAACTTTAAGAAGACTTCTGATAATATTTAACTGCTGGATACTCTTCCATAAATTAATTCAGAGTATTAAGCTATCTATCTATCTATCTATCTATCTATCAATCAACATAAAACATCAAATTGTGGGCCTCTGTTTGCAAATAAAATCCGAGTATTCATTAACATGTCTAACTTCACCCGGCCCCATTTCATCTCAGCACAGGATGAACTACAGGATGCTACTGAGCTGATCTCCCAAAACAGCAGTTCCATATGATTCGACCTGAGCAGCTGCCTTTACAGCACACCTCACAAACCACTGCATCCACTGATCCTTCACAGTGTTTTCCCCTTTAGTTTCCAAGGCCTCAAAAGCCCTGGCTTACATGGTGATCAGATTCAAAGACAGAAAAAACAAGAGTTTGTTTTGACCTAACAATTCTTTCAATTTTGGACAAAAGTACTCAATAATAAGTTATCAAGGCATGTGCATATGTGTTATATATGTAATAATCACCAAGTCGGGTCAGTATTTTTTCCACTTTATTAATCATTTTAATCTTCCTCAAAACTTTCAGTGGATTTTGTCTTTGGATCTGTCTTCAATACCAGTTTACCAGTTGAAAAAGAAAACAAAACAAGATCTATTCATTTCAAAGCTTCACAACAAATTATTCTGCCTTAGTTGGTTACTTTTATTCTCTTCTTCTTCCCTTTCTGGCCTTCATTAGACATCATTTTCTCAGCTGTTTCAGGCCAGAGAGAAACAATGACGGTGCCTGCGAATAGAAAACCTCCACCAGAGAAGAAAGCTCAGAACTGGAGTGCAGCTGGGAACAGCTCAGCAAGCAGTGGGATCTAAGATCTAAGGCCACGTTTGCATTCCCTGGATAAGACAGGACAATTACTAAGCCCAAAGAAGAATTAACTGTAGTTTCAAAACCAAAACTGAGGGCTTGATTCCTACTCTAGGCCTTCTGTCCTCCCTCACATGCAACTACCAGTTACTTTTTTACATACTGTGCCTCACCTTACAATTTAAACATTCCAACTTTAAGTTAGGGTTTCTAAAATTCAACCTCTCCAGCATTATTTTCAACTACGAAATGGTTCCATCTTGTGCTAATAATCTGAACTCACCACTGCTGTCAATCTTTCCCATGTCCTGTGCCCTATCCACCCTCAAGATTTTTTGTCCTCTACTTTTACAAATCTTAATCCATCCCACATTTTCCTTTGTAGTTTTCCTTCTGTTTTATGATAATGACTCTTAATCTGTTTTAAAATAATCACTGATCTATTTAATATCTATTACAAAAGGCTTCCAATGATTTATACTTATTAATCACCCACCAATAAACACATTAGTAAGAATTCAGGTCAAGGATAAACTAAATCAATTGGGATAATGATTATGAAAGCATTCTAAGAAAATATACTTAATTTAGTTACTGAAATACTAAATGCAATTAGAATCAGTAACATTTAGCTGAGGATTGTGAATATACATGATCAAACTGATGGTACCTGAGAGTTTATATGTTCCTATTAACCGTGTGCAATCTCACTTCATAACAACTCATAAAAATGGTCTTTGAACACTGAAAGCCAAACCATTTGTTAACAAATAGTTGCCTGACATGATTCCAACATATTTGAAAGAGTCAGAGAGTTAAACCATGCAGTAACACATAGCTTTAAAATGGCAGTCCAGACATTAAGGAAACATACAAAGTTCAACAGTTTGGACTGATACAAATTTCAAATGCATAAAAGGTTATTTTGAGAATATTAAAATAATTTGAGGCCTATTTACTTTATGAAAGTACTCACCTGACTCTTGCAAGTATCTATATACCAAGAAGTTGACCTCATCACTGCTTATACTCATCTTTATTCCCACTTAAACCATGAGGTCACAACACAGGATATAACCCTAAAAATAAAACAAAGTTAATTAAGTATTTTCTCAATAAAATATTTTTAAACAAAATGTAAACAATGTCGTAAAAACCATTTGATTTGATTAAATGATGTAAAATAAAGGTTCTATACTGCCTAATAATAAACCCTAACAAAGTTTTTTCAATAGTTAGTAATAGGTTACACAACCAAAACATGGCTTGGTCTATTTCTCTGATGGATAACATATTTGCAAAAAGGATTCAAAATTTATAAAAGGACTGTAGCACCCTATTTTATTTTATTATATCCAATAGCATAAAAAGTTGTTTCCTCTTTCTCCTTAACTGTAAAAACAAACAAACAAACAAACAAAAAACATTTTAGAACTCAGAATACTATTTAGGAAAAAAATGACTTTAGACCACTGTGTGTGAGACAAGCCCTCTATGCTGGTTTTATCTACATAATCTGGTAGGATTTGAAGTCCCCATTTTCTCAGTATCTAATTTGCAATGTTCAAGTTTCAAAAAGATCTAGGTACATATAAAGCAGAGACGTGGGAATAAAGTTTCCAAAACTCAAATGATATTCTTTTAATGAACATACTTAAGCCTTGAATTCAGAGGGAGGGGAAAAAAGGAAAGGGACACCTAATTATATTTATCTGGTCTCATATTATGGAAATTATTTTAAAAAGAAGTCAACATTTTTTGCAGAGTCAGACAGTAAATATTTTAGGCTCTGCCACCAATATACAGTTTCTGTTAAAACTACTCAACTCTGCTACAGTGTAAAAGCAGCAACAAACAAGATATAGACAAATAAGTTTGCCCATGTTCCAATAAAACTTATTTATGGACAGTGAAATCTGAATTTCATGTTACAAAGTTGTATCATAAAATATTTCTTTTAACTTCTTTTTACACACTTGAAAAAAAAACACCTTTCTTAGCTTGTCGTCCTTATAAAAGACTAGTGGGCCAGATTTGACCCAGATTTTATACTTTCTTGGTCTTTTTTTAATTTAAAAAGAAAATACTGACATCTATTCAGTATAAAGGGATATCTATCTAACATCACGTGCCTGTGTGGACTGACCTGCCACATCACAGGTCTCTTATGATGCAGAGGTCACAGTATATTTAAAAGTCACAAATTAACAAACACCTGAGTAGGCTACCATGTGACAGGAACCGCCACTGCCCTAAGTTGTGGAAAAAGCGGTGACTAAGCATATCAAGCTTCTGTGGCAGAAAAGAACAAAGACAAACAAGGAAGTCATAACAATTTCCCAATGACACGTACAGAGGAAAGCCTAACCAAATTTAGCAGTGTGGGAATACATCGTGAAGAAAGCATCACTGGTGTTCAGTCCTGGAAGGATGGACGGGGAGAGTGAGTACAAATGCTTGAGGGAGGAAACGGAATCCGGGGAGCGGGAACAGTCGGTGGAAAGGCTGGATGAAGAAAGAAAAACAAAACACTGAAGTAAGCCTTGAGGCACAAACAAAAACCGTGTTCTGAGGGGCCCTGACAGCATCACTTAGAGAAAATACACTGAAAGGTTTTAAGCAGGGTAGCAGAATGAACAGACTGCACTACAAGAAGATCGCTGCGGCTCTGTGACGAGGAAGGGACTGGAAGGGAGTGCGGTAGGTGGGAGGGGCCGTAATCTAGTGGGCTAATGACACCTGGGCTGTGGCACTGAAGCCAGAGAGAAGTACGGGGCGCCAACGGGACACAGAATGAGGAAAAACAAAGAATCGAAAGTTTCTTTTAGGAAATCTGGATAGCAGTACTTCCACCTACTAGGATGAGAACCTATGAAAGAAGAGTAACAACTATCTTCATACAAAGAAAAAGAGATTCTCCTCAAAAATTAACTTGATGATTTGGCTCAGGACATCTTGTCTCGGTTCACTATGGTACATTAGGTGATTTGTGCTCTGGAGGATATCCTGCTAAATTTTATCTTGACCCAAAGGAATGTGTTGCAATGTGTCTGGCACACACAGTGGATATTAAATAGTCAATTTTGAAAGCGTGTTGAACCGAATGATTTTAAAAGACAAAACACCCAGTCCCATACCATTAAAAAATTATATGAAATTAAATCATAATTTGACCAGTCATGGACATCTGTCTCTAAGGGGAATAATTCATCATGATTTCATTAACAGGATAGTTTCCCAAAATGAGATGTGCAGGTGGAATCCAAGTGAAACACACTGACAAAGAAAACAGAATAAGTATGTATTCTTTTCCCTCTAATGTATCATTCAGTTTGATACTCAAATAATAAACACTGGCTCTCAAATACTTAAGATGCAAAGGTTTTCAGTTAATGCTTGGTTCTGATAAGCTACGGCCATCAACGTCTCAACTTAAAGCAGTGATTGGTGGTGTTTCAGCATTACCTAATATATTCCAGGGCAAAGGAAAACACTAACCAAACTGATATAAATTATTGTATATAAAAGTTCTAATACTAAGTACATATTGCTGATACACTTTAAAAAGTCATCACAAAAAAACACCAAACACGTAGAGCAAAAAAGTTCTTATCTGTTCAAATTACTATGAACTGGTGTATTCCATTGATCATTAATGCTATGTCAATTTCTGGAATCAAGAGTAACATTTTTTAAGGGAAAAGGGTGAATTATTCAAATTTGAAAAAGTATTATTGCATCTGTCATCTTACTTCAGCTAGCTCTCTTACATCCACAGAAAGAACCTTATTGTCACCTGTATGCCAAATGTACTACTAGGGCAGAGAAAGCACTGTGCTCAGACTAGGAATGAAGTAAAAGTTGGCCTAAGCCTTGAAGAGCTCAGTTTTTCAATGAAGAGAAACATACAAATGTATCAGTTAAAAAAATTGTAAATTAAATGCAATCCTGTATTAGATGTTTCAGTCACAGTTGCAGTGAAACCTACAAAGAGTCTACAAACTTGAATTTGTCTATTTTCAAAAACACTTAATTCTATAAAGTGGTTCAGGATGAAACTGATCCTTTTAAATTGTAACATCAAAAATACACCTGAAAATAACAGGAAATTGGACAACAAAAATAAAACATTAAGACAGTCCCTGCTTGCAGACCTCAGTTTTCACTTTCAAAACACCTTAAAAGCCTTTGTGCCAAAGAGAAAAATCAGAGAAAATACTACCACCTCTCTAGTGGACTCAGTATGGCTTTGTAGAACTGGTCCATTTTGGTCTGTTTGCTTCTACAGCTAACGTGGGTCCTCTGTAATGTGATGTAGTCTTTGTCTGTCCCAGGTAAACACCAGACATTCAGATACTAGATGTCACTCATTTTCAGAGTATATACAAGAAGTCTTAGCACTGTATCTCAACTCCATTGTGGTATCTTTCAGAAACAAAGTCACAAAACAGCAGTGAGACACTCATCCAGTCTTTATCCTATGTCACTACATTCTGACTCATCATACTTATTTATCCTTAAATAGTAAATGACAGAGTTCTAATGAATGAATGAATGCATGCATGCATGCATGCAGGCATGCCTGTGTACTTTCCCATTCTAACTCACAGGAACATCCTATAAACTCATAAAAGCTTTTATTTGGGGCACCTGAGTGGCTCAGTCGGTTAAGCAGCTTTTATTTGGGGCACCTGAGTGGCTCAGTTGGTTAAGCAGCCAATTTCAGCTCAGGTCATGATCTGGTGGTTCTCTGTGCTGACAGCTCAGAGCCGAGCCTGGAGCCTGCTTGGAACTCTGTCACTCCCTCTCTCTCTGTCCCTCCTCTACTCATACTCTATCTCAAAAATAAATAAATGTTTTTTTAAAAATTTAAATTTAAAAAAAGCTTTTATTTGAAACTATCGGTTATAGGCAATTGCTTAATTCAGATCCATAGCTATATTAAAACAGTCAAAAGTAAATATAAAAATTAGTCTTTAATAAATTTTTTAAACATGTATTCATTTTTGAGAGACAGAAAGAGACAAGAGCATGAGCAGGGAAGGGTCAGAGAGAGAGGGAGACACAGAAACCGAAGCAGGCTCCAGGCTCCGAGCTGTCAGAACAGAGTCGGATGAGGGGCTCGAACCCACAAACTGTGACAAACGGTAAGATCATGACCTGGGCCGAAGTCGGATGCTTAACCGACTGAGCCATACAAGTGCCCCTGAGAGTGAGACTTTTTAAATAAAATATTTATTTGAGAGAAGGAGAAGGAGAAGGAAGAGAGGAAGAGGGACAGAGAAAGGGAGAGAGAGACACGCTGGTGGGGGTGGGGCAGAGAGACAATTCCAAGCAGGCTGCATGCTGGCAACTCCAAAGTGGGACTTGATCTCACAGTTGTGAGATCATGACCTTTGACAAAATCAAGAGTCGGACACTTAACTGATGAGCCAGGCACCCCATAAAAATCAATCTTAACTAATACTTAGCCAATACATTTATATTAAAAGTACACTTAATATTTTAAACGTTCAGTATGAAATATTTTACTTCAAGACTTTATAGAGAATAATTTAACAAATATTACAAAAACAGGACTTTTGAGACAATTCAGTTATGATTCATTCAACTGAATATGTACAGCATTTCAGCATCACAAAACTGAGTTCAGTATACACATATTGAACAATTAACTGCTCCACACATGTAATCATCGCCTAGTTTCTCCTCAGAGAAAGATACCTTTCCTGATTCCATTCCTGGAGCAAGCCAGTGCCTAATTATGAACCAAAATCACATTATTTTAAAATTAAAAGAATGCGAAAAAAAGTGAAAGTCATGGGTAGAAATAAATAAACCAGAAAGGTTTTCTTAAATGTCCTGCTGACCGCACACTGTTAAGAGATCTGGAACCCCTTTGCATGACCCAGAATCAAATGTTTAATTGAAATTATTTGATCTTACAAAATGTATAGTGGTAGCATATTATCTCATAACAGACAATTAATTTTTGTGTTGCTCAGCTATTTGGATGATTCTAAATTTTCATTATTTTAAAACTGCCATCAAGATATTCATGCTTAGAGTAGTTTTCTTTCATTTCTTTTCGGTAGGTGTGCATTAATGAGTATTTCTCAGGATTAGGAAAAGTCTCTACAAGTAAATTACTAGACCAAATGGAATACATGGTCATTCCAATTTTTTTTTAACTGAAGCGTAGTCAGCACACAATGTTGTCTTCAGTTTCAGATGTACAACATGGTGTATGTACACTGTACTACGCTCATCACAAGTGTGGCCACTATCAGTCTCCACCTAATGCTATTATAATACTGCTGGCTACACTGTTCATGTTGTACCTTTTAACCTCATGATTTACTTGTTCCATAACATGACCCTCTAGATGAAACATTAGGAAAATGTTCAATTTCAGCAATAATAAACACAAAAACATTTGGCCATAACATTAGCAAAGATTTAAAAATAATACTCAATAATATCAAGAGTGTGACAAAATAGAAAACTTATCTTTAAATATATCTACAAATATCTGCCACAGCTATTTAAAAGATGAAATAAGAGCAATGGTATTAAAAGCTGCTAAAGGAACTTTTGATATTAAAAATAAGAATTGTTTTGGGGAACCTGGGAGGCTTAGTCGGTTAAGCACCCAACTTCAGCTCAGGTCACAAACTCCCAGTTTGTGTGTTTGAGCCCCGCATTGGGCTGTTTGGACACGTCAGAGCCTGAAGCCTGTTTTAGATTCTGTGTCTCCCTTTCTCTCTGTTCCTCCCCTGCTTGCACTCTGTTTCTCACTCTCTCTCAAAAATAAAGGTTAAAAAAATTTTAAATAAGAATTGTTTTAATACTGGCAAGTAACTGTCAATGCCACCTTGGACATTTGACATTTAGAGTTACCTTTCCAAACAAATATTAATGATCCACAGGGGCTCAAGGTCATTGTTATGCTAGGGATTGTATGGTGCTAGGAGTCCACCTAACAGGAAGGATAACTTAGGCTTATCTGGAATTCAGCTGCTGAGACATGGAGTGACTATTATTAGCAAGAAGAAAAAACTGTGGCTTGCCTCTTGCAGCTTCTACTGCCAGTGTCTGACAAAAGACACCACTATCCCTGCCTTCCATTTGGAGAACTAATCCATTCTCAGCCCTGTGGTTTAAAGGGGAGGGACTTACTGGCTCAAAGGAAGGCACTTAGTCAGTTAGCATATTTTATCTTTAGCTAAGGGCTGATATCCATCCTATATACCACCCCCCCACCCCAGATACACATTATTTTCCTCTGACCCAACTCAATCACTCCTGGTGAATGAATGCTAGAAGACATTGCTCGTTTCAAGGAAAGACAACCTCCTCCTTTCAGAAAGGAGTGGGCAGATAGCAAGGATACTGTACATCACTGAGGTTAGAGCAGAGATGAGAGAGAAACAAAAAAGCACAGCAGAGAGACAAGAAAAACTGTTACTAATGACATCAGGTTATCTATTAAGCAACTGAATTAAGTACTATCTGAAGCTAATTTACCATTGTAATTCAATTAAAGAAATCAAAAATTAATTTTATTATCTAAGCCAATTTGAGATTTTTCAGTTGCAACTCAAAAAAGGCAGACAAATCAGGGGAATTATCCAAGAGATGTTTTAAAACAAGAAAATGACTATAAAATTAGTGATTCACATACTTGGAGAAATAAGAGAAGGGGGGAGGAAGAGTCACTTTTTTTTTAAGTTTCTAGACCAAAAAGTATGAAAAATTACTCCCATACATGGAGTGCCTAGAAACCACAGCCCTCTGGGGAGTCACACTTTACAAGTTTGTTGAACTAGAGGTAAAACAGGACATTCCAGCAGGAATGCTCTAGCACAGTTGTAATATTACAGCTCACGTCTAATGGAAGTGGTATCTCTAATTCATGTTCCCCTCATACAGGAAAGCAAATCTCTAGTTACTTATATTACTTTGGGGTGATAAACCAATCCAACCAAATGCAGATGAACTTCAGTTGTGGGGGTAGGGTACAGCCACAAGTGAAAAGTAAACACTACAATGGTCATGCGATTAACAAAACCTAAGAGTGGAAAAATGCACTAAAGCACTATTTTCTGACCAATTTATTTTATTCATTCAGTCAAAACTTTGGTTGAACACTTTCAATGTATCATCATCCCAGACAGGTGCTGGAGATGTGGCTAAACAAAGGAGACCAAGGCCAGACCTTGTGACTTTACAAGTTGCTGTAAAGAAAACAATTAATTCCAACTTGGATAAGAAAAGATAAAGAAAAGTATGAAAGCACAAACCTTAAAGCTAAGGGTATAGGAAAGCAAAGGATGTAAAATGCAAGTGGTTTACAGGTTTCTGTAATAGACACAGTGTTGGAACTAATTTTCTCTTTAGTTTAAAATGTTTGAAATGTACCAAGTTACCTGTGCTCCTATGTGTGTGCACACTGCTTCTCATCCATTTGAATGTTACAGAAAATGAGGCAGAAGAATATTTGCATTTATTGAGAAACTCCTACATGCTATGTATGGGGTTAAGCATTCTACACATTATTTAATTTCCTCATCAGTATTAACTTCCTCATTTTAAAGTCAGAGCAATGACGTACAAGAACATTTCTATACACACATGTATGTATTCAGAAATCTTATTAAAATGCTAAACTACTTAAGACAAAAAACAACACCACCACCAAACACACACACACACACACACACACATAGAAAAGAGCATGGACTGTGTAATGTAAAATAATTTAATGACTATGAAGAATCAAAATTCTTAGTACTAGAAGGTCCTAAGCAGTTGCTCATTCCAAGCCATGACATACATTGCCAAGGCCCCAAAGACAGTGCAGGCTCTCAGGGCTCAGCTGACATGGACTATGCTGGGCGTGGCAGTCCTAAGTGGCCGGCCAGCCACTGCAATCACACACAGATGATTACAACAGCCTGCTAAAGAAGGGTTTCTAACCTCACAGAATCATTTTTCAAAACTAATTTGTTGGGTGTGAGTTCTCAATCTGCTGTGAAGCAAAGCAGCCAATAGTTTACTTTAGCAAAGCAAACTATTGCTGCCGTATTACCTACTGAGTTATTGTAGGAAACTCATGTCAAATTATCTTGCTAAAACTAAAACACACTGCAAAAATTCACCATCATAACTAACAACAAAAAACAAAAACAAAAGCACAAAGTATGTATGGGGAGGCAAATGAAACAGATGAGAGAAATTAAATCAACTTACTCATTAGCAAAGTCATGGTGGTTACTACCATCATATGAACTGAACTGTCTCTGTCGAATTCTGATGTTGAAAACCTAACCCCAGCAGTACCTCAGAATGTGACTTTATTTGAAGACAGTCTTTATTTAAAGAGGTGATTAAATCAAAACGATGCCATGAGGATGAACCCTAATCCAATATGACTGGTGTCCTTATAGGAGGTAAAACAGACACCAGGGATGATGCACACACAGAAAAGAAAGACGATGTGAGGTCACAGTGAGAAAGAAGGTGGCCGTCTGCAAGCCAAGGAGAAAGGCCTTGTAAGTAATCTATCCTTGATCTTGGGACTTCCAACATCCAAAACTGTGAGAAAATAAATATCTGTTGTTTAAGCCATCCAGTTTGTAGATTTTGTTATGGCAGCCCTAGCAAATTGATATGTAACCATTATTACAAATTCTTAAAAACTTAGATCATTCATTGGGAGTCTTTAAAATCACTGATGTTAAACTCACAATGGCTAGGAACTGCCTTTTTGAAACTTTGCCGCTATTTTTAGGAACCCATCCTGTTCAAAGACACTGAGATTAACAGGATACATTAACATTTTATAATCATCTGCTCCGCAATGCCCTTCTCCTTGAACTGCTCCCTCTCCCCCACCATGAAACGCTCTCAGGAACAGCAGTGAAAAATGCATTACCCTTCATTTCCTGTCTCATTAAAAATAATTAAAATTCTACCAGTATTAGGCAATAACACTGTTGTGTGTATAAAATATGGTACAATGAAGGAAGGTATCTTTTAAGATTTAGCTTTGAAGTCATTGATAATATAGCTTAAAATATGTATAAAGTACATTTGAGAATGTACTTTTGCCATGCTAAATCTTATAAGGTTTCACAAAATTTTATTAGACTAAATGTAATCATATTTACCAAATTACTTTTGTAAAGTATAAAGTGCAGAGCGCCTGGGTGACTCCGGAGGTTAAGCTTCCGACTTTGGCCCAGGTCATGATCTCGCATTCATGGGTTCAAGCCCTGCATTGGGCTCTGGGCTGACAGCTCAGAGCCTGGAGCCTGCTTCAGATTCTGTGTCTCCCTCTCTCTCTCTCTCTCTGCCCCTCCCCTACTTGTGCGCTCTCTCAAAAAATGAAACATTAAAAAAAATTTTTTTTTAAATAAAGTGTAACTTCAGGATTTAGATACAATCTGATAATCTCAGAAACTAAATCTCCATTTAGATAATCTCAGCTCTAAATGAAATACTTAAGTTTATTTTAATATAATACTAACCAAACTGAAACAAAAACAAAACCCAGTACAACAAAATCAAATTATCTGGCTGATTTGTTAAAGCATTATGGCAAACAACAGCATATTTACTTTTTTGTGGATTAGCCCTGAACTACAACTACAGTTTAATTATCAAACATTTTAAGGATATCTTTTTTAAAAGTTTTTAAAATGTTTTTTATTTATTTCTGAGAGAGACAGACACACACAGAATCTGAAACAGGCTCCAGGCTCTGAGCTAGCTGTAAGTACAGAGCTCGACACAGGGCTCGACCCCATGAACCGCGAGATCATGACCTAAGCGAAAGTCGGACGCTTAACCGACTAAGCCACCCAGGCGCCCCTAAACTGCATTTTTAAAGACCCCGTCTCATGAGATAATTTTTATTCACACTATTAAAAAAGGAGAAAATAACTTTTTATAAATTATAATTAATATACAGTATTATATTAGTTTCAGGCATACAATATGATTCAACACTTCTATACATTACTCAGTGCTCATCACTCATCACGAACAGTGTACTCTTAATAACCCCCCTTCACCTTTCACCCATACCCCCGCCAATCTTCCCTCTGGCAATTACCAGTTTGTTCTCTAAATTTAGGAGTCTGTCCTTTTGGTTTCCGCATTTGTTTTGTTTCTTAAGTTCTACATATGAGTGAAATCATATGGTACTTGTCTTTCTTGGACCTATTTCACTAAGCATTATACCCTCTATGTCCATCCATATTGTTGCATATAGTAAGAAATAATTTTTTATGGCCAAGTAATATTCCACTTGTGTGTGTGTGTGTGTGTGTGTGTGTGTGTGTGTGTGTGTGTGTGTGTAGATATATGTATAAAACCATTATTCATTCACCTATCGATGGGCACTTGGGTTGTTTTCATATCTTGGCTATTGCAAATAAGGCTGCAATAACACAGAGGTGCATATTATCTTTTCAAAATTTTTTTCCCCTTGAGCAAATACTCAATACTGGAATTACCGGATCATATGGTATTTCTATTTTTGGATTTCTGAGGAACCTCCACACTATTTTCCACAGTAGCTGCATCAATTTGCATTTTTACCAAAAAGGAGAAAATCGTCTTTTAAAATATAGCTCTATATTCCATTTATTTTATGTAAGATTGGGGGGGGCTATCTTTAATAATTAGAATATAAAGTGCCAGTGACATGTCTACAGCATCCTCAAGGGGAAAAAAAAAATGCATCTTAAATTTTTTAAAAAGATAAACAAGATAGTTTGTGAAGGCATTTTACTTTCTAATTTTGGCACATGAGCATCTTCCAGTAATTTTGTAAGAGTGTAAAGGCTAATTCTTTTTCAGAGTTAAAGGCAATTTTTGTGCTGTGAGCATTTTTTCTTTTGGTACTTGCTGCTTTGTTTGTTTTCAGATTTAATGGCCACTGACATTCCAAAGTTCGTAAATCTTAAGAAATTAGAGTATGGTGATAATAACTTGGAAGGGATAGGCCTCTACATTACCTTTCTTTTCCTTCTTTTTCATTGGAATCTAGAGCCCTCAGATATAAATTAAAGATAACATGACAAAGAAATTAGATCTCAGGTAGCCTATATATAATTTCAGATAGAAGATTTAAATCTTCCGGGCATCTGTTTCTTCATCTATAAAATGAGGGAACATTAGATGTCTCTCTCACTTCTAAACTTCAATGACTAGAGTCAATACAAGAACATAGGGTATTATGTGTGAATCTTACAGGCTAGCAAAGAGTTGCCGTATCTTGCAGTGATTTTTCATAAAGCATTTTTAATACATTCTTTTACAACTGTCAGATGTCAGATGAACACCTCCAGAAATCAGGGAATGAGAACAAAGGAGCCCACCTCATTAAGAAACATTTAAGTATCATGCATGATGCTTATTAAAACCAACACTCCTTTATAAATTAACATGGACTTATATAAAGACATAGGCAAATGGCATACCAAACCAATTATTCATTAGTAATTGAGACTTCTGATGTCAGTCATTTACTTCAACTGTGATCTACACCAGGGGTCTGAAAACTATGGCCTATGTGTCAAATCCAACCTATCACCTATTTTTGTACAACCCACAATACCTTGTGGTTTTTACAAAACAGAATGGTTTTTAAATAACATTATTTTTAACAGAACATTTGCCATTGATTTAACAATAGGGGACAGTAATTTTGAATCCCAATTAAGCAATATTAAGTCCCAGCAAAGCTCTCTAGACAGAAAACAGTAAACTAGCATCCATTAGGTGATGAGTCAACTCCAATTTAAGTTAAATTGACATTAACTGCAGCCCCATTTCTTTTTATACCCAAAAGACCTCTGATGAGCTGCATCATAGTCCACCGATGTGCACTTGTGTAACATGCCATATACATAAAAGATCAGTGATTTACATACATGTCTTCTTCTAACATCCCTTTAAAATATAAAACTATATGACTTCAGAATGGGCTCAAAAAACGTGCTAAACAATTAAATAAATTACAGCCAAAGTATACTGACAGAGGAGTGAAAAGGACAAAAAACTAAAACACTAACGGAAAATAGTTTTTTAAAGATTTTATTTTCCAGTAATCTTTACAGCCAACATGTGACAGATCTCAAAGTCACAACCATAAGATCAAAAGTCTCACACTCTATCAACTGAGCCAGCCAGGTGTCCTGATAGGCCATACTTTTGGTACATCTTTTCCAATTACCGAGGAATAATCAGTCATAGGACTGAAGGCAAACCATTATCAGTCTGGGAAAGAGAAGTCTGGAAATTAAAAGTATGAAAATGAAAATCAAGATGCTAATCCCCTTCAACTAGCAAGAAAAGCTCTCAATGGGAACCAGTATAAGAAAGGTAACAAAATTTTCTCAATTAAGACAAACTAACTTATTAATCTATATTCTAGCTTTGGAACAGACATGCAGTGAGAAAATGAAAGACTAAAATGTAGCTGAAACTTTAAAAAGACAATCATGTGCATGGGTGGAAACTTTGATTAAAAATGAGGCATTACAGGCAAATAAAGAAAAGAGGTACTAGGTATAATGAATTCAGAGTTATAAATAAATACTTATAATAGTATTTATGAAACAGTTTATTAGGCAAGAACTAGGTATTCTTTGTTTCCTAAAGGCCGGGGGGGGGGGGGGGGGGGGGGTTTTCAGACGTGTGCTCTTCCGATCGGAGACACTAAGTAGATAAAACTAAGACTGTGGAGCCATAAGAGAATCAAAACGAGTGTCCCTAGACTATCTATATTTGGTAAATTATTTGGAAAAGCAAAAGTAAAAACAGGCAGAAGACTGTTCTAATGGCAGAAATATGATTAATATAGATCAAACATCCAAGTATGGGTAAAAAAAAAGTATAAAATGAGATCAACATTCATCCCAATGGGTAATAAATGCTTGTTCAAATCAAGTGAAGATGACTTAAGCCAAATTTAATACTCAGATAACAGACTGGTACACACACCTGTACACATACACACACAAAGCATACACACACAAAGCCAGCTACCAGGTAAACCTGGAAAGGCAAAAGAAAATGGAGTAGAAATCTATGATGGATTCAAATTGAGGTAAGCTTTCAAGTTTTAACAAAAACTGGAGAAATCTACCATGAAAGTGTCAGAGGTCAATTTCACAGGGTGGAAAAAAAAAGTTGACAGTACTGTCCTGTAAGATTTTTTTTCCAAAAACCAAACAAACAAAAAAGCTCACAGAGGAACAACTACACTGAAGCCCTGAAGTGTTCATCCTTTGGTAGGTACTCAACCAGGTCAGGCTACAGACTCACTGAAAATACCATCTATTAAAAAATCTTATTAATACCATCTTGTTAAAAATATTTATTATAGTACCATCTTATTAAAAATATTTCTTTCCATTTTGTTGTAAATGTACTTCAAAGCTAATGCCGTTCAAAGTGCTCAAATCTAAATATCAGATTTGTTATCTTTGTCCTGCCCATGACAAAGTTTCATCAATTTTTTATTTAGTATACAAATTAAGCCTCAAAGTGAGGCCTGTAGACCTCTAGGGTTCCCAAGACTTTTTAAAGGGGTCCTCAGGCCAGAATTTTTATAGTACTAAGACATTACTTGACTTTTTCACAGAATTGACTTTTATACACTGATGTTAAAGAACAATAGTGGGTGAAACTGCTCACATCCCAATGCAAATCTTCCTATATTAGTGGTCATTATATTCTTAAATATCATGTACTCAAAACACACAAAAAACCCCACAAAAATTCTTCACTGAAGAATTTCCTTGAAAGTAGCAAAAATGCTTAATTTTATTAAAATCTTAATTCTCAAAAACACATCTGCTTGATATCCTATATAATAAAACATTAAGTACACTTTATAAAGCACCTCGGTTGCATAAAATGATGGTATCTCAAAGAAAAGCACTGTGCAATTGTTGAATTGCAAGCTGTTTTCATGGAACACCATTTTTACTCCCAAGATCAACAGACAGTAAGTATGGCTTTTCATACTAAGAACTTGGCAGGCATCACTGTCACTTTAAAGAAAACAACTACCAATATTTGTTGGCAAGAATAAAACTTAAGTTTTTAAGAGAAAATTACGATTTGGAAAATTTATCAACCGCCATGAGTTTGTTAAAAGGTTCCCAATATTCAAAAATTTTTCTGATGAGTGGTGAAGTTAATGACTCTTTTTCTTTATATTGTATAATGAATATATAGAAGATCTACATAATTCAGTGAATATTTTCCCAATGACCAGTACATAATTATGCATGAAGAAGTGAAGTATTCTAAGTTCAAGAGAGACTAATGACTATTTAATAATACAAAAAGTTCATGGATACCATATCAGATCCTGCATTGCAACTATTATTAAGAAGCTCTGCACTTGAGGGGTGCCTGGGTGGCTCAGCTGGCTAAGCCTCTGACTCTCGATTTCAGCTCAGGTCATGCGTGCTCTCATGGTTCGTGAGGGGAAGCCCTGCATCGGGCTCTGCGCTGACAGCATGGAGCCTGCTTAGGATTCTCTCCCTCCCTCTCTGTTGCTCTCCCTCAGAAAATAAGTAAGCAAACATTAAAAAATTAATAATAATAAACTATCCATTTGAGATTTAGTAGTATCAAAGAAAATATCCAAATTCATTTGAAAAATAAAATTTTATTGATTTGAAAAAGTTATACATCTTTGTAAGGCCAGATGTTTTTTCATAGATTTCAACTATAAGAATATACTTCAATATGAGAATGCAGAAGGAAGTGTGAAAACCCAGATATACTGTAGTAAAGCCAGAGATAAATAGAAATTTGCAAAGAGGTAAATCAATGCCATTCTTCTCAAGAAAATTTTTTGGAAATTTGGAAAATACATATTTTTCACAAAATATGTTTGTGTTCACATGTTATAGATGGGTTTATATTAAAATGCATTGGTAACATAAAACTTCATAGTTTTAATTTCTGGTGCAGCAAATTGCTAGTATAAAATAAACTGATTCCTTCTTGGCAATACTCGTGCTAATCTTTTTGGCAATCATTTGGGGGAAAAGACCTCTTAAGCCATAACTATGTTCAGACTGTAACAGGATATAAATCTTGTTTTGTTATGTTCATGTTGGAATACACATAGGTATCCAGCAAATTCACACCTAATTGAAGTCATAAATACTCTCATGCAAAAGTTCTACTTTTGATAAAACATATGGAAACCTACTAAATAAAACATGTAAGAGTAACAATAACACATTTTCTGAAACTATATCTCTGTAAATGGACTTTGGTCCAGATACAACCAGTTGATTCAGTAATTTTATTTAAATTTAGTTTCTCTCTCATTCATTCAACAAATATTTACTGATCTATCATTGTTCTTGCCCCTGAACACTGTAATAAAATAAAATCCATTAATATAAAGCATAATATATTATGAAAAATAGGCTCCACAGCCAAGTTCCAGATTGCATCCCATTTCCTATCAAATTCTTTAAGAGCTGTAGGAAAGATGTAATAGCAGCAGCGCTACCGCAACACGCTTCCTTCTCAGGGTGGATTCTCAAAGGTCCTGCATGTCTCTTTAGACTCATCACTTGTGTGAGGTTACATACAGCTGCAACTAAAGTCCTTCCCCACCAACTAAAACATGAAGTTGATCTCATTTTGTAACCTTTATATCTCAGAGAGAATACAATCAAGACTATAAGTAATGGCAGCCTCCTCTACCATATATATGGAAACAAATCATGTAAAACTTTGGCACTACAGAATCGATCCAATCATATACTCTATTAGCTAGACAGGAAATAAAGAGAGCTGGCTAGCTGAGCAACAAATCTGAAATTCTGTATGGTCAGATTTCCAGGATACCTGGTACAAATTTCATACCTGCCCCTGCACTCTGAGGACACAAAAGAACAGAGGAAATGTAGGGAATAGATAGAGGACTAGGGAGTGCAGGCACATCTGTGACTAGTAATGGAAAGTAAGTAAATATTCCATACTCTCTTTGCTACTTGTAACTATATCAATAATTGCTGTGAATACATTTTTAAAAATCCAAAGCATAAGATAATAGAGGTTCTCTACTTCTTGACATCCTTGTATATGTACCCTTTTGCCAGGCATAGAAACCTAAGCCTAGGCAGAACTGCTGTGTAAATACAGCTTCCCTAAATTCTATCATTCTTTTCCCCAGACTAAGCACACCAATACTTAACACTATTCTACCAACAAAACTCTTTGCCTTGACCACTTTTTCCACCTTCCCCCAAGCCCCACCTCTGAGCCCATTGCTCTCCTCAAACATTATTTGCAAGCTAGGTTTTCTACATTAACTCCTCAACCCTCACCACCACCAAATATATTTTCATCACTTAAAGCCAGGTAGACGACAAGCTTAACAATCTGACATAACAAAATGTTAATAAATAACAATGGCTTAGTGTTCTGCTTTCTAAGGAATTTATATACAACAAAGCCACAAATATATCTCTTTAATTCAAGTTTCTCATATTTGAGTAATATCAAGTGCTTTTGAAAATTATAAAAATCATGGGGCGCCTGGGTGGCTCAGTCAGTTAAGCGTCCAACTTCAGCTCAGGTCACGATCTCATGGTTTGTGGGTTCGAGCCCCGTGTCGGGTTCTGTGCTGACAGCTAGCTCAGAACCTGGAGCCTGCTTCAGATTCTGTATCTCCCTCTCTCTCTGACCCTCCCGTGCTCATGCTGCCTCTCTTTCTCTCTCTCAGAAATAAATAAAACATTAAAAAAAGAGAAAATTATAAAAATCATTTCCAAAGTGTCTGATGTCTAATGTAAACTACAGTATTAAAATAAAAACAAATAGCTTTACTTTGCTACACAGTAGTCATTCGGACGATCTAAATATAATCACATGTCTACCAGGCTGGCAAAAACAGAGAATAAAACATAACAATTTTTTAAGAATCATAAAAGGTCAAGGCACAAATGAGCTTAGCAGGGGATGGGGAGCTGAGGGGGAATAGATTACCTACAGGCTGATAAAAGCTAAATGAACACAACATTGTATGTGTAGAGAGGGGTGGGAGAATATTTAAGCTAGAAGGTTCACCCAGTGGTTCTCAAAATGTGTGCACATTAAATCACCTGGAGAGCTTTTAAAAAATCCTGATGTCCATGTGACTTACATCACACTGAGAACACCAGAATTTCTGGAGGTGGGATACAGATGTCAGTATTTTTTGAAGATTCTCAGGTAAATACAATGCATAGCAAAGTTTGGGAACCTCCTGTCTACCCAAATGAAAGCATTTCAATAATATGCAAAATGTGTTAAGAGAAAGAGCTCTTCAGATCACTAAGTACTTTTTAAAGTCCTTGTGACCTCCATATCAGTTTCCTGCCGCAACACTGTACCACAAACCCGGTGGCTTCAACCACAAAAGTACGGTCTCCATTCTGGAGGCTAAAAGTCTGAAACGAACCTAGTGGCAGGGCCACGCTCCTACCAAAGCCTCTGGAGGAGAATCCTTCCTTGCCTCCTGAAGCTTCTGGTAGGTGCTCGAAGGTCTGCAGCAACGTAACACCAGTCCCTGGCTCCATCCCTGCAGGACTGCCTCCGCTCTGTGCCTGTGTCCTCACATGGTGCCCTCCTCTGTGTGTGTGTGTCTGTGTCCACAATTCCTTCTTCTAAGGACACTAGTCACATTGGAATAGGGCCTACCTAATGACCTTATCTTAACAACATCTGCAAAGACCTTTTCTCCAAATAAGGTCACAGTCACAGATACCAGGGGTTACAATCTCAAGGTATCTTTTGGGGAACATAATTCAATCCATAATAGCTCACTCTTAAGAGTCGCCTACTAATCAACTATAAAACTTGGCATCATATGGTTTAATACAGAACTCCAGCTTAGAATTAACTGAAGCATTCTGCACCTTTTCAGAGCCTAAAAGGACATCAGGTTTGAAGGTACTCTAAAGAGAGGATCCATCTTCTGGATCCTCCCCTCAGCAGCTAAGTGACTCCATTACTAAATAGGGAAGGTTAAAAAAAATATATACAAACTATCCTCAAGCTAGTTTCCTCTGGCCCTGGCTGCCAAACTTCTATTTCAAGACACTCTTAGCAAAGTCCAAAATTTTCAGTCTAGCAATATAGTCCCTTCCAGAATAGCAACCTAAAGTTCTACCTTATATTCCTTCCCACACTCTTACAAACCTGCCTGCACTGTGAAACCGTGTCACTGGATTAAATACACACACATATATTCATTCAAATGACCAAATGTCTATTTTTCATATATATTTGATCTTAGTCCTTGGTTCCTGACTCACAATTCCCCAAACCCTTGGAACTTCACACTTGTTGAGAGTGAAAAAGATGTCTTTTGTTATGCTGACGACGTGACTTTGGGACCACACCTAAGGATGGGGGCTAGTTGCCAGCAAAACCAACCTTGTGATGAGAGGGCTGGGGCCTTTCAGTTCCAAACATGCCCAATGCTGGGGAAGGGAGAGGGCCTGGAGTCTGAAGCAATCCCCAATGATTTAATCGTGCCTGTGTAATGAAGCCTCCATAAAACCCCAAAAGGACAGCGCTCAGAGAGCTTCCAGGTTGGCAAGCATGTGGAGATGTAGGGGTGGCGTGGGGGGTGGGGGGGGGGGGCTGGCCTGACTGGAGAGGACAAGGAAGCTCTGGCCTTTCCCCACTTGTTACCCTGATGCATCTCTTTCATCTGGCCGTTCCTGAGTTATAACCTTTCATAATAAACCAATGATCTAGTATGTAAAATGTTCACAGTTTCATCGGCTGCCCTAGCAAATTAACTGAACCCAAAGAGGCCCGCTGATTTACAGCCAGCTGGTCAGAAGCACAAGTAACAACTGGCATCCAAAGAGGATGGGGCCAATCTTACTAGGATTGAACCCTGAACCAGTGGAATCTGATACTACCTCTGGTAGACAGTAGCAAAATTGAATTCTCAGATACCCTCCTGGTATATCAATTCTCAGGGTAGCTGTTGGGGGGAAGGGAGGAGAGGAACCCCACCCCACATTAAAAACTGATTCTCAGAACATCAACAAAAGAGCCTGCCATTAATAAAGAACCACAAACTAGGTGGACTTACAACAAAAATTATTGCCTCATAGTTCTGGAGTCAGAGGCCCAGAACCACAGTGCTGGCAGGGCCATGCTCCTGAAGGTGCTAAGGAAGGCTCTTTTCCAGGCTGTCCTCCTAGCCTCTTTGTCTTATGGATGCATTACTCTAGCCACCTCACCATGTCTCCCACTAAGGGTCTTCATACTCTTTTCTCTATGTGTCTATGTCCAAACTTCCTTTTTATAAGGACACCAGTCATACTGGAGTAGAGCATACCATAATGGCCTCATCTTAACTTAATTACCTCTGTAAAAACCCTATTTCTAAATAAATTTATATTCTGAGGTACTGAAGTTTGGACTCCAGCATTATAAATTTTGGAGGAAACAATTCAAACCATAACAGTCATTAAGCTGAGAAAGCCCGGGATTAATAAATACAGATACCATCATTTTAACCCTCCAAAAAGTGCAGATGACAGGTAGATTAGGGCTGACAAAAGCCTTTTCTTCCAGGACCTCATCAATTATCTCCCTACCATATCCTTTCAAATAGATAATCCATTTATTTCTAGATAATCCATTTAAAACAGAATTTAGGGGCACCTGGGTGGCTCAGTAAGTTAAGCGTCCAACTCGATTTCAGCTCAGGTCATGGTCTCAGGGTTCGTGAGTTCAAGCCCTGCATCGGGCTCTGTGGTAACATGTGGAGGCTACTTGGGATTCTTTTTCTCCCTCTCTCTCTGCCCCTCCCATTAGCATTAGCTCTCTTGCTTTCTCTTTCTCTCTCTCTCAAAAATAAAACGTGAAAAAAAATTTTAAAACACAGAATTCAAAACAATACTAATTATGGTGATTATAATGGCATCAACATACAAGTATCAACTTAAGTGACTATGGGATCAAGTATACTGCTGTTCCGAATTGAAATCAATCTTTTCTTCCCGTAATTGAGGTATTTATCCCTAGCCCAACAATCTGGACCGTGGCCATGTGACCTGCGTTGGCCAACGGAAATTGAGTAGATGTGATAACATGGCACATCCAAACAATCACAATTTCATAGGTATTACACTTGTCTGCCAGCTCTGTTGCCACAAGAATGAGCAAGTCCTATACGTGGGGCCTGCTCCAAGAGCCTGGATCCCCAAATAAGGCCAAGAACAGAGGCACAGCCAACCAATATTCTCTGCATTTAAGATATACAGAAAATATCTTTTTTAAGTTTATTTGTCTTGAGAGAAGGAGAGAACATGCAGGCAGCAAAGGGGCAAAAGGAGGGAGGGAGGGAAAGAAGAGGCAGAGGGGGAGACTCCACACTGTCATTTCGGAGCCTGCTGCAGGGCTCAAACTCACAAACCCTGAGATCATGACCTCAGCCAATATCAAGAGTCAGACGCTTTAAGTAAGCCACACAGGTACCCCGAACATAAATATTTTTTAAAACTAGTGAAAGCAAACTGTAAAGCAATATTTTGACTACATATATCCCTAGAAACAAAAAAGAATCACAAAAAACTTTTACACCTCTCTCAGTATGGATGCCTGGGTAGCTCAGTCGGTTGGGCGGCTGACTTCAGCTCAGGTCATGATCTCACAACTCTTAAGATTTTTGTGTTTGAGCCCCTCATTGGGCTCTGTGCTGACAGCTCAGAGCATGGAACCTGCTTCTGATTCTGTCTCCCTCTCTTTCTGCCCCTCTCCTGCTCTCCTTCTCTCTCTCAAAAATATTAAAAATTAAAAAAAATAATTATTAAAGTGCTCTCAGTAGTCTTCAAACCAAAATTTTCATAAAGAAAAAATTACATGCAAATACAGAAGCAGTACAAATTGTTTTGTCTTCTCTTCATAGTATGGTACTGTACTCCTCAAGCTGGCTATACCT
Source organism: Hyaena hyaena (assembly GCF_003009895.1). NCBI lineage: Eukaryota > Metazoa > Chordata > Mammalia > Carnivora > Hyaenidae > Hyaena > Hyaena hyaena. The sequence continues at coordinate 709,653 of NW_024081302.1, read as the reverse complement.
GGAGGACATACAGCAACATGCTAGAGAGTAGAAGTGATAAAGAAGGTGAATGTGTCACATTATCCAAGAGAATAATCTTTCTTGATGGCAAATAAGTTTGATCAACTTTACTTTTATGACAAAACTCATATTTGATGGAACTGAACTCAACTTAATTTTTTTATTATTATAAAAAATGTTTATTTATTTTTTTTTGTTTTTAATTTTTGAGAGAGAGAGACAGAGAAGAGACCAAGCATGAGCAGGGGAAGGGCAGATAGAGACACAAGAGAATCTGAAGCAGGCTCCCGGCTCTGAGCTGTCAGCACAGAGCCCAACATGGGGTTTGAACCTACACACCATGAGATTATGACCTGAGCCAAAGTGGGATGCTTACTCATTAACCAACTGAGCCACCCAGGCACTCCTAAAATTATTTTAATATTTATAATACACAAATATTTTTTTCAGTAAAATTCACAATACAAGCTTTAAAACCCTATAATCTTACAAATGAATTAAAATATAACTAGGGACTCATGATTTTTCTCTTACTAAAAATATGTATTTGTTAGCTTTAAAAAAGCCATTAATGACAACCTCAAACTAAAAAGCACTCTATACTTGGATTACAGTCCCTAAATAAACACTTTCCACTACAAGGAGTCAGACCCCTTACAGGAATGACCCATTTCAAAGCTAAAGGGAGAATCCTGGGACATCTTGTCATGAAAGAAAGCAAGGAGGCCACCAAAGGCTTCTGGCACCATAGCAAAAGGAAACAGAATTAGATAATTAAACCACCTCAGAAACAGATATAAAAGTTAAAAATAAAATCCACATCACTGGTCACCTTGAGAGCTTACTGGAATACCACCAATTAACTACTCTAAAAATTGGTAACTAAAACAATCAAGCACATACTTTGTCTTTCTTGTGCCAGATCTACTTCAGAATACCACAATACTTGACTAGGAACAGTCCTTCACAAAATTCCAGCGAAATCAATGCAAAAACAATGATATAATTAGAAAATAATCATTTTATATACCTAAGAAAATGATGAATCTAAACAAAAATACTGAATAGTGCCAAGCCCATTAGAGAAAAGTCTGATGTGCGAATGTGTAATCGGTGGATGAGCCTAACAGCAGCTGAACCAACTATTCAACATCAGCATCACTAAAAGTGAGACAACCAGATGATTTAAGCCTCACATGGTGTGATGCAAATGGAAGAAAAAGGAAGATATTATGATCAAAGAATTAAAAGTGAATTTAATCAGGTCTCTACTACATTAAAGAAATTAACAGGGTAACAGTGAAATATGTTAGCACTACCACAAAGATAGAGAACCGAATTCAGAATACAGGAAATTCAACCAGACAAATCAATCACTTTCCTCTATCAATAAGCGGAAGAAACTTAAATTTAGCAAACCAAAAGCAGTATGTAGACCTTATTTGGATTCTCACTAAAACTAACCATCCGAAAAGGTCATTTGGGAGATAAAAGAAAAAAATTAATTACCTTTACCTCTTCCAGTTTCTCATAAGGCTTGTATCTTTTCTGGACCACTGTAATACATGAAGCCTAACCTTTTTCCTATATGCACGGAAAGGGCAGGGGAAACTAACAATGAGGGCAGTGAGTACAGAGACAATACAATAGCTGTTACTGCACAGGCAACATGTATCCTAGTAATCTTCTAATCCTTATTTTGTTTAAAGATTAAGATCCTATTTGAAAACAATATTTGGGCTTGACTCTGTTCTGGAAAGTAACTCCAGAGAAGAGGACTCTCTAGTAGTTCATCTAGACATAATTCAAGGGTTTTCATCAGAAATATTTATCATCAAACTGCTGATCAATTTACTGTTTCTCAAGTACAGGCACTAAATATAAACAGCCTCCTTCCTTCAATATAATGCAAATGCATATATACTAAGTGTTCAAATAAGTAGTTTTAAAGAAACAAAACTCTTAGGCAGAATAATGAGAGTGAGTGAATGTTTTTCTTCTCCTTTGCACTCAACCTCACCTCCTTCTTGGAGAGGAAAAGGTGTTTAGAGAGGTAAGAGGAAACTATACACCCATAGACATCAACTTCAGAATCCGTTTGATTTACTCCAAAAATATTAAGAAATTAGTAGTGGGGTGCCTGGGTGGCTCAGCCGGTTAAGTGTTTGATTCTTGATTTCAGTTCAGGTCACGATCTCACAGTTCTTGGGATCAAGCCCCGCATAGGGTTCTGCATTGACAATGTGGTGGAGCCTGCTCGGGATTCTCTCTTTCTGTCTCTGTCTCTGCCCCTCTCCCACTTACACTTTCAAAATAAATTTTTAAAAAACATTAAAAAATAAAAAGCATATTGTGTTGAAACTAAAGACTGTTAGAACTAAAGGAATGTTCCTTTTCCTTCTATTATATAGTAGTAATGGGTTCACCTTTTTTCGTCCCTGCTATTATTAGTGGGAAAAGACTTTCAGGAGGATACTTACAAACAACAAACAAGAAGTAGTCAGAGGTAACAGCAACAAATGAAAGCATTCATTTCAAAATTAATGTTTTTGTTTATATAGAACACTACTCTAAAGAAATAATACTGGATCATTCAATGGGTGGTACAGATTAAGATTTTTCAAATATTCTAGGAATGACAACTTATGTTCATTTTTTAAAACTGCAAGCTACAAGAAAGTAGGCACTTGATCCTTGTTCTTCACTACTGTACTTGTGCCTGAAATATAGCCTGATTCACAAAAGGCACTCAATTTGTTAGAAAACAGTAAAGTTCTTTCTTTATACCAGTCAGCAAGCAGTGCTTTCGAAGACCAGAAAGATCTTCTTCAATAACTAACATTCAGTGTTCCTTCTCATCCATTCCCACTTTGATCTCCATTACCTCCACAAAATCAGTAACTTGTATCTCCACTTCTTTTTGGCCAGACACTGAATATGAAGAAAGAAAAAGGCCCCCCCACACTCACGTCTAGGCCACCAGTGGTTCTTGCTGTATGGTTCTTCAGGGTGATCTATCAAATTCACCTGTGGCAGCTCTTTCAAAGGAATGTCATAAACTTCATGACAACCCTAAAAAGTCCTCAGTTTCAACAAATCAGAGGTACTGCCCAGGCATGTATATTTTAACACGTTTCTCAGTAACGCCAACCATGACTTTTATATCATGCCACATAACTTCAAAAACTTCTCTACCTTTACATCCCATCTCTCTCTCTCTCTCTCTCTCTCTCTCTCTAACTGAACAGATTTTCATGGTCATCTTAAATTACTCATACTTCTCAGCATCCTTCAATCCATCATCATACCTCCAGGATCACATATATTTTCCTCCATTTTGATGCAAATATCCTGCTCTGACATTTCAACAACAAATGCTATTATAATCCTGACATTCAGCTCAAGCAGTCTTGCCAATTCCCACTCAAGCTCTGTCACTTATCTAAACTCCAAACCATAATAGGTATCTAACATCATTTTGCCCCTCTAAGTCATTTGGCAATCATTTTATTATGTTTTTAATTTCCTTATCAACTTTTCCATCATGGATTTTAAAAAATTTTAAACATCCTTCAAAGACCCCATCTCACCAAAAGCCCCTCAAATCTCAGGTGGCTTCACTTCTTCAGTAAAAGTTATGAGTACCTCCCTTGACTTTTTGCTTACTTCAAAATCTTTATTATTTGTAGTAGTAAAAAAAAAAAAAAATACAAAACAAAAATTTTATCATAGAATCTGTTGGGTCTTCTATGATATACTATTGTATCATTAGCAAAATTACTAGACATTTTTAAGGTTTATTAATTTATTTTAAGAGAGAAAGCACAAGTGTGCATGTAAGTATGGGTGAGGGGGGGAGAGAGAGAGGGAGAGAGAGAGGGAGAGAGGGGGAGGGGGGAGGGAGAGAGGCAGAGAGGGAGTGGGGGAGGGAGAGAGGCAGAGAGGGAGAGAGAGAATCCCAAGCAGGCTCTGTGCTGACTTGGATGTTTAACCAAATGAGGCACCAAGGCACCCATACTAGCCTTTGTTTAGGGAGTTTTAATACAGTAGCTTTTCCTGGCTCCAATAATAAGTACCTATAAACAAAGATAAGAAAATAAATATTCCAAAACCAAATAAAACTATTTTAAATGTCTACTGGATGTATACAACTAAACACAGTATTCTATTGAAAGATACAAAGGTCTGAGCAATGGAAAAGGATGGAGGATAGACACTGTGTTACCACAAGTGACTATTCCTCTGCAAGAATATAAAAGTGGGCACACATGTTTTACAATAGACAAAAATAAATTCCAGGTAGATTTAAAATTTATAAATTTTAATTTTTTAAAATTTCTTTTGAGAGTGCACACATGCATGCACACAAGCAAGCTGGGGTGGGCAGAAGAGAGAGCGAGAAAGAGAGGATCCCAAGCAGGCTCCATGCTGTCAGCACAAAGCCCAAAGAGGGGGCTCCATTTCACGAACTGTGGCATCATGACCTGAGCTGAAACAGAGTCAGATGCTCAACTGACTGAGGCGCCTAAGCACTCCAGATATTTTAAATAAATGTATGCATGCATGTACCTATACATACCTCTTAACGAAACACTGAGGCTACACATCCAATCGAGAGAGCAAAATAAAATTTTTTAACCAAAACTGGAAACTCAAAAACTGTACAAGAAAACATAGCTATACCTGAGTACATGAAGATTTACTAGTTAAAAAGGAAATACATATCAAAGTAGCAAGGAGTAAAATTACACTTGCTAAAATTGGTAGATATTTAAAAGATCTAGATGCCTATTTCAGACAGTAATGTCAGGAAAGGTTTTCCCCTATGCCTACAAGTGGAAATGAGAAGCAGCCTTTTGGAAAATAATCTGTCAACTTCTATTACAAGTCTAAGTATCATGAACTGTAAGAACTTGACAGTTTGTTGTTTTTAAAATGGTCATGCACTTCATCGAATACATGCACCTTACAACCTAAAGGAATAAGGAGATTTCTTAATGTTTATTTATTTGAGTAGGGAGTGCAGATAGGGAGACAGAAGCTCTGAAGCAGGCTCCATATGGACAATAGAGAACCTGATGTGGGGCTTGAACCACTAACTGCAAGATCACAACCTGAGCCAAAGTCAGATGCTTAATGGCCACGCAGGTGCCTCATAATGTTGAGAAATAAAGCACAAGTTCCTAAGAATATTTATTTTAGGAACATTGTTTTATAGTGGCAAAAAAGTAAAAACAAAGAAATAAAGTAACTATCCATTAAAAAGGGGTACCAAAACAAGACTGTGGTACACTCATAATATTCATGGATTATAGAGTCATGAAAAATAATTAACTGATAAAGGAACAAAAGGAAAGAGTGTACTCTTTGGTACATAATGTAAACAATAACATTTACACATTTAAGTATAATGTATAAAAGAGGAAAACTATCTTTATTATTGTTAAAAGTTTACTTTTGAACTTAAAACACTTTGTTACAAATCACCTCCAAATGCAGTGGGTTTTCATACTCCTTGATCTCCAACTTGTGGCCATTTTTCAGCATTTAAGAATAAAATGAGAACAATCTTTGAACTTCCATTAGTTGTCTCCCTGATTCTGCCCTGTCTCCTATCCTTCTCTCACTTTTCTTTCTGCCCTAACATGTGTACAGCTTACTTCTTTTTAGCCTTCTGGTCTTTAGTCTATAACTCTCCCAACTAAGGATCTCAGCCAGTCTAAAGATTTACAAAGCTACCATCTTCTCTTTTTATGTGCCACTCCACATATCCAGATCTTTGCCCTTAAGCATTCTAATTCTAGCTGACTAATGCACAAATCTATTTATATGCCTTTTCAGAATCTCATAATTCAGTATCATCCAAGGCAATTTATGTCCTTTTCTACCAGATTTGTTTCTCCTCTTGTTCGTAACTGTCACTGATTCTACTGTTCATTGCACTTTAAACTTTAGTATCAGAGGCGCCTGAGTGGCTCAGTCAGTTGAGCAAGCAACTCTTGATTTTGGCTCAGGTCATGATCCCAAGGTCGTGGGATCAAGCTGCACATCAGGCTCTACAGTGAGCGTGGAGCCTGCTTAAGATTCTTTCTCCTGTTACCAGCACCCCCCAACTCATTCTCTCTAAAAATAAATAAACTTTAGTATCATATTGGATATAACTTCATATCTCTGCTTTTACCTGCAATCTTATAGATTCTATCTTCTTTTACCCGTACAGCACCACATTCAGCCATGCCTTTCTTTTTTACAGTACTTGTCGCCTGTACTACAATAGTCTCAGAGTCTTCTAGGTCTCTTCCTATTATCTTTGGACACCAAGGCATAAAACGTGACCCATTAGACCATATACATCTACTGCTACCTAGTAACTTCCACATCTCACTCTAAACTGACTAGCCAGGCATTTAAGTTTCCCATTCTATGATCCCAAAGTATCTATCCAGCCGTACAATACCTTTTTTGAATGTACTTTACCCATAAGGTGCATATATTCAGGTGTATTATTTAAAACCCCTGCATTTTTAGTTCTTTGTTCCAACTACAAGTGCTGAAATTCTTCTTCAAATGTCATCTCTTTATGAAAGCCTATTCAAATGCCAACATCACAGTTGCTTTTGTTTTTTTGTTTTGTCTTGTTTTTACTCTTCTGAAAACCTGGCAGTAGTAGATTATTAGACTAGAAATCAGAATGTTGATGTCTTCTTTCAAATGCTATTGCTTTTGACATTCGGACACTAAATCAAACCCCTGAACCTGCTTCTTTTTCTGTAAAACACAAATAAAATTAACCTACACACCTCACAGGTAGGTATGAATGTATGGAAAACCAATTATAATTTAAATGCTAATGCCGTCATTATATTACCTTTTCTTACACATATTTGCTTTTTCAACCACAAATTATAAACATTTATTTTCTTTAAAGTTTACTGATTCATTTTGAGAGAGAGGGAGAGAGTGTTACTGGAAGAGGGGCAGAGAAAGAGAGAGAGAGAGAAAGAGAGAGAGAGAGAGAGACAGAATCTGAAGCAAGCTCCACACTTTCAGCACAGAGCCCAATGGAGGGCTTGAACTCCTGAACTGTGAGAACATGACCTGAGCTGAAATCAAGAGTCAGATGTTTAACTGACTGAGACACCCGGGTGCTCCACAAATTATAAGTATTTAAAAGTCTATACTTCATATCTAGAACCTAACACATAGTAGCAATTCAAATGTATTTTTTAAAAAATAGTTCGCAAGTCATAAAATAGAGCTCTCCCACTCCAGCATAAGAAATATAATATACACACAATCGTATAATATAATTATGCATTGATTTTTAAAAGAAAATCTACAACCCTTCTTCCCGCAGATAAGTTTTCAGGAAAACTACTGTCACATGACATTTCTACAACTCTGATGTAGTTCACCTGAAACCCAATTAGTTATCTGGCAGGTGGACAGGGCTCTTTAAAATGGCTGATAAATAACTAAATAGTTGAAGAATGCCAAAACCTTTACAATATATAAGTGATATAAAGTATCTGCGTGACCGTGCTAGTGGTATCTTGTCCATTCCAACAAATTTAACCAGCATTCACAATTGAGCTCTAATGCTTTAGTTTGCCCTAAAATTGTAAAGGTTGATAGCACAGTTATTCCAGTGACATAAGACAACAGATTAAAAAAATAAATAAATATACAAGAGAAACAGGTTAATTTTCGTTAAGCTGAAACATTTTGGGTTTTTCCTACTCTTTCACAAAAGCAAAACTGATGCTGGCCAATGTTCATAAAAATTCAAAATAATATGGAAAGTGGAGTAAAAACACTTTGGTCTTACAGAAACCTGTGAATCATAAACTTACTATGAGAACTTAAAAGTCCTTGAGGTACCCTTGAAAACCATGTTAAGCTTAAACCAGAAAACAAGAAACTACCAAAAAGTATAGAGTCTTGTCTAAAGGACACAAGAATCAACTTGAACAAGCACTCACTAGCCAAAAATGGAACAATCTGAACGTCAATGCAAAAAGTCAAACTCAAAACTCTAAAATGCAAATATGCTTATCTAAATCCATGAGTTCACAGGATAAACCACTGTTATTACAATTATGTAACATAACACCACTGGTTAATATTTCTTGGCATTTTTTGGCATTTTATTATTTCACAAAAAAATTGCTCTCATATCACAACTGCTCTTAGATGTCATATCCATGCTCTTGCACATACTTGTAATTCATTTTTAAATCTAAATTTAAAACTCTACAAAATCATCCCTGTCATAAATTTTAACTTACTGTTGCTATAGTGCCTGGTAAAGCCACAGGGGTTACTGATAAGAAATCTTACTAAGAGTTTAAGTCTTAAAAATAATGGTTGAATGCCAAGAAGTAGCAGCAAAATAAAGTAACTGGGCTATATTATGGATTAAGACAGGTATGGGTAAAAAAGGAGAGTGAGTTATACAGGAATGATGACTAGCAGTTGATCAGAGCAGCAAATCACTGTGTTTTAAAAAAAAAAAAAAAAAAAGCTCACCCTGTATGTGATGTTGCTGAGTCCCATAAATAAACATCAGGCAGCATGATGTAACAGAAAGAGTCCTGGACTGAGTGAGGGGACCTCTGTTCTAGTCCAAGGCCTCAGTTCCTCATCTGTAAAATGAGGGTGCTGAATTAGATATCTGAGAGGGCTCCTCTAGCTTCAACAACGAGGGATTCTATGGACATATTCCGAAAGAAGCAATAAAACGTAGGATTTTTGTTAACAGTTAAGTTTAACTGTTAAGAGTGGAAACAGCAGGTAGGACCAGAGATGAAAACAATTTTCATAAAATTTTAACCTTCAAAAGCAATTATAAACTTATAACTGCTACAGAGGTTTTTACAATATGCCTGCTTTAGGAGCAAAATCATCTAAACTAGATTAGTAATGAGTGACCAAATTATGACCTGAAAAAAACCTATTCGCCTTTAGCCAATCAGATTGCCCAAGTAAATCTAGAAACAATGCAGAAACACCTTTGGGCTAATGATTATGCTAAGTGGTAAAAGTACCTCATAAGTGTCCCCAATTAAGTAACTGAACAGAAAGAAAGAGAACAAGAAAAATGATTAAAGTAATTTATTAAATTAAATTAATTTATTAAAATTAAGTTTAATTTTAATAAACAATAAAACAATAATTTTGTTTGTGATATCCTTCTTTGTTAATGAATATATTTTCCCTAAGCATTATTTTTTTTTCTGTCTAGCTCTCAAAATAGAACATGGCTTCTCCTTCTCACAACGCTTATTGAAATAAACCATTTTCCCCGCAATGACACACAGAAACATTTCAAGAGTGTCTTTAAGTTTTCTACACTGAAAGAAATCAAGCTACTACCAGTAACAATAAAAGAAAGGCTCTGGTGGCTCAAAATCTTAGTGGTTTTCTAACTGCAGTTACCTAAATAACATTAGTTGCCTAGTCCTAGCATATTCTTCTGGGCCTAATAAACAGAATACTAAATTTTAAGTTCATAGATCAGCTGCCGTTCTACTTTATTATTATTATTTGCTTATGTTGATACTATAGTTCTTACCTGGCAGACTTAAAACTCCAGGGAGAGAACCAATAAACATACCTCTATAATCAAGAATATATCAAAACTCTACTATTTTAAAGAATGACTCTGTATCTTTTAAAGGATGTAAAGACATGATGAAATATTCAGTGAAAAAAAACTTGAGTTTTTAAAGCTTGTTTTATGCAAATTACCTAAAGTGATTATAAAAGAAATGACATACACCCAATTCCATTAATTATTCATTTGAGCATTTCACCTTGGCAATATATTGCCTAATAAGTTATTCAGAATCACTAATAAAATTTCTCTCTGGTTGGCAGAAACAAAGGCAAAAATAAAGCAGTCTCGATGATAATGAAATTTGTTCTTGGCTAGTCTTAAAAATGGTGGTGATGTCCATATGTCTTTGAGATAAAAATCTGTGAAACAAAACTTTCCTTTACACTGAATTTATTTTCTATTTTAATTTAGATATTTTGATTTACAATCCTAATGAGCTGATTAAAACAACCTTACACTTAATGGCAAACAACAGAAATCAGGATATGCAAAGCATACTTTAGGGCTCTATTTTGAGCATAAGCTGTTTTCAGCAATTTTCTCCATCTACCTTACTGCCCTCCAAGACTTTTTCAGAGAGACTTAAAACATTAAACTTATTTACTGACAATATTATTACTACTAATGATATAATGATAAAATACCATAAGCCATATTGGTTTTAGCCAATGTTATACAGCTGTAAATTAACTCCTGCAAAAACTCAAGACTGACTGAACCACTGTCTTGAGCAAGATATTCTCCTCTAGGAAGGATTGGCACCAAGATCAGCAGCTAAAGGAGAATCTGAAATTTAAATAACTAGTTGATATCACACATGAAGCCCACTGGATTGTTCCTCACTAAATTTCTTTGTAGAACATAAAAAGGCAAAATTTGCTCAAAGACCAAAATACCTCATTTAGATATCAACAGCACAGAATTCTTGGAACAATATAAATGGCTATAACTGGGCACAAAACAGCAGCACATTTGCTTTGAAAAAGTTCAAATATCTAGAAATGGGAATTCTTTTTATATTATTGCAATACAATTGGAGAAAAAGACAAAAGACCAAAATTAAGTCCAAATCTGACTATTTTGATCGCTAATATGAAACTCTGTAACATAATTTCATATATAACACAATTTCATATAACTTTCATTTTCTAAAATATATCTAATAACTACTTAGTTTTGTTGGAAATTCTCTTTTTAGGACTGGGGAAGAAAACAAATGCCAGGAAAGAAGAAACTGAGCTGATCAAATTAATGGTTAAAAATCCCACATCTCGGGGCACCTGGTGGCTCAGTTAAGCATCTGACTTCAGCTCAGGTCATGATCTACTGCTCATGGGTTTGAGCCTCCTGTCCAGTTCTGTGCAGATGGCTCAGAGCCTGGAGCCTGCTTGGGATTGTCTCCCTCTCTTCCCCTTCCCTGCTTGTACTCTGTCTCTGTCTCTCTCTCTCAAATATAAATAAAAACATCAAAAAAATTTTTAATCTCATAATTACATTTTATATTTTAATATTAATGGTTTTACTTTTCTCTCATCCTCACCTACTTATAATTTATTCTGATACACATATTTTGAAAATCTAGCCTTTCAGAATAGATTTCCTAACAGTAAATAAACTGAGGATAAAAAATAAATTAGTATTTTATAAGCATTTTACTTAATATTGTGCTGAAGTCGGATGGTTAACCAACTGAGCTACCCAGGCACCCCGTGGTTATTATATTTTATTAGCACTACACTTCTCTGTAAAAACTTTATAGAAGAACCACAAAATTTTGCAATAATGATCATCTGCTTTTCAACCTAATAAGTCATTAACATACTATTACCATATTCCTAAAATAGAGATTTTTAAGAAACAAATTCTAATTCAGTCTAATAACTCTAGCATAAAAATCATACAGCATTCCTCTTGATAAGTAAATACAATTGCACTTAAGAGGATGTGCTCTAAGTCAAACTTCATAAATGACAACTGGTCAATTTAAAAAATAGAATCAATAATTGCCTCTAATAGTATTTTCAAAAAAATATTCAAAATAAGCAACCCCAGCAATTCCATCTCCCATTCATCATACTTGACTCTAAGCATACTCTAATTATGTATCCATCCCCTCAGAATTTATGTATTATAAATGATCTTAATAAGCCTTTGCTATATCATTTTGAAGTAATCAAATTATTTGTATGGGTATGTTTGCCTTCTTATACTTTTATTGTTTATATTTCTGTATCTTTCTGCTTCCTATAAAGGTCAGAGCTCAGAAGGCAAAAAAATGTCACTCAAAATTTTAAAGTATCTCCAAATTTTAAAAATATCAATTTTGATGAAAGCTACTAACAGCAAACTATTTTTAAAAATTTTTTTAATGTTTATTTAGTTTTGAGAGACGGAGAGAAACAGAGAATGAACAGGGGAGGGACAGAGAGAGAGGGAGATACAGCATCTGAAGAAGACTCCAGGCTCTGAGCTGTCAGCACAGAGCCTGATGCAGGGCTCGAACCCATGAACCACCAAATCATGACCCAAGTCAAAGTCACATGCTTAACCAACTGAGCCACCCAGTTGCCCCTAACAGCAACCTATTAAACAGGAAAGTGGTTTAGAAAAATACTACTTACTAGGATTTTTAAAACATTTTATTGTGGAAATTTTCAAACATACAGATAAAAACTTAAAACTGTATAGAAAATATTCACACAGCCACCACCAAGACTTTAGAATTAATACTTCCTTGCATTTGTCTTATCATTCTCTTCAAGCTATCTTAACTTCTGAAGCATTTCAAAATACGTTGCAGATCAGTACACTTTCCCCATATACACTCAGCTTCTCTATCATTAATTATAGTAAAGTATTTAATAATGTTTCTTTCAAAGAAAAAATTTACAAAACACAACAGATACAGGCTTACCATTCAATGATATACTCAAGTAACCCAAATCCCTAACACGATACAGGGTTATTACCGTCACCCTAGAAAATTACCCCATGCCCATTCCCACTTAATCCCTGTTCCCAACACCCATGCATCCATTTCTAAGCCCTGCCAACCAGCTTTAAAGAAAAAAAAAATTAGTTTTGTTTGCCCTACCCAACACAGAATACGTAAGTTTGTCTGTTTGGGTGACATCACAGAGATGGAATCATAATTATACACTAGACACTAGTTTTATGTAAGGCTATGTTCACTAAGCATTATGTTTTGGAGATTAATCCAAGTTGATGCAGGTATCAATACTTTGTTCCTTTCTATTGCTCAGTAGTACTGTGTTATATATACACAGCAGTTTATCTATTTTCTTGTTGACAGACATCTGAACTGTTTCCAGTTTAGGGGTCAGCCACATATTTGGCAGAGTTTATACATAGAATCTGGTATTCCACCACTGTGGTTCTTTCTTTTCCGGAATTTCCTCCCTCTTCCTCCATCTGGACTGCCATCACCCTGCAGCTGCTGGGGTATTTCTGAATTTGATCTCCTTCCTCAAGCCAGTAAGACTGCAAACAAGCCAAGAGGAGTCTGCCTGAAGCAAAACACCATCAACATTAGAAACTCACCCAAGGCCATTCCCTTTAAGAAACCACTGCAGTCCAATTTCTACTTGCTCTTGTTTGCTCTACAGTGTCCTCATGTTTTTTATATATTGCCCAGAGATTGTAGTCACAATTTGTGGGAGGATTTGTTCAGTAGGATCTCCATTTTTAAAATTATAATTCCCCTATTTTTCTACTTCAAAAAAATTATAATCGACAAATCTCTTTTCGGCTTTTCTTTTTCTCCTAAGAGCTTGACTGATCCAGTCTCCTTCTATCCAAAGAGCTAAACTAAACCAAGAAAAGGCCTCTGGGAGCTACAGATTATGAGAGCTGGAGGAGAGAATCCTGTAATTCTGTACATGAACCAATACAGGTCCCAGAGGCATGCCAACACATGTATGAAGAACACACCCAAAGAAGCTAAGGTTTTGAGACCTTTTGATAGAAGTCACTCTTCAGGTCCCACACTAACCCTGAGTGGTTCATGTAAGGAGCAGAATGAAAGCAGCAGGACAAAGGCTTTGAAAACTGAACTGGTGCTGGAGCTGACAAGGCCCAGGACACAAACACTGAGAACTTGCGGTTCTCATGAACCTAACCATGCTCATCACCTGCTTTCATTAAAAAAATAAAGTCAACATTTCCCTGAGAAGATACAAATTTATTTTACCTACACAGAATCAGGAAAATCTGACCAATTCTCAAAGAAAAAGACCAGAAGAGATGCCAATCTTGAGATTATCCAGATGTGAGAATTATCAAACAAAAATGTTAAGGCAGCTATTTTCATCCATCCTCCCCAGGGTAAAAGTATACACTTATAAAGACAGGAAACACAGAAGTTCTCAGAAGTACAAAGTAAAAAGAACCAAATGTAAACTTAACAAGTGGGAAAATTTTAGGGGAAAAATGATTTGACAAGTTTAGACAAAGGAAAGTAAATACTGAATAACGGATTCCCCAAATAAGAAAATAACACAAATAGATAAGAAATAAATCTAATCTTAATAAAAGAAAATTTTCCTGACATTTTGCATCTTTAGCACTGAATAGTAATGGGGGGCAGGGGGAACCATCAACGCAAAACCTAGAGATCTCTAACTAAAATGCTTTCATCCTTATTCTATCTCCTCCTGGGTGCCTCTGAAAGCTCTCATGATTCATCTTTGAAAAATACTCTATCATTTGTAGGATATACAATTTTTAAGAATGCTGGACTGCAAGTGAAGACCTCTGATTCCAGTCTTGGTTCTCTAACTATGACAAAATACGTAAAGTGGCATCACTCCTCTAGGCTCTAATTCCTTCTTTTTAAAAGCAGGACCTACTTAGTGAGTGAGGACAACTTATTTAGCTTTATAATATAGAAGGATTGTTAGAGTAGGCAGTTAGTTAGGTTCTAACAGGATACCTAGAAGCCAGCAACCCGGAAGTCATCTCTGGCTATGGGGAAAGTCAGAGGCCTGGCGGGCAGCAAGCACTCTACATCAAGCCTCATCAAACTGGACAGGCGGAAGACAGCAGATGCTATGACAGAAAAACCCGACCAAATCAAGAAGAAAACTCTAAACACCCTGCATCCCTGACCCAGGTAATGAATATTCCACCCCCAGTTAACAGCCCCTTAACAGCCCTCAGTAAAAGACAGAGGCCCAATCCCCATGTGCTCCAACTTCCCTCACCCTAGCTCACATCTCCAAACTGTACTTTCACTCTAATAAACTTCCTCGCTTCTGTGAGCTTCTGTCACAGTGTCATGCATCTGTCCTTGAATTCTTTCTTGTGACAAGACCAGGAACTTCTGGTGACACCTACTGGACAGGCTGGGTCTCCCCCAGTTCACCTGGCAACACTATGATCTAATTTTAGGAATGCTCTGAGGGTCACGCCTGTTTCCTCAGATCTTAGCATTAGCCAAGTTCTTCACTGCTCTCATTACTTGTTTCTGACACATAAGGAGAACCTATGGTCAGGTAGCTGTGACTGGTAAGTTCTAGGGCAACCCAGTTAACAGATATACAAGGCAAGCCACAATGCACACCACATTATGTAATTCTAAATTTTCTAGGAGCCACATGGAAAATTTAAGGAGAAACAGGTGGCAGTTATTCTAATAATATATTTAATTTAACCCAATATATATAACCAAAATGTGATCATTTCTTGTAATAAGTATTTTAAAATCACGATTTTATCTTGTCTTAAAAATCCACAATGCATTTTATATTTACAGCACATCTCAACTACGACTAGTCATATTTCAAGTGCTCGAAAGCCACATATTATTAGTGGCTACCGCAAACAACTATATACTGCAGGTTCAGATGTGGAGGTGGGAAGAGGAGGAGGACACAATAGCAAACAAGGGCCAAGGTGTCTCAATGAGTCATCCTGTACACACACACACACACACACACACCCCAGATTGCTGATGGTAAAGAGGTCATCCCCACATAGCAGACAGATCAGAGAAAGTTTGTTTTTGAAATAAACTTCCATCTCTAGTACAGGTAGAACCCACTACAAAAGGAAAAAAAACAGGTAGGTAATGACTTACATATCATTTCCAAATGCCTGAATTTAAAGTATTTATTTTGGGGTGCCTGGGTGGCTCAATAGGTTAAGTGTCCTACTTCAACTCAGGTCATGATCTTGCAGTCTGAGTTTGAGCCCCCGAGCCGGGCTCTGTGTTGACAGCTCAGAGCCTGGAGCCTGCTTCAGATTCTGGGTCTCCTTCTCTCTCTGCCCCTCCCCCGCTCACTGTGTGTGTGTGTGTGTGTGTGTGTGTGTGTGTGTGTGTGTAAAAAATAATAAACATTAAAAATAACTTTTTAATCGAGTATTTTTATGAAAGCCATTGTTTATTTTATCCTATCCACAGTTGCACCATCACGTAGGGACTATACTAAAAGGCATCATAAAACAATTAAATGATTTTAAAGATGTGACACAAAATTTACTTCAAAAGTCCACAATATTCAAATCAAATGCTTTACTGTGACCTGGTTTCTGAAACTGACGCTAAAGTATCAAATCCCTCCTTTGAATGAAAATTAAAAAAACCTTAAGTGAATTTATGAATACTGAAACCTCTATATTTTTTAAATGGATATAATTTCTTTTGCTTTGAAGAACAGCATAACAATTTTATTCCTTAAATGTTCCTCATGCAAAATAAAGGAGAAGTGATCTTTGTGAGAACCTAGGGTCCCACCCCAGTCCCATCTCACCATGGTTCCAACCTCTGTATTGATACAGTAGTACAGACACTCTTAGGAAAGGACAGAACTGTGGGAACGAGATATGGTTCAGAGCAATCTCTACGATTTATTATCTAGGTGATTATAAACAGGAATAAAGTACATGACAGAGTTATTAAAAACCTCACAGTTACAGAGACTTAAGTAAGATATTTATACTCTATCACAAAACATTTACTCATTTGATTTTATTTACTTTATTATCAAAGAACTTTTAAATTAATCAAATGTCTGGTGTCTCCAAATACTCTACACATTTGAAGTATTTCTATGTAATCTATTCTAAATTCACAAACCCTTATGTTCTAAGTCATTTTTTAAAAGTGTCAGATTATAATAACCTCAAATGATCCCACTGGAATGATCTGACTGGAAACAAATAATATCACGAAATAAGAGCATTAGCATCCTTTTTATTTTTTTAAAGATCTTGCTTATCGGAGCAAATGGTAATCACAGGAAAGAGAGAAAGTCACTGTAGAGAATCTCTGTGCCAATGAACCAGAGGAAAACAATCAGAAGATATGACTGAAAGTAACTGGCTTAAAGAAGGGAGAACATGAGAAGGAAATAAATAGTAGCCATTAAAAGCAGAAATTCCTATCTTTTACATACCAAACTTTACTATATTAATTTCCTTTTGGAGAAAAAAAATAAAATTTAAATAACAAAAAAAGTATTACTATCCACTGGAAAGATGGATTGATAAAAGGAAGGAAGAATGGGGAAAAAATAAAGAAACTCCTACTGGCTTCAGTATATCCAGAAATTTGCAATGGCCTATAGTTTCAAATGTTACGGCTGTACTGCTAATATTAAAGCATGTAGTCCAGCCCTGAATGTGTTAGAACCTAGTAAGACTAAATTTAACACAGTACGGAGAGTGTAAAAAGTTTGAAATACTTAAAAAATAAGGCCAGAAAACAAGTGGAGATAGGACCCCCCCCCTTTTTTTTGAGTGAGAGGGAGACAGACAGACAGACAGACAGACAGAAATCCAAGCACCAGAGAGACAGGGATATGGGGCTTGATCCCATGACCCTGGGATCATGACCTGAGCCTAAATCAAGAGTTGAAGTTCAACCAACTGAGCTACCCAGGGGCTCCAAGGACACTTTTTGTTTTAACATTTTTCCATTAAACAGTCATTCTCTACCTCTACATAAGTTTTACATTCTTGCTCTCACTCTATTCTGGGTTCCTCGAGATAAGAAGAGAGCTATATTTTGTTTCTGGCTACATGGGGCCCATATTAAAACCTAGGGAACTGATGCCAAAATTATGTAAAACATGAAAATAAATTTTTAAATAACAATAGCAACCCACCATAACAAGTTCTACCATTTAATGTAAGACCTAAATCTATGTAAGAATTCAAGCTTTCTTTGACTTTCAAATGATAGATAACACAATCTTTCAGATTCCATTTTAGTTACAGAAGCCTCACATCAAAGAACAATCATCCAATGGTAAGATACAGGGGATTAAGTAAATATAAATCCAACGTGTATGTGGTCTGCTTTTTTGAGTTTATCTTTTGTTTTTTAATAAAAGATAAACCATACATTTTCAGAGACAACTGTTCAGACATATACAATGACATAATCCCTTTTGAAAGAAACTGAGCCTGTAGATGTTTTCACCTTCATCCATTAAAGGGGGAAAAAAACCCTCAAGAGTAAGAGTTTTTCAATGTAACCATTTTACTATTGATGTGAAAATTAATTCTCCAGAGGCATAAATTCTCAACCAAAAAGAAAATGAATACTTTATACAATGCCATCTATATAGTAATGTCATTCATCCTTCACATTTAATAATACTACTTCAAAATCACATGACAGTGAAAGATGATAAATGACAATGAATAGAACAAGTCAATTCACAGATGATATAATTAAAAAGTAGGTAGTAGGGGCACCTGGCTGGCTCAAGTGGTTAACTGTCCTACTCTTCGTTTTGGCTCAGGTCATGATCTCACAGTTGGTGAGTTGCAGCCCTACGATGGGGCTTTGCACTGACAGTATGGAGCCTGCTTGGAATTTCTCTCTCTCAAAATAAATAAATAAACTAAAAAAAAAAAAAAAAAAAAAAAAAAAGTAGGTAGTAAAAGGGATCAGATCACTGGTTTCTCAAAACACACCACCTGAATGATTCCACCTCTAGGAAGGGTCACAACTCTTTGGGGCCTCATCCTCAGTCTAGCAAGCCGTAACTTACTTTCATCAGTTCTTTGAGGATAATCTAGTTTTGAAAGAATAGATGTTAACAAAATACACTAGAGCAATTTATGAATGAGAAGAATGATTCACTAATTGACACTGAGAATGTAACTGCAGACTGGAATACTCACTGACGCAACACAGTTGGCAGCGCTCAGCCCACATCCCCTCACCGCTGAACTTTCCATAGGAACTAGACAGCTTTTTCCACCAATACCTACCAGTCATCTCCGGCCAGAGGTTAGGTCAGGGAGAAGCTGCTGAGGAGGTGATGACCTGCCCACCCTGAAAGCATAACTCAACTAATATGGAATGGGAGCTGGTAGACCAATCACTTCCGCCTCACTGACCCTTGAGTGAAATAATTCAGAGGCATGTTCTACTCTATCTCCCACAAGTCCCTAACATGATTTGAGCCCCAATTGCCCACAACAGTAACCTACTCGTTAAGGCATCCCTACTGGCCTCTTTATCTTTTCTTACTTCCCCACTACTCCGCCACACCAACAGGAACTTTCTGGGTTCACTTTTCAAATAAAATGTTCATTTCAAGGGTCCAATTCCACGGAATTCAAAGATAAGACACAACTGGTCAGCTTAGTTCTTCTCTTAGCAAAAAATATTATTGTTAAACCAAATTAATTTTTACACGTTGTGAGACAGCTATGTAATCAGAGCAAGAGAAAACAAGAGGTCTGAGGGACTGGTCAAAAAAGTTGACAGAGGGGCGCCTGGGTGGCTCAGTCGTTTAAGCGTCAGACCTCGGCTCAGGTCATGATTTCACGGTTCATGGGTTTGAACCCCGCTTCAGGCTCTGTGCTGACAGCTAGCTCCGAGCCTGGAGCCTGTTTCAAATTCTGTGTCTCCCTCTCTCTGACCGTCCCCTGTTCATGCTGTCTGTCTCTCTCTCAGAATTAAAAAAAAGAAAAACATTAATTTTTTTTTTTTTAAAGTCAACAGATTTCCTTGGGAATAAGAATCTATCTTTTGAACAGTTCAAAGAAAAAAACACACAAATAGATCTAAAATACATGAAAAGATACAAATGAGATACCAAGGACTACTACAAAGTTATTAAAAAGCAGGCAGGCTAACTCTATACAGCGCTTTAAGATTGTCTCCAGTTTACATATATACATGGGTTTGTTTATATATACTTAAATAGTAATATAGTTAAAACTGGTTACTTATAAAGGGAGAAATAAAAATGTACCTTATTTAGAAGTACATAAATGATTTATTTATAATTATAAACCAAAACTAAATCAAAACATTTAAATCCTGAATGCTAAAAAAAAAATGAAACAAACGGACCTGACTATATAACAAGATGGCAGAAAAATCATACAAATGGATTTACTTCAAGTACTATAAAACAGAATACTTAAGACTGTAAACCTCAGCAGGACACAGGCCCAAAAAGCCGTTTTTAGTAATCATATTGGTGATACTGGTATAAAGATGTAACATATATAAGACCAAAAACATCCTACGTAATACGTCTCTATGTATTTTATATATTTACATATTTCACTTATAGATTTTATAATAACATGTTATATTACATTTATATTTAACCTAATATGATACATATATGAAAGAAAAAGAAATTTATGTAAAAGCCAACTGAGATAGCCTCCTTTGAGCATCATCATCATAAGAGTAAAAATGACAAGGCAATAAACACAAAATATTTAAAGATAAAAGATCAGTGATACTTAAAAAAAAAAAAAAGAATCTTCATTGGTCTACTTTTCCAAGACTCTAGGAAACAACTCAAATACTTTGAAAATTGGTAAATAAAGGAAAGAATCAAGTAATCAGCCTTTCCTGTGCAAACTGTGCTGCAGAGTGACCAAGCATCTGATGAGGGAAGTTTCTCTTTACAGAGATATTACAGATCATAAATAAAGTCTTGATACAAATAGGATATCAACATTTTGCATGTTGCATAGAAATAAGAGATCTATGCAGTGATCAACAGTCACCTAATCTCACAGAGACAACTAAAACACATAACTCTTCTTGGAGTCCTTAGCACATCCTCACCCTAACAGCCCAAAATAAAGCAAGAAAAACCTGAATTAGATTAAGCTCTTGGATATAACTACTGATTTATAAAATAGCACAAGGAAAAGAGAGGCATTTTACTATAGGGATGCAATTTAAAAAACAGGGGCACCTGGGTGGCTCATTCAGTTGGGCATCTGACTTCAGCTCAGGTCATGATCTTGCAATCTGTGGGTTTGAGCCCTGCATCGGGCTCTGTGCTGACAGCTAGCTAAGAGCCTGGAGCCTGCTTTGGAGTCTCTGTCTTCTCTCTCTGCCCCTCCCCAACTTGCACTCTGTCTCTCTCTCAAAAGTAAATAAACATTAAAAATTAATAATAATAATAATAATAAACACAGATTGAGGAAACCTTATATGGCAAGTAAGTTAAAAGGGAAAAACTATAATAAATAAAGAGGCAGGAGAGTTAAGATGTATATACCAACCAAAACTAATATATAGATTTTGTAATGACTCTGTAGAAACATTATTTATGAGCAAATGAGGAACATTTAAATTAAATGGCTATTTAATGATATTAAGAAATTACTGTCATCGCTTCATGCATTAAAATGTCCACTATCCAAAAAAAAAAAAAAAAAAAAAAAAGAACACCACAGAAAATATCACAGGTGTTAGAAAGAATGTAGAGAATGTACAGAAAGAAATCAGAACACGTGTGCACTTTTGGTGGGAATAGAAAATGGTGCAGCCACTCTGGAAAACACTATGGAGATTCCCATAAGATCCAGCAATCTCATTTCTGGGTATACCCAGAAATGAAAGCAGGATCTTGAAGAGATATTTGCATACCTATTCATTGCAGCATTATTCACAAGAGCCAAAGATGGAAGCAACCTAAGTGTTGACTAATGAATAAATAAAATATGGTATAAGCATACAGTGGAATATTCAACCTTTAAAATGAAAGAAATCCTGTCACATGCTACATGCCACAAGACTGATAAGCCTAGAGGACATTATGCTAAGTAAGCCAGTCACAAAAGACAAATACCATATGATTCCACTTACACTAAGTATAAAGTATCTAAAGTAGTCAAACTCATAAAACCAAAAAGGAAAATAGTTGTTGCCAGCTGCAGATAAGAGGGAGAAATGGAAAGTTTTCTGTTCAATGGTTATCAGTTTCAATCCGTTTGAGTTTTGCAAGATGAAAAAGTTCTAGAGATCTGTTGTACAACAATGTGAATATCATTAACACTACACTTAAGTGTACTAACTACACACTTAAAAATGCTTAAGATGACAAATTTTATGCTTTTTACTACAATTTTTCAAAAGTATATTTAAATCCCTTTTCAAATAAAAAATGAAATTACCAATTTTTAAAGTGTGATAAATTGTATTGTAGGCGTGTGTGTGTGTGTATTCACTCACAGGTATAAAATATATATATATTTTTAAACAATCCCTATCTTACATAGCTACATACTAAATAAAATATCTAAGAACGAAATCATGTGATACATGTGCTGACTGCAAAATAACTGGGGGTATGGGGGAGGGGGTGAAAGAGACATGGAAACGAGGTGCTTAAAGATGAAAAAAAATTTCTGACTAGTGCAGCTGAGTGAAAGTTCATTATGTGATCCTATCTTTCAGAGTATGTCTGAAAATGTGCACAAAAGTTAAAATAATAATACATACTTGATGGCCAACGGATTCTATTAATAAATACAACGAGATCCACATTTACTTAGGAAAGTAGCTATAAACCATGATGACGTAAGGTACAAGTAGAGATAAAATAAACTATACCTAGCCAAGTGAAGAATAAGCATTAAAGAATATTACAAATACCTTATCTTTATTTATATCAAAAACAAACTTGAGGGTGAGGGTGGGGTGGTAGAGGTAAGGTATACATTCCCACAAAGCATTCCTTTATGGCATTTTCAGTAAAAAAATGTAAGATACTACATAGCATAGGTTTAACTCAAAACATGGGCATTTCTCAAGTTCATGAGAAAACCACCACTGAACCAATACCTATAAACTTATTAGCACATCATGCAAATATGTACAAATGGCTGTCATGTCCTCAGCTAGACTATAAGGAAGTTTGTTATAATCCTGGCCTTTTACTAACACATTTTTAGAACTAACATAAATTTCTATGATCATGACTTAAAAATGATTTAAGGAACTCTCAATAAAATTGGTAAATGTGCTGGAAATAATCTGATTTGAAAGACAGTCTAAGAGCTGTTCCAAAATCAAAACATGCAGTCGTGAGGAACACACTGAAAAATTCACTTGAAGATAGGCACTTAGAAGAGATAGCCAGTTACACAGCACCTGTACCTCACATACAGGCCTGCACAATGGATTCTCAAGGGGGACATGCCACAAATAGTTAAGACTCACTCCAAATGTGAACTTCAAACATAAAGCCAAGGACAGGTAATCCAATTGATGGAGCTGATTTACCAGAGAGCTGTCTCTTACATGAGAAACTGTAATGCTTCAGAGGAAAACAGCAGATTTTAACCATGGTTAATGAGACACCTGAGGACTCTAAAGAACCCAGCAAGTGTCTCCTAAACTAATGAAGAACTCATGTCATCGTGCTAAGACAGGCCACACAAAAAATTCTCTCTCAGCAGTTAATGGGGAATGTTGAAGAAACTAAGAGGGGGAAAAGGGAGAAGAAATTCTCCTCTTATCAACACACTGACCAGTCCATCTTTAAAATGAATCACTTCCTAGGAATTTGTTCACAGATAACTCATCTCACCCATTATTCTGGTTCTAGTTAATTTTAATAGCTTTTATTTCAGACTGATATATCTACAGTTCCCATCAAGTTCTATAAGGCTTTTTCAGTTTCTATAGCTATTTGATTTAATGTTTAAAATAAAAAATGTGATTAAGTAAAAACAATCAAATTTTTTAATAATGTACTACAGAAAATATTCTGAAATTTATTATTAAGTAATAGAATTCTCCTATTTATTGAATTCTAAAATACGTACCAATACCACTTAGGTAAAGAATTACTTTTTTTAAGGGAGAATCATTCTGATTTTAGTTAACAGTAATGAGATCACTTAGCCTACAGTTAGAATAAACTTTAGAAATTTAGTCAAATTCTATCACTTAATTACAAGAGAGTTCTTGCCAAAAGTCATCCAAGACATATTAAGAAAACAGAGCTATCTCAACACCTACAGATGCCTTTTCTGTATAATACAGTTCACAGATATTTATTCCACACACAGAGAAAGGTTTCTAAATGATCTTTTGAAATAATGAGGATGGTTCTCTTGAAAATCATTCACTCACTAAAAACGGACAGAATATTAGTCATTTAACTGTCCATTAACTACAAATACTAAAATAAATGCAATATGCAAAAAGACTGTTTAACAATTCTATTCTGTTGTTAAAATACAAGATCATCGCTATATAATAATAGTTTTCATCTTGATAACCACAGCAAAGTGGTTATAAAATCTACAGATAATGGAAATCTCCAAAGTAAGGTATTTTTTAACTAAAAAAAATATACCTTACATATATTTTTTAAAACATTTCTTTACTCTGGGAACACAGATATATTTTGTCAACATGTAAGAAACTGTAAATATTCTTAAGAGACACTTACAAGTAGGAAAATAATAAAAAGACCCATTAAAACGCTCTAACATTCGGAGGGGGAGGAATTCTTACCATTGGCAGTGCATTGATGTAGGGATGTGCAATTGAATATCCGGTACCGCCAATCACAAGTTGCTGCTGCTAAGAAAAAGGAAAGTAAAATATTCAGTGTGCCCTAAAACAAATTCAGTTTAAGAGATTTCCCACACCAAATTTTCATGCTGTCAAATTATTCTTATTTACATCTGTAAGGTCCCTGCCACCAGTGATTATCCTTCTCCCCCTAAACAACTATTATCTTATATAAGCAACAGCAGCAACTTTTGGGTAGTAAGTGGCAGGCACTGAATCTTTACAACAGTCCTAAAAGGTTGACACAATGAACAAAAGGAAGACTGAAAGAGATGAATTTGCACAAAGTGTACACTCACCCCCATTCAACTTAACTTGTGCAAATATTACTGCAATAGGGTCCAGTATAGTATGTTCATAATCTGTGATCATGAGCCATAAAGACTGGTATCAACTTGTCTTCTATGTATTATTTAATAATAAAAACAAATGCATGATTGCTTTCGAAACAATTTCAATCAAAACTTTAAATTAAAGTTTAATCTCTTCAGAGTTTACATTTTACAGTTTACCCAGCCATCTCAATTGCTAAGTCATAGCACATTATTTTCTGTGACCCTTCTGTGTAAATATACAAGTTGTTTTTCAGACGCCCTGTCAAAGTGGTGGCTCTCAGGTCTAACGCTGACCAGTGCAGATTCCACCACATGCTGGAATACAATTTTATGTAAGAAGGCAAGTCGATGCCACAGAAAGGAATGCAGAAGCTTTTCCTCCTACACCAAACCAGTGAATTAAGTCAGTAAACACTAAAAAAATAACTAAGCAAATACACTGAATACCTGCAGAAAGAATGTAACCCCTTTAAGTTTGCTCCTCTCTGATCTTATCTTTAATTGACTAGAACTCTCATTTGTGCTGCCAACTCCACGGCCAATCTAAACAACTTTAGGGCTACTAAATTAACTTTCAGGTAGTGAAGTTATAATATCTAGGAATTAAGATAAGATTTATTAAACATGGCACCCACTTACTGAAATTATAGACAGTTACATCAACATACATTATCACATCAGCCTCTGGTGCTTCAAGACATCGGAGTGGGCACTAAGGTCTTTTGGCAGGAGACACTTGTGAACCAGCTGGTAGATCCTTTCTAGTACCTACTGGAGAAATCTTCTACAGACATCATAACTGAATCCAAAAAAAAACTAGATTACTGCTAGACTGTTTACCTGAGGGTCATTTGCTATGAACATCAATCGTTTTATCATAAAGTGTTCATCAATTTTTGAGCTACAAGCTATATAGGGCTTCTTGTTATCTAAAAACTGACAGAACACCCTTATCAGAGAATACTTTGGGCATACATCCATTCCAGTTATTTATAAATAATTAACATGTATTATTGAATTACATACTTTATGTTTATTTATTTTGAGAGAGAGAGGGAGAGGGAGAGAGAGAGGGAGGGAGGTAGTGTGTATGTGCGTGTACGCATGGCAAGTGAACAGTGGAGGGGTAGAGACAGAGGGAGACAGAGAATCCCAAGCAATCTCTGTGCTGTTCAACACATAGCCCAATGTGGGGCTTGAACTCACAACAGTGAGATCATGACCTGAGCTGAGATCAAGAGTAGGATGTTTAAACAACTGAGTCATCCAGGCAACCCTAAATTATATGTTATATTCTGTTTAAAAACAGAAGGAACAAAGATGTACGCCTACATGTCCAATATCTTTCTTGATAATCTCTTATAGGCTTAACCATCTTCTGAAATAATTAAAGCATGGTAGGTAAAAAAAAAAAAAAAAAAAGTTAATTCTAGTAGTTTAACTATCAGCACTACCATTTTCTTCTTCCCTATTCTTATTCACATTTCTTATATTAAGGTTTTTTACAAGAATCTTTGAATTATTTGTTTGTTTTGCAGGGTTCAGTGGAAATTACTCCCTAAATCTACATCATCAAACACAAGTAAACTTACAATAGTAAGCTCAGCCTCGTGGCAACTCCCAGAAACAAAGCCAATGACTGGGAGTGCCACAGCTGCCTTGTGGAGCCCCCTTTATGCACCACTTTAGCAAGTACTTTCTGACATCAGGGCTGAATAAGGGTGCAAATTTAACCCCTATGTTAAATATTAGTAACATTTAATTTTTTAAATTTATAACAAACATAAATAGACTACCCCAATGGATACTGGTTTTCCCTACCAGGGGGTGTACACACATACCACACACAAACTCATACAAACTGATCTACCTTTGGAAAATACTAAATTAGATCATTCCAGGATTATAAAAATCTAATGTATATTTAAGATAATTTGACAGAATGTATATTAAACTGATTTGTACCAAAGTAATTCAAGCTGTCCAAAAAACCCAAAAAGTGCACCCTTTACACCTGCCTTTGTAGTCACACTTGCCCAGATGCTTGAGTGGCTCAGTCAGTTGTGTCCCGACTCCTGGTTTCTGCCCTGGTCACAATCTCACAGTTTGTGAGTTTGAGTCCTGTGTTGGGATCTATACTCAAGAGTGTGGAGCATGCTTGAGATCCTCTCTTCCTCCCTCCCTCCCTCTCTATCTCTGCCCTTCCCCTGCTCACTCGCTCTCAAAAATAAATAAATAAACATATAATCACACTTGTCCAACATCCTTACTCTCACCAGCACATCACAGGTCTCTATTTCCGCATACCTTGGCTGCCATGACATTACTCCTCCTCTACCAGGAATTTCCTTCTACTAGGTGGTTTTGGCCACTAAGTGAGCCCATCTCTTTCAAGGTTCAAGCCCAAATCAGCTTCCTCTCTTGATTACTCATACTACTACTCAAGGAGATTAAAAATGAGCCTCCTTTATTACAGCCATGTAGTGCCTTACTATCAAGCATCATATTATCCATATATAATGTGGGAATAGGTACATCCGTATTTGAAAGTAAAACAGTAGAAACTGTACTATAGCACAAATAAATAATACTGTTAAGAACTTAACCGTAGATTTTTATTCTAAAAATATCTAGGAGATCCCAGCTATAACCAGTAATTTCAGTACCACTTCCAGGAAGTGGCAAATAAAAGCTGATTATTTTGCCACTTAAGGAAGACTCAAGAGCATGTGATCAATCACATTATAAAATTAGTGTAAAACTACCAACTATTTTTGTATACTACATAAACTAAACCCATTTGCTTTACTTCTTGTAATGAAATAAATATTTGCAGGTTTTGGTTTTGTATCCAAATAAAAAGCTTTGCTTTTATAATCTATATTTCAGAACATTTTACCTGAAATAAATGAGTATTAATTTTAGAAAAGGCTTTCAACACAAAATATAGACACTGCTAGGGCGCCTGGATGGCTCACTTTGGTGAGCGTCCGACTCTTGACTTTGGCTCAGGTCATGATCTCAGTCAGGGTCATGGAATACAGCTCCAGGTCAGGCTCTGCGTTGAGCATGGAGAACATTTAGGATTGTTTTTCTCTCTCCTCTGCCTCTTCCCCAATCACGGTCTCTCTCTGAAAAGAAAAGGAAGGAAGGAAGGGAGGGAGGGAGGGAGGGAGGGAGGAAGGTCTCTCTCTCAAAAGAAATAAACAGGAAGGAAGGAAAGAAAGGAAAGGAAGGAAAGAAAAGAAATGGACACTGCTACTCAGTAGATCTCTCCTAAAATCTACCTATATATAATTAGAATTTTTTTTAAGATGTAAAAATCCTTTAAAATAGCACAACAGTATATTTTGACTGATCTTCAAAAT
This sequence comes from Hyaena hyaena, assembly GCF_003009895.1. Taxonomy (NCBI): domain Eukaryota; kingdom Metazoa; phylum Chordata; class Mammalia; order Carnivora; family Hyaenidae; genus Hyaena; species Hyaena hyaena. The sequence goes on along the minus strand of NW_024081302.1, from coordinate 681,507 downwards.
TAATGCCCTGCAGTCTCTAGAAGTAAATTTACCTGATTTACAGATTTCTTAAAAAGCTAATGGATTATGGGTTCCCTCCCTAGGGAAAGGTACAAGCAAAACAAAAATTTGCTTATAATTTAAAGTAGCAACATAATCTAATCTGTAACCTCATAGCCAGAAACAAATTCAAGAAATTGTACCTGGTATCCTTAACAAGCAGAAATTAACAAATGAATTTATAATTTTGCAGAATTTGGGAAAAATCAGCCCAAGAAGTAAAAGAAAAAGGTAACAAACAATCTGCTTAGAAAGATTTTAAGTTTATTGAGGGAGAGTTAAGGAAAGAGTGCAGGGGGGGCACAGGGGGTTAGGGCAGATAAAGTGGAGGCAGGGGCTGGGGAGAGGGAATCCCAAATTACACTGACGATGCAGAGCCTGATGTGGGCCTCAAACTAACAAACTACAAGATCATGACCTGAGCCGAAGTTGGACACTGAACCCACCAAGCCACCCAGGTGCCCCAAGAAAGATTTTTATTAAGTTTTATTAAAGGACTTAACAAGAGCCACAGATAAAGTACAAATTAAACTGTTTAGTACATGACTGAAAACACAACAAATGAATGGTGATTATCTGCAACTGGAAACAGAAAAAGAAATATACTTGTAAAACAAGGTGTTTCAACTGAATCTTCTCAATTCCACTGATCTATTTCACAAAAGACTTAATTAGTTGTCTTCCACCACATGGCAATTTCTAGTAACATACTAAGCATTCATCAAGGCCTGTAAGCATCTAGAGGTCTGCACCGCTCCTCTTCCCATTCTCATTTCCCACCCTGTCACATACACAGGTAATATTCAAGGCACCCAGACAATTAAGCAAGGGAGAGGGGAGGAGATGAAACAAGAGGACTATCTAAGGAAGCCAACCCAGAGAGGAGACTGAAAGACAGAATGTCCATATCAAACAGTTCTGCCATCACTGGCTCTAATTTTCTACTTCTCTTCGTTGATTAGGTGACTCAGGAAAAAAATGAATTTTTTTTTTAATTTTTTTAATGTTTTTATTTATTTCTGAGAGAGAGAGAGAGAGAGAGAGCGTGAGCAGGGGAGGGTCAGAGAGAGAGGGAGTCACAGACTCTGAAACAGGCTCCAGGCTCTGAGCTGGCTGTCAGCACAGAGCCCGACGCAGGGCTCAACCCACGAACCGCGAGATCATGACCTAAGTGAAAGTCGGATGCTTAACCGACTAAGCCACCCAGGCGCCCCAGGAAAAAATGAATTTAAAAGCTGTGTGTTATGATCCCGATTTCCTAAAAATTAGATACACTCAGTACCACAAACCCACATTAATTAACAATTTAAACATGCACTGGTATCTAATCATGCTACTATTACTTCAGGTAATTCATTGGTAGCATTTTATATTAAATTTACATGAAAAAAATTACTGGGCAAGAATAAGACAAAGAGCTATCACATACCCTGAGATCTGCCTGTCAGAGAGTAAGCAATGCTATTAAAGACAATAAAAACTAGAAATTCTCTTTATAGTAAACCACACTGTTTTTAAGATTAAAGTTTGGTTAGGCAGTTTTGAATGTTAATGAAAGTTAAATTTATTTTTTAGGCACTACAATCTACCCATCAAAAGTTTCCAGTTCACTAACTTTAAAATGCTAAGAGAAGCTGAACATGAATGAGAAGAGGCTTAGACTCAAACTTGAGTTATGATACTCAAAAGATGGTATCAAAATATATGGACAGACATTATCAGCTACTTTAAAAATAAAAGTGAATATATCAACAAAGTAAGTATAATTTCCTTTTCTAAACATATGTTACTAAATAAATGGTGCACTTTATAATTCATGATACCTTAGAAACATGACAAATCTGGGGGCGCCTGGGTGACTCGGTCAGTTAAGTGTCCAACTCTTGATTTTAGTTCAGGTCATGATCATGGAACCTGTTTGGGATTCTCTCTCTCTCACCCCATGGTCCTCCTCCACTTGTGTGCATGCCTGTGCATGCTCTCCCTCTCTCTCAATAAATAAATAAACTTAAAAGAAAAAAAAGAAATATGACAGATCTGACTTGTTTTCTTTTTAACACAAAGCTGATAACAGCACAACTTCGTATTTTTTAAGGAGAAAGAAGATGAAATAGGAATAGTATCAGGGTCTAATAAATAACAGGATGAAAAGGAAAACCAAACTTTGCCTAGTCCAAATTTGCCTATGATCACACACACAGGTAGCTACATAAGAACCCAGGCTCTTAAAAAGTTAGAAGAAAAAAACTGATTAGAATTCCTACATTTTATTAGGTTCCTCACTCTTCCCAAGGGTTGAATATTTGATTCATGATACCAAGAATCTGAACAGCTAATTAGGACAACACAAAAATCATTCTGCTGAACAATACATTCCCAGCAGAAATGAAAGGGTTCTGCCAGGGATACTGGGTCTTTGATTAACTGTGTCCTACAGAAATGCCCTTCCAGATTCTAACCTAATTGTGAGACACAGTGGGTCCCTCATTCAGATTTAATTGGTCTAGAGTAACAATATGCACCATCAGCTGCATGAAAAGGTCTCCCAGGTGATTCTAAGTGGGGACTGAGTGGTTAAAAACCACTGGACTCTGTGGCAGGAAAGGGCACAATGGGAGTTTTACTAGTCAGCTTCTAATAAATAATGCATTTTGGGGGAGCATGGAGGGATCACTTCTTTCAAATATCAGTACTGCAAAGTGAGTAGTTCTCAGAATTAGAGTGGGAACCACACTCTATCAAGTAAAAGTTCTATTAATTTGACTTCAAGATTAACAGTAAGGAACAAAAGATAAACTTAACCCTTCTCTCCAAAAACTTATTAGAAAAGGGAAGACAATAGTGAAAACATCTTAGAAAGAAACCCAGAAAAAGAACAAAACAGGGGAGTTACCATTAAAAAAGCACAAAAGGAACAATGCTGATACCTACATTTAGATAAAAAGACACAAAGCCTGAGACACAGCTATGTGTGACAAAACTGTTAGTAGGTAGAAATTACAGAAGGGTATGTTTTTCTGCTCAATATAATGGAAAACTGCCACACAAGTCAACTGAAGTCAAACAAAAGTCAAAGCCACACAAGTCAAAACCTGTCACTTAGCAAGATAGTTACTACAGTGGCACATGATGGCGGGGTGGGGATGGGGGTGTCATATGTGCCCCTGTCCAATTCCTTTCATCCTGGCATTCAAATGTGCTATCAGGGCCATCAGTAGCCTCTGTGGTACCTTTGTGCAAATGAAACTCTAGCAGGACAAAAAAGGCCATATTGTGGCACAGGGAGGTAACTTGACTTGAGGCTATGAAATGTAGTTATGCTAGCCCATCTAAGGCAAGTTAAACTCCTGGTGCCTATTTCCTCATATGGAAAATAAATTGTTGTTATGAGTTCAATAACTTGGTATTTATACAGTGCTCAAAAGTGCCTGGCATAGGAGTCATGTGCAATCATTTTTAAATAATACATATATGAAAAAGGAGCCCTTCCCTCTGAAAGGACACAGTTCCATGTAAGAGAAATGGCTTGGCTGACAGTGTGGCCTGGATGTCAGCACCCACTTGTCCCCTAGCCATGCATGCACTTCATGCAAGACACAAACTGCCCACTGGTATTCTGCTGGGCTATGGGCTACCATGACTCAAGAGTCCAGTTACACTAGGTCTTTCATAAGTTCATTTAACAGCATTACTACTCAGAATAATTAGTCTTTGATAAGACTTTTGAAGTAGAACAGATTTGGAGTGTGCCCAAACATGGTAGTTGTCCTGTGTGACCACACAGTGACAACACACCTTACAAACGTGACAACACAGGGCGACAAAATGAACACACTTGACCCTCTCAGTGAAGCAGAGTCTCACCATCACATGTGAAAACTAAACCTTCAACTTTCACTTTTTAAAGAAAGGGATAGGCTTAAAATTAAGAACATGCCAGCAGATAATTACTTAAATGAAAATTGTCATTCTGAAGTCTTGTAAGCACAAAGAGAAAAAATGCATGTGTTAAAATAGGTATTAGGTTCAGAATTTTAAAATGTTTTATTTCCATCTACTGCTAAAGGATGTAAGTCATTCTTGTGTCTTTACTAAGAGTTATTTCCTTACAGATTTTCACATGAAAAAACTCAAACTGCTTACATTGAGTTTATATTTTTTTTAATTGGTATAATCTAGATAGTACCAACAAATGCTTTGCCCTCAGTAAATTAAAACAAGCTTATTTAACTACCATGTTTCTACCAAAAAAAGAAAGTCAGAAATATGGTCCTTTAGGAAACCGGGGCTATCCTGAGGCATCTGGATGGCTCGGTCAGTTAACTGTCCAACTCTTGGACACGGTTATGAGTTTGAACCCCATGTTGGGCTCTGGGCTGACAGTGTAGAGTGTGCTTGGGATTCTCTCCCTCCCTCTCAAAAATATATAAACATTTTTTAAGATATATTTTTAAAAATCAAACTAACAGAAAGTTACCAAAAAGATAAAAATAAAAATCATGGGGCACCTGGCTGGCTCAGTTAAGCATCCAATGCTTGATTTCAGCTCAGGTCATGATCTCATGGTTCATGATTCGAGCCTTGCAACAGGCTCTGAAATGACAGCGCAGAGCCTGCTTGGCATTCTTTCTCTTTCCCTCTCTCTGTCCCTCCCCCACTTTGTGCTCGCACTCTCGCTCACACTCTCTCTCTCTCTCTCTCTCTCAAAATAAATAAATAAACTTGAAAAAATTATTCAAGCTTTCTCCACCAAAACTACCATTTAGTGGCAAAGAAATTTTCTAAGGCATTCAAATACTATCTTATGTGACACCAAATGAACAATGAGGTTTAATTTAAAAAGGACTGAAACTTCAGTATTTCTTTGTGATCTTCAGACACTTAGAAGACAGAAGTAAAATGGAAAGAACTACTCAGTTTAAAAGTTTAGCCCTTTCATATCATATCCATATAACCACAAGCATGTCCTCCTCTGTAAACTGAGGCTATTGTATAATGCTATACTCTGCAAAGAAAGTATATTAGATTGCCCAACAACAATTATGAACAGAGTTCAGTTTACTGTTTAAAAATTGAAAAATAAATAAAAGACTACGATTTAAAAACAAAAGCACCATGGGGCACCTGGGTGGCTCAGTCAGTAAGCGTCCACTCTGATTTTGGCTCAGATCATGATCTCACAGATTGTGAGATCCAGCCCCACATCGGGCTCTGCACTGTCATGACAGCAGAGCGCCTGCTTGGGATTCTCACTCTCCCTCTCTGCCTCTCCCCTGCTCACATGTGCACATGCTTTCTCTCACTCAAAAGAAACTATAAAAATAGGGGCGCCTGGGTGGCTCAGTCGGCTAAGCATCCGACTTCCACTCTGGTCATGATCTTTGTGGTTCCTGAGTCCAAGCTGCTCCAGACAGCTCAGAGCCTGGAGCCTGCTTCAGATTCTGTGTCTCCTTCATTCCCTGTACTTCTCCTGCTTGTACTCTCTCTCTCAAAAATAAACATTAAAAAATTTTTAAATAACAAAAACAAGAACACCAATCGTACTAAGTTCCTAAAGATGTTTTCACACAGCATGCTAATATATTAGCAGCTAATTCTAACTGCTTAATATAGTTTAAAAGGCCACAACAGGGTTAAGAAGAGCACAGTATTAAATGATTAAAAAAAAAAAAAACTTAAGTTCTAAGCAAAAATACAAAAAACAAACCTGTTTATGACTTAACCATGAGATTAAAAAATATCAACTGGAAGTATTAAAAATAAACAAGAAAGAAAGAACAATGAAAGCACAGAGTAACAGACTGGTCCTGGAAATGAATCCTCTTTACCACAGCAAATGAAAGCAGGAAAACATGTTAGCCATAAGTTTTGCCAAAACTAGCTAATGTTCATCAGGCAAAAAGTGAAAAGCTGGGGCACCTGGGAGGCTCAGTCCAACTTCAGCTCAGGTTATGATCTAATACTTCTTGCCTGCTTTGGATTCTGTGTCTCCCCCTGTCTCTGCCCCTCCCCCACTCATGCTGTGTGTGTGTCTCTCTCTCTCAAAAATAAACATTAAAAAAAATTTAAGTAGTAGGTGAGAAGTGAGTTATGCATATTTTAAAGTAAGAGAAAAATCAGCTTGTATTTTAGCTTTGACATGGTTGAATGATAACTGGACACCAAAAATCACTTGTATAAGATGAACTAAAATGTCACTGCCAAAGATATTTTCACATTTTTTAACAACTCTAAGTCATAATATAACTTACAAATAAACATAGAAAACAAGTAAACTGTATAGTTGCAATTATTTTTTAAATCAACTTCATAAACCATCTATAGACAGAAGTGCATTTAAAACAAAATGTCAGGGGTGCCTGGGTAGCTCAGTCAGTTAAGAATCCGACTTCTGCTCAGGTCATGATCTCACGGTTGGTGGGTTCAAGGCCGGCTTCGAGCTCTGTGCAGACAGCTTGAAGCCTGGAGCCTGCTTCAGATTCTGTGTCTCCCTCTCTCTCTGCCCCTCCCCTGCTTGTGCTCTGTTTCTGTCTCTCAAAAATAAATGTCATAAATTTAAAAATAAATAAATAAATTTTAAGCAAATAAATAAAACAATGTCAATTTTTTCTTTTCCCAGTTCTCTAATATCAAAGCAACCAGAGATTCCATCAACAACAAAGGAACTACATACTATAAGTAAACTCTCTCCATTAGTGATGCATCAGTTACTCAAGAAAACAGAAACTGAGAAGCCAGATTCTCCTTCCGGAGATTAGGAAGCAATGGAATTTAATGCCTAGGTTTTTTCTCTCAGCCATGTTAGATGGTAGAATTGTCATTGTTACTGTTGTCTGTACTATTAAGAGTTATCTGGCTATAGACAATAGAACTGTGAGGAGAAAACAAAGGGAAAGAAAATTTTTATTAACCTCTCTCCTAAACACTGTTAATTTAAAAAGTTAGCCTTTTGAAAAAAAAAGTTTATTGACAATGTAACAAAACTTACTAATGTATGTCAATAAATAAAGATCCTTGCCCTGGTAGAATTTAAATGCCAACATAATTTAGGATTAAGTGTTATGTAGGAGGTGACAAGCTATGAACCAAAAAAAACACCCATAGGGTGAGGGGTTCCAGAGCTTTCTGTGGGGAGGAGGTGAGGCCCCCAGGTTGAAAGAGTAAGTAGGATGTCTGCATTTCAAGTGAGCACTGGCAAGATGGGAAGCTCCTCTGTGTTCTATGTTCTGTGTGCAGGCAATCATGTATGAGGATGAGCTTTACCTTAATGCTCATGTTTGTTGGAAGCCACACCTAGAACATGCATATTTACCACACAGGTCATTTATGTTTCAATTACTCTTAATTATTTCTCGGAGCTACCTGTTCTTGCCAACATTTGCTGTGTATTATAAAGCTGTAATTCTAGGGTAGACATTAGGCGTTATAAAATGACAAGTTTACCTAAATATTTTAGCATTGTAGGGGCACCTGGCTGGCTAAGTAAAGCAGGAGGAGACTCTTGATCTCAGGGTTGTGACTTCGAACCCCATGTTGGGCACAGAGATTACTTTTAAAATTTTTTAAATAAAAAAATCATAAATAAGTATTTAGCACTACAATATTATGGAGGCCATCATAAACGTTATCAAATGAGAAAGAAGATAGATTTTTTAAAACTTTTGTAATTGTTGTCCAGTCTGTTTAGTCAAATTATTTTTCTAAGCATTCTTACACAGTTAACATCAAAAAGCTTCAAACTTTTTCAAGATACAAAATGTAAAAACAAAAAATCCAGAGGAAAAAAACGCCAATGAAACAGAATGTCTAGTCACTAAGGTCTACTGCAGTTTACACGCATGCTCAATTTTTAAATATCCAGCAAATGTTTACATTGTGCCTGGTACTACATATATTTTATCTGCCATCACTACCTCAAAATACTGAACTAGGTAAAAGTAACAAAACCCAAATGTGGATACAGACCAAGACTTCCCCAAATGCTTAAGAAGTGTTGGTCTTGAGGGGCTTGGGTTGCTCAGTTGGTTGAACGTCTGATTTCAGCTCAGGTCATGATCTCACAGTTCGTGGGTCTGAGCCCCACACTGGGCTCCAATATGGCAGTGTGGGGCCTGCATGGGATTCTCTCTTGCTTCCTCTCTCTCTGCCCCTCCCCTGCTCATGCTCTTTCTCAAATAAGTAGATAAACTTTAAAAAAAAAAAAAAAAAGAACTGTTGGTCATTTTCCCTGTGTTCAGCATTCTTGAGAAAAATAAAGAAGAGACAGTGAGACTAGTTTATGAAAATGTACAAAGCTAGAATTATAAAGGTTAGCTGAATTTACTTCAATACCTTTAACTGTAAATTCCTGGAAAAAATTAATTTATCTCGATAACTGTGCCTACTTCAGACCTAAAACAGATTCCAAGGAGTATTAAATGACAAGGGGCTGGTGAGGCTCTGTGCAGGTAGGGGACTGGCAACTAAATCTCAACCTGTTCTCCTTAAGAAGGAATATAAGTCAGAAATTCTTGAAAGAATACTATGAGGAAAATGTCTTTCCTACAAAGAGGATGAAAATCTTTTGTGTAGGACTGCTCACTGGCCTCTTGATTTCAAGTCAAGGCTAATCAATTAGATAAAGAGAATTCTGATGACTCAGATTGGATTAGACAAACTCACAAAACAGAGGAAGGCCACAGAGCTTACTGGGAAGGATACAGGATAGGAAAAGACTATCAGATAGCTTCAGGCCATACGTGTCAGCAGAACACACAATCTAGGAGCAATGGTCTTTGCAACTCTTCCTCCTAACCACCATCACTTCACTGCTCAGGTTAAGAGGGAGCAAGAATTCACAAAAGGGTATGGAAGCTACCATGGCTTGAAAACTGCAAGCTCCACAGAGCGTAAGATTTTCAGGGACCTAGCTTCCTGGGGATCCAACCCATCAGAGGATATGCTCAATTGTAAAAATGTGTCACACCTTCCCTCCACATACGTACTCCCAGTCCAGATGCAGTTCACAAGTCAGGGACCACTCTGCCATGCCTCCATGTTGGCCAGTAATACAGCTGGACATTCCACTTTTATGTTTTAAATGAAACACAGCCAAAACTGAACCAAGGTTACTTATCTATAGAAAGAGAAAGATTTGGTGACCTCTTGTCTCACAACACACATGAGTCCTCATCTCTGCCTCTAGGAGGTCAGCAGTCTTGGACCTGTAACTTAAACCTTCTAAGAGACTGATTCACTTCCTATAAGCAATGACTGGGTTTGACTGGATTGAATTGAGAAAAATAGGAACACAGACAGAAAAACAAACTAACATACTATAAGGTATCTTATAAATAGCACAGAAAATCTCTTTTGATGATATGAAGGTTAAAAATAAAGTTAAAGAAAAGCAGTCTAGCTCAAAAGGAAACTAAGGCCCAGAAGTTAAATATTCTTCCCAGAAGTGGTAAAATACTAAGTTCTGCACTGCTTCCATACTCAGTATCCTTTAAATCTCGTAACAAGCTGTATAGGAAGTATTGCATCTATTTCAAAACCAGGTTAACTAAGGCTGAGAGCAGTTCCTAGACCAAGATCAACAGTTAATAAGAGGCCAAGTAAGTGGACATCTGATGTCAGGTTAAATTCTTAACCACTCTCCTCTTCTAGATCTCCTGAGTCTATTTTCAAAGCTTTTGTTTCCAAAAAGTTTCCTTTACTCCAACATGAAAGCTTAAAGTATCACGTAGAAGAAAGAGATCTATATCCATAATCTCTTATTGTCACAGGGAGGGTAGAATCAGTACAGCCAAGGATCACAGGCACCCACCAGAAGACAGCTTACTTACATCCACCCACCAATAAATACTACTTTTCATCCCCTGTCATTACCCGGCTTCCAAATACTTTGGACTTAGAGTGTTTCATACAACTAACTAGTTTTTGAAACACTTTTTGAGTTTAACTGCTTAAAAACAGATACATACTGAAATCAGGAATTTCATTCATGAGAGTTAGGTTGAATTTATTATATATCAGAATTCATAAGGGAGCCTGAAATTTTAAAATGCATAAATCTCCTACTTTTGAAAGTTTACCAAAAGTCCTGTATATACCAAAAACACTATATACAGCCATTTCTGCAGCAAATACTGTGTTTCTCTTGGCTTAATATTCATTACCCAAATCAAAAGACTGAAAATTATCCTTGACTCTTTCCTGTCTCCTTTGTCAGCCATATCAATCACTAAATTTGATCAATTCTTTTTCCTAAATATCCCTACAATACCTACTGGTTCCTTGAATCCCACTGCCCACACTCCTCATTCTGCTTCCCCATCAACTTTAGTAAAATCCAAAGCAAAAACTTATATTTAATAGGCATGCATCTCAAAGTTTATATCTGAACAGCACTTGATTATGTGAAAATTCAGATTTTTTGTTGTTGTTCTGTTGTTATTGTTTGTGGAGTTTTTTTGTTTGTTTGTTTGTTTGTTTGTTTTGTCATTTTGAAGTGAAAGAGGCAGTAATGGATTTCTTTGTTGGGTCACTGTTTATTTACATAACAACTATTAGTTGCCCTCAGCCTCCCTGCTAACAATGCCAATTTTGTTGAAAGCAGCAATATATCCACATAATATTCACTTTCTCAGCCTTTTCTTGTAGAGGTAGCCATGTGAAACAGCCTGGCTAATAAGATCTAAGCAGAAATAGGGGTGGGTGCAGGGGAGCCATCAGAGCAAGGCAGGCAGCTAGGAAATCTTGTCTTCCTAAAAATAGAGAACAGATGCAGATGTTTAAACCAGACGCCTCCTGAAGCAGTGGCCATTTGTCAATGAAGGCAATACATCTGATGGACTTCCCTACACTAAGGGCAAGGGAATAAAAAAATAGCAACTTCCTGCATCTAGTTTGTTTAAAATGGTATTTTAAGTTACTTGAAGCCAACTGGACATCCTTCTCCCCATAGATGTCCCCAAAGCATTTCACACTTACTATGCATATACTTAATTCCTCTCTCATCCTAAACTTGTTCCTCTTCCTATTCTCTACTTCTTTGTATGGCTCCAACCTCCCAGTCACTACACTAGAAATATGGGTTTTTTTCTCCTCTCTTTTCTCCTACACCTATCTCCCTACCTACCAATCCATCATCAAACACCATTACTTTCCATCTCTACGGTGTTAATTCACAAGTATGTTTTTAGTTCCTTGTGCCTTCATGACTTTGGATATGCTATGTTCTCTAGCTAAATTTTAGATCATCTACCTCCCACCTAAGCTCTATCACCACTGCAGGTATTTATTTTGTATGTGCATCTCCCATCACTAGAAACCTAAACACTTTATTATAATTATCACATCTTGGTGAATGAAACATCTTAATGCTATACTATTGTTTAAAATGTACATTCAAATTAAAAACAACAGTTGCTCTTAAAAGGCTTAAATTTTGCTTTATTAGAGTATTCTGATTCCCACTGATTACTTTAGGCCAGAGTAGAGGAACTGGGAAGGCAAAAGATTACTGAATAAACAGAAAAAAGTATCAACAGCTGAAGTTAAGTTCACTGAGAAAGGTTTAAGGTTTGCTAATTTTCCCTCACTTCTACAGACAAAAAATGGAAAGACTACTCCAAGAAATCAGCTTACAATAGGCAGGAATGCCGTTCATCATTAGTTTCTGACCCCAAGGTCCTGGGAAGAAAGACAAGAAAGGAAAATCTGTTCTACTGGCATTCTAACACAGGAGGAAATAACATCTGAAAGAATATTGATATATGTCCCTTACGTGTTTACTCTAATGAAGTCTTTCTGCATTTTCAGATCTTCTGGATTTACCGGTGGCTACTCTGAAATTATACCCCTATCTCATACCTCCTACCATAGTTACTATTTGCTTTTCCCCCTCTTGTAACAACCTGAATATTTCATGTCCTTGTTCTCCTCTAATCACACCAAATCCTCTACTTCTTCCCACATTCATTCAATAATCCTGTGCCAGGACATTCCATTTGTAAACATCACAAAATACAATAGTCACAAACAAATGTCTGGTTCTTTACAATAACTCAATTGTATTAGTGCATTCACTTATTCAATAAATATTTACACTGTCTTTCCATTCCACAGCTTCATCCATTCTTCCAAAATTCTAAGAATTAAGGTAGAGGAAACTACACAAAGAACTAGAACAGGACAAACTGCAAGAGAACTGTGACTCCATCACTTACTGAACATGAGATGCAAGGGTGCTTATTTAATCTCTCTTAACCTGTTTCATCATCTGTAAAACAAGGATTTTAACACTATCCACCCAGAGGGCTATTGTTCTGAGAACTAAATAAGGGAATGCATATCAAACATGTAATCTTACCTGAAATATAAAAAGCATTTAATTAATGGCAATCATTATTTTACCAGTTTTTGTGTGTGACAGGACACACTGAGCTGTCCTTTAATGGAACCACAGTCTTGATTTAATAAACGTATTCAGTATACCCAATCTAAATGTCTAGAATGCTTTGTTTTCATGAATGTTAATGAACAGTTTATTTCATAAAACAAAAATGCAACTTTATTTTTAAACACACTCCTACTAGTATTCTGAAAATAATCTATCATTTCTGGATTAAATATTGGATATAGAATAAGAAAAAAAGAGTAGTACTGGTCACGGAAGCAGGAGTGGGTCAATTTTGGCCTCTAAAAAACAATACTCATTTTTCAATTAACCCTGCAACCAATCATCTACACCAGTATTGGATCAATCACATCTCCATGTTTTTTTTAAATTTTTAATGTTTATTTATTTTTGAGAGACAATAAGAGACAGAGCACGAGCAGGGGAGGGAGAGAGAGAGGGAGACACAGAATCTGAAGTAGGCTCCATACTCTGAGCTGTCAGCACAGAGCTCAATGCAGGGCTCAAACTCACAAACCTGGGGATCATGACCTGATCCGTCAGACACTTAACTACTTAACTGACTGAGCCACTCAGGCACCCCTCAAATATCCATGTTTTAAAGAAATACCAGTCTAATATTATTATTCCTGTACCTTGGCTTCTAAATAGTAGCTGAGAAGCTAAAAAAACTATTGCCTAAAGAGTAGCACTGAATTCCTGGGATGGATACTTACAGTTGATAGCAAATAATGGGTAAATTTAATAAGGCTTTCGTTAAGCCTTCTACATAATTACACCATATTTAAAAATAGTACTTTTACTTTGGTTTTGAATGTCATATACACTACTGAATATCTGTGTAGTCTGGAGTCATTTCCCTTCTAGATAAAATATCAAAATAATTTTAAAACATTAATAGGAAATAACATGCAGTTTTCCATCCCAGGAAATTCGTTATAGGCAATGTAAGCTCTTGGTTCTCCCTGATGTTTGCTACCCTGGACAATTCAGCATACTCTATAAGTTCTATTAATATACATTATCTCTAGTGTAGTAATAAAGATATTAAGAATTTAAGTCAGTCTAACTTCAAATTCCACTAGTACAGTGACTAATTTTCTAATCTGAAAGAAGTCAGCAAATCCCACTTGGAGCTTTAATAAATTCCACTTTATTTCCATGTCATTGATTGGGAGAAATATAAAGTAAAACTAGCTATTTCATTCGAAGGACAGAGAAGCAGTACTGAAGAGCAGAATGAGTTCGGCCTAAGGTGAATTATCAACCAAGAACACTAAACCCATCAATTTGCTATTTTTCATACTGTGCAAAGTATTAAGCAGTCAGAAACCAGAAGTCTAGGGCCAATGGACTTTTATACATTTCTTATTACACAGTATATAAATTTTTAATTTTTCCCCTCCTTTATTTTATCCATGTCTCAGCCCGAAACTCAGGACATAACTGTAGAATGTGCAAACGAGGACTACTACTAAGCCACATTCTAAAAAACTGAATAGAGAAGGCCTTTTCTTCCAAAACCACCCAACCTTTTCAAAGTCTCATGTGTTCTTGATGTCCTTTCATTCATTCAGAGCCTGTATAAGGATCATGGACTCTACATATAAAGGGGGAAAGAACAGTGTGGTTATAACCATACTATACATGCAAAAATAAACTTTTAGAATTGCTTCAAACTCCAAGTCCCCAAGGAATTCTCTGAATGGAGTAGAAAATGATTTGGCAGAGGCTAAATCTCCCTGAAGTCCAACTTTAGGCAGAGATGTATTCCTAGACTAAAATTACGTATACAAGGAGGACGCAGAGAAATACTAGACTTTTGCTCAAAGTCTATCTAGAATAGTAACTTGATCCATTTGTTGCTATGAAATAATAGGGAATACACACACAAATACATATATATATGTGTGTATATATATCTATATTTATATATATTTTTTTATATATTTTATATATATATGTATATATATTTATATATACACACACATATATATATGCACATCTGTATAGATCTCTGACCCTAGTTCCTAGCAAAGAGCTCCCAAAACTTAGAATTTCCTAAAGCCAAGAACACCAGAAATATCTTTAGAACAAATATTTGGTGTTTGACCCCGGTTTCTCACACAGAGCTCTTAAATGCCTTCGAATTTGCTGGATGATAAGGACTCTACATCGGGATGAGAACTGATCATCAAAAAGACCAAGCCAGGATTTATCAAAGCTTGGAACTTTCAGCCCCTCTCCCTCATCCTTCAGGAAGGGGAAGACTGGTGACTGAGTTCATGATTGATCACACCCTACATGATGAACCCTCCATAAAAACCTAAAAAGTATGAAGTTCAGAGAGCTTCCAGATTGCTGAAAACATGGAGGTACTGTGAGGGTAGTACGCACGGCAAGGACTAGAGCATGGCAGTGCTGTGCTCCTCCACCTATACTTTGCCACACCCATCTCGTCCACCTGAATGTTTGTTCATTTACCAAACCGTTTTATAATAAATTGGTTAATGTTAAGTGGGTCCCTGAGTTCTATGTACCACTGTAGCAAATTACCAAACCCAAGGAGGGAGTCAGGGGACTCTGACTCATAGCCAGTCACTCAGAAGCAACAACCTGGGACTTGCCAACTAGCATCTCAAGTGGAGGCAGTCTTGTGGGACTGAGCCCCTACCCTGTGAAACCTCATGCTAACTCCAGGCAGACAGTGTCAGAACTGAGTTGAATTACAGGACACCCAGCTGGTGTTGAAGAGAATTGCTTGATGTGAAAAAAATTACCACACATTTGGTGATCAAAATTGTCAGAAGTATTGTGTGTCTGAGTAAAGGAAAACGCAGGAGTGTTTTTCCTGACAGTTCCCAGTATTTCTCCTACCCAATAAACCTTTTCTTGCACTCTCATGTTCTATGTCATTCTAAAACAATCTTTTCTCCCCAGATATTATTCTAAAAACACATATTTCACTAAGACATTATCAAAGACATTTAGAAGTTGAAGACAGAAAATAAACTGTGTCTCAAACTAACAGATAAAGACATTAACAAACATGTTAATGATAACCAACAGAAGTACCAAAATACAAGTTCTTTTTTTCTCCTGAGGGTAGACTTAGTAAAGAAGCTTCATTTTTTTTTCCATTTTATTGTATGTATTCATTACTTCCATGGTATTTAAAAAAAAAAAAAAAAAAAAAAGAACTGAACTTTCTGATTTCCTAGGTAACCCAAGGCCAGGAAAGAAATTTCCTTTATGCAGATAACAAACTCTGCCTTTGCACACCCCCATCACTCAGTGTATCTTTGGTAATTTAATAAGATTTAATATAACTTTTAGGCAGCAAATCTTTAAGTATGGGATAATATTAAAGAAGATTTAAATTTTAAGTAATCACTAGTACAAAACAAATTTTTAAATTGCTGGTTTTATCCTGTTAAAGGATGTTAAGTATCCTTTCCACAGAAGACTAAAAATCTGGCCATGGTCACCCAGAGGCATGTCTAAGGTTCCTACACAAAATTAAAATGTAGTTTGTCATACTGACTCCTTTCACTGATTGAAACAAAGCCCATAAACAATGGGGGAAGGGAAAGGTAGTAAGAATAAAATCTTTAGGAAAAACCTGCAGCATTTCCGATGTTAATAAGGAAAGAGCAGTAAGGAAACTCCTTGAAGTTTTTTTTTTTTTTTTTCTAGGAGAGAGCGAGCGAGCAACAGCGTGAGCAGGGGAGGGTCAGAGAGAAAGGGAGTCACAGACTCTGAAACGGGCTCCAGGCTCTGAGCTGGCAGTCAGCACAGAGCCCGACGCAGGGCTCGAACCGCGAGATCATGACCTAAGCCAAAGTCGGATGCTTAACCAACTAAGCCACCCAAGCACCCCGGAAACTCCTTGAAGTTTATATTCTAGTGGAGAGGACAGATAAACAAAATGAGTACATTCTAATAAATGGTGGCTGCCTCATCTCAGTTTTTTAACCTAGCTTTTATAAAACCAAGAGATACTCAGGTTTTAGCACTATAACCATTCAGGTTCACTGACTGGAAATACTAAAAATCAAATCCAGAAAACAGGATTTACTGAAAGCAGCACAAAAACCTGAACCACCAGGTTTTCAAAGAAAGAAAAAGAAAACAACAGCAGTTCTATGGATCAGGAATATACCTACTCTACCCAATTAAGTTTGTTCCCAGAACCTCTTTCAATAACTTGTGGTCAAATATGGTCCCATCTCGCTTATTTCTTCAAGAGTAGCTAGACTCATATATAATTAGGACTTCCACTGATGTTATAAATAGATAGGCAAATAGATACGGATGATTGCCAGAAGGAAGGTTATTAATCTGGAGGCAGCAAGAACAAGAACAGTTATTTGTACACTGTCTTTCTGTGCAGCCACATGATAGGACTGTTGAAATTCACTCTGAACAGACAACGGTCTAGATTTTCTACTACATTATGAGACCCTGTTGGCCTAGATCCTGGGTCCAGGCGGCAGCACTGGCTACCAGTTCTACAAATTGTTTTAGTTTACACTTCCACACTTTCCTCCAAGATCAACTGCCATACTTGGATGGCTGGGTCTGCGGAAGCTCCAGAATCAACTGACATGTAGAAACATTCCAAAGACTCTTCAGGCCTATATACTCAATCACTGGCCTATATTTCAACTTCACCCATTTTCTTCAAGGTCATTTTATTGCAGTACTATGGTTGTCCTCTATTTCCACTAAGTCTTAGTATTTCTTAAATTTCTGGCAGAAGGGCGTTTGAGGTATCATCCTCTCCAATGAAAAGCTCTCATGCTCCCTAAACAAACTATGCAAAAACTATCATCCCCCAGGGGCGCCTGGGTGGCTTAGTCGGTTAAGTGTCCGACTTTCGCTTGGGTCATGATCTCGCGGTTCGTGGGTTCGAGCCCCGCGTCGGGCTCTGTGCTGACTGTCAGCTCAGAGCCTGGAGCCTGTTTCAGTCTGTGAATCCCTCTCTCTCTGACCCTCCCCTGCTCACGCTGTCTCTCTATCTCTCTCCTAGAAATAAAAAAAAATTAAAAAAAAAAAAACTATCATCCCCCAAAACTGCATAAAGTGAATCTAACTCTATTCCAATATGTGTCTCACCAACCTTTATCTAAATAACTAAGAGGCCCATTTTTCTACTCCAACTCTAAATGCTATACATAATTATAAAGACCCTACTTATAGGGGTCAGAAGTGATAATCTTAATTTCTCATTACTTTCCAACACGCACCACTCTTTAACCTGTGATATGATAGGTTTGTCTCCAAAAGTGCCTTCTTTAATTTAACATGCTTGTCTAATGACTTTCCCTTTCCTTCTCCTATCCAGAGCCTACCTATTTTTCAAGACTCATCTTAACTCCTTCCTGCTGACAGCCTTACCTTACTACTTCAACCTATCAGGGATGGTCTTCCTTTCTGAAAATTGCTGGTAATATGTCATTTTACAGTGCTGGAAAACACAGTCCAGACACAGCAAATAATGTACCTCAAAAGCCAGTGGCAACAGCTGGACTCTAATATAGACCTTCAAACTCAAACTCCAAGGTTTATGTTATTACCACTATCCTCACTCTAACATTATTTCCTACACTAATCTGAACTTATCCCCTTCACACATGTAACTTTCCAATGGATTCTTCACACCTACATAGTTTATCCAAAGCCAACTCATCCTTCAAATCACAGGTGAAGTGCAATCTTCTCCACTCAAATCCTTTGACAGTTCTAATTCATACTGATTTCCTCCTTTCCAAATTTACTGTATTTTAATAAATAACACACAGCATGGCATCCTTCTACTTTGCATGTATTATCTTACTTACTCCTCCAAACATCTTTAAAAGGGAGAAATCCATTACCCATATTGTACAAAGGGCCCTAAGACATTAATTGCTTACCTTTATACAATTTCTCACAATATAGTTGGGATTTAAAACTATGTCACCACCTTCAAAGTCTATGCTCTTTAAATACAGCATACTGAATTTTTTGATACTTGGCCTAGAATTACTTAAATTATAACCTATAGCTTCTTGTTATATGGCTCCATACTTTTCATTACTTTAAAACCAGTTAATATAACCTGAATCTGTTCCTGAGGAAACGAACTCAAACTGAAGAACATTTTTTAAAACTGTCAATGTCAAAGTAATAAAACACAAAGAAAGGCTGAAGAACTATGCCAGATTAAAGATTACTCAATGTATGATCCTGAATTAGAGAAAATCAATTGCTCACATGATTAATAGGACAACTGGCAAAATTTTAATATGCAATATATTAAATATTATACTATATCAATACTGACTTAAATATCCCTAAATGTGACCACTGACTGCACTGTTATGTAACAGAATATCCTTGTTCTTAAGGGATACACCCAAGTATTTAAAGGCTAAATGATCATAATGTGTACGACTTATTCTTAAATGGCTCAACTAAAATAATTATGAGAAAAAAATGACAAGAATAATTTCTGTATGTAATATATTTAAATTCTACATAAAGCAACTGTGAAAAACATCAAAAATTGAAAAACTACTTGAAAGGATATGAAAGTTCAAATTTATGGAAAAGGAGAAAAAAATACACTGTTGAAAGGAATGGGGAAGCATATATATCAGGGACTGGCAAATATTCTCTGCAAAGAGCCAGGAAGTAAATACTGTAGGTTTGGGGGACCTCACAGTCTTCTCATCCACTCAATGCTGCCACTGTAGCACAAAGACAGCCTGTAGACGGTTATATAATGAATGGATTTGGTTATGTTCCAAAACACTGTATTTATCAAAAACCAGGCCTTAGTTTGCTGACCCTTTACAGATTAAAAAAGGACTGACTATGAGCTAATAAAAACTGGGTGTTAAACAACAGGAATGTGAGAATTCATTATATTCTTCTCTTTTATGTATTTTGAAATTTTTCATAAACAGAGTTTAAAAATAAAACTTCACTTAGAAATCTTCATATATGTCAATCTCTTTCTTCACTTCCATAGCCACTCTCCTCCAAAAAAAGTCCCGGGGCGCCTGGGTGGCTTAGTCGGTTAAGCGTCCGACTTTCGCTTAGGACATGATCTCGCAGTTCGTGAGTTCGAGCCCCGCGTCGGGCTCTGTGCTGACTGCCAGCTCAGAGCCTGGAGCCTCCTTCAGATTCTGTGTCTCCCTCTCTCTCTGACCCTCCCCTGCTCACGCTGTCTCTCTCTCTCTCTGTCTCTCTCTCTAGGAGAGCGCGCGCGCTCTCCTAGAAATAAATAAAACATTTAAAAAAATTTTTTTAAAAAAAGTCCCAATTTGACTTTTACACATCCTTCTTCTTTCAACCATTATCTTTTACTTCCAAACAATGTGCAGTTTTTTCAACCAGACTAAAGTCATACAAGCCACAGGCATTTACTTTCTTTTAAACTCTTGACTCCCTGAGGGAAAGGGTCTTATCTGGTGCTTGGCGTAACAAGATTATGCAACACCTCTTATCATTGGCTCTGAATTCAAGTCCCTATTTGGCATTTGGCACTGTGAGAAGTGAAACTCCCACAACCTCACTGAGCCTTTTTTTTGTGAGATATAAGGAAGGCAAGCCTGTAAAGCTTGGTAAAGCAGACATCTTATCTGATTTACCTTTAGATTTCGTAAGACTTTTTTCTGGTAGCTAAGCAAGTAAAATCCATGGAAGTTGCAAGTAATGATGAGTCACAGATTACTGGAAATGTAGAATGAGATAGGGTTTGAAGGAATTCTAAAAACTACCTCCAATTCCAATCCCACAAAAAAAAAAAAAAATGCAGGTAATCCCAACATTCCATTTAATTCTCATTTATCAATCTGAAGTCAAAATTGTGAAGTGCACTAGAAACTAAAGGAATATTAATACACTAAGCTTTTTTTCTATTAATAGAAGATATACTTAAATCACAATATATTTGTGTTGACAAATTCACCAAAATTCTGCTCCTGGGCACAACTGTCAAATTTACTTATTCCACAATACCAAGTCTACTTAAGTGAAATACATTCTATTTGGTGCTACAGGTTACAAGAATTTAAATATTTCCTTCTCTAAAATAAGACATCTAGGGGCGCCTGGGTGGCTCAGTTGGTTAAGTGTCTGACTTTGACCAGGTCATGATCTCACGGTTTGTGGATTCGGGCCCCGTGTCGGCCTCTGTGCTGACAGCCAGCTCTGAGCCGGGAGCCTGTTTCAGATTCTGTGTCTCCTTCTCTCTTTACCCCTCCCCCACTTGTGCTCTGTCTCTCTCTGTCTCAAAAATAAATAAACTATAAAATTTTTTTAAAAATAAGACATCTAAAGACACAGAACTGCTATACAAGATAGATGTGCTAAACACTGTAAGCCTGTGTCAAAGCATCTAGAAATGCACAGAGTATCACTCCAAGTTGGGGGAACAGAGGAGGTGAGATGACAGAACAAGAGAGGATGGCATCAAAAGTTTAGCACACAACATGAAAATTGCCAAGTATTGACTCAAAGTCCTTAATATTGTCATAACATCTGCCTCAAGCACTAATGTCAAATGTGGCTCTATAAATACTGATTTGAATTCTTGTGCACTTGAAGAAGACAAGATCTCTGACCTAAAATACTGCAAGTCCACCAAGAGGGAAGGGACACTCCTGGAAATTCAAATTTGCTAGAATAGCTTTCAAACAGCTATTATGGTCAAGTTTAAAGAAAAGCAAAGCTCATGAATTAATGGCTTCTGGCTGACAGAGCTAAATATGCAAAGAGCAACAAGTTCTTTAAACAGTGGGGATAGCTGTGAATCGAAGCACAGATTGTCACATATGTAGTAAAAGGACTGGTGGTCACATAGGAGTCTTTTCAGGCTCATGCAAAGACCACATAATTAGCACAATGTCTTTCTTCATCTTCCAACTCCAATAGCATTTTTTAAAATTACTATACAGCTTATACTAGTCGAATGTGGGGTACTTTTTAATACAAGGAATCCCTACCTGAATTTGAATAAAGCTATTAAACATTATAAGCAAAAGCCATAGGAAAATACCATGTTGTGCAATATTTTCCCCCACATTCTATCCAGTACTGCACATACATGTCTTCCCCTCCCCCCCAGATTCAGGTTAGTTAACATATAGCGTATTACTGGTTAACAGAATTTAGTGATTCATCACTTACATATAACACCCAGTGCTCTCCTTAATGCCTACCTCCCTCCCCAAATCCCTCCATCAACCCTAATTTGTACTCAATATTTAAGAGTCTCTTATGCCTTGCCTCCCTCTCATTTTTTATCTTCTTTTAATTTTTCCTTCCTTTCCCCTATGTTCATGTGTTTTCTTTCTTCATACATTTCTTATATCTATTAACCAAGAAAAGAAGTGAAGTCCTTTACTAACTTCTAGTAGAGTCATGGAAAGAGACTTGTGAACATTAGCAATCTTTAGGTGATACATTCAAAAACAGGCAAAAGTAAAGAAAATCTTGATATATACTTTTTTAAAAATGTATAGTAACTTAGAAGGAAAATTCATATACATTAAAAACACTTTTTACATTCTTAAGCATAAAAGAATATACACATTAACATTTTAAATTCAAGCCTTAAAAAGCTACAATTACAGAAAGACATTTTTATTTTAATCCATTTATACCTATTGCTCATTAAGGCAGAACTATACCAACATCACAGAAAAGAAAAAAAAAAAAGTTTTTGTTTGAAACCAAGCTTTTGTTTGAAGCCAATCATTCCCAACCAAGATTCCAGGGTATACTCAAAGTGAGATTTTGAAATAATCTTTAAAATAATGGGGTACCTGGATGGATCGGTCAGTAGAGCATGTGACTCTTGATCTTAGGGCCGAGTTCAAACCCCTTGTTGGGTGGGTAGGTGAGACACACCACACACACACACACACACACACCCCTAAAACTGAGGAAACAAAATAAACATGGAACAGGCTAAGCTCAGAAATTTTTCTCTAAAGTTCATTCCAAAATCTCACTTCAAAGAAATTAAGGCATCAGATTTTTTTTCATGTTCCCAGTTCTAATTTGAGCACATGGTATGAGTCTTACCATTAAGCGTTCTTAAATTATTTTGCCAAAAGGCCAGGTATTCAAATTCATTTGTTTCAATCAGCTGACATAATGATCAGGGTTTTTTCCCCAGACCCTAAAATACATGATTTAAATATGCCTATCACAAAAGGATAAATATATACTAGCACATTTTCTCCTTTTAACAATATGTACTCTTCTAAGAGATCATTTATGAAGAGCAAAATTCCCTGAGTTGGGAAGGGTAATTAACTGAAGGAAAGTTTATACTATCACAGCTTACATTTCCCTGCATTTATGTCAGCTTTTCTTCATTGCACAGTCCACAACCATGCCTAAATTTGACCTTAGACTAATACTTTATTAGTTTTCATCTCAACTTTCCCTCTTGCTACAGTGCCTCACCCCCACTGTTCACTATGTGTTCCAACAAGGTTAGAGGCACGCGTGTGTGCATGCACATGCGTACACAAAAACACACCTTTACTCGTACAGTGAGACTAACTTTCAGGGTAATGGACAACAACATTAGCTGGTTAAAAACTAGAGTATTTCTATCATTTAATCCTTCAAGACAATATTGTCTATTTTCACTCACCCTCACTCCCATATTTGACAGAAGTCTGGAAAAGGATGAACCCTGAAGAGAAAACCCTTCTCAAGTGTGAAAGAAAACTACAATGGGAAATATAAAACCTTCAACAAACTTTGTTCCATGAAGAAACCCATTCTGTAATTTTCTATAATGTGTTTTTTAAATGTTTTATTTTGGGAGCGCCTGGGTGGCTCAGTCGGTTAGGCATCCAACTTGGCTCAGGTCATGATCTCGCGGTTCCCAAGTTCGAGCTCCAAGTTGGGCTCTGTACTGACTGCTCAGAGACTGGAGACTGTTTCCAATGATCTGTCTTTCTCTCTTTCTGCCCCTCTCCCTCTTGCTCTCTCTCTCTCTCAAATAAATAGGGGCACCTGGGTGGCTCAGTCAGTTAAGCGTCCGACTTCTGCTCAGGTCACGATCTCGCGGTTTGTGGGTTCAAGCCCCGCATCGGGTTCTGTGCTGGCAGCTCAGAGCCTGGAGCCTGTTTCGGATTCTGTGTCTCCCTCTCTCTCTGCCCCTCCTCTGCTCATGTTCTGTCTCTCTCTGTCTCAAAAATAAAAACTATAAAAAATTTTAAAAAATAAAATAAATAAATAAAAACATTTTTGAAAACATTCCTTAACGGTTTTATTTTTGAAAGAGAGAGAGAGAAAAGGACAGAGGATCTGAAGCAGGCTCTGTGCTGACAGCAGAGAGCCTGATGTGGGGCTGGAACTCCCAAACCAAGAGATAATGACCTGAGCTGAAGTCAGACACAAACAACCCATTCTGTAATTTTAATGACAAAATGACCCATCATTCAACCTCTGCTTGAGCTCTTCCTATGTTGAGTGCTTTTGCATAAAGATGCTTTAACTACATTATCAGACAGCTCTAATTGTTTTCAAAGTTCTTTCTTCTCTAGAATTCAAATGTATTTATCTGTAATTCCTACTCAGAGCTTCTGGAACTATACAAAACAAGTTAACTCTACTTTAAATGAAACTAGTTAGCTACTGGAAGGACTTTCTCCCAGTCTCTCACTCCCAAGTTTTCTATTTCCCATTTTAAAAATTTGTGACATAACAATTTAAAAAAACCTGCTTCATTTTATATCCTTCTAAAAATAGGAATCCCAAAACAGAACACAGTGCTTTATTCACAGTGTCTTTTCAATAGTTAGTAAATTTATTCTTTTTTGGACAATAGGGTGGGTGTAGACAGTAAAACTCAGAATCTCTTCAAGTGCAAAAAAAAGATCTAGAAAGTAGAGATAAAAATCCACAAAAATCTGTCACTCTAAGAAACGGGTGCTGGGACAACTGGCTATCCACTTGCAAAAGAAGGAAAATGGAACCTACTTCATACCATATAAAAAAATTAAAATGGATCAAAGACCTAAGTAACTCTGTATATGTGCTGCCAAAGTGAGCACGTAGACCTAAGTAACTCTGGATCAGGCAATGGTTAGCTAGGATACCTAAAATACAAACAAAAACAACAAAAACCTGCTATCCTCAAAATTTAAAACTCTTTCCCTTCAAAGGCTACCATCAAGGAAGAGAAAACACACAAAATAGAAAAGAAATTTTGCAAAAAATAATTTAGAGACTTGTGTCTAGACTATATGAATAGTACAACTCAGTGATAAGAAGGCAAACTATAATTATAGCCAACAGTAAGATTTTTAGATATCTGAACAGATATTCCACCAAAAACAATATACAAATGCCCAATAAGCACATGAAAATACCTTCAACATCACTAGCCATCAGGGAAATGCAAATCAAAATCACAATGAGATACCACTTCACATCCACAAGGAAGGCGATCAAAACAAAAGGACAGTAATAATGGTTGTTGAGGATGTGGATAAATTGGAACCCTCAAACACTGCTGGTCAGAATGTCAAATGCAGCCCTTTTGGAAAAGCCTAGCAGTTCCTCAATTAGTAGAATTTAATTAGAAATAATGAATTATTACAATTTAAAACAAATTAGTATAAAACTAACAGGTGTCATTAAAAGATTTCATAGAAGTCAAAAATTGTATTAGGAAAGGTTTCCTTTCTATATATCCAATGACCACAATGCCTCAGTTTTAAATATTCTGGGTGACAATAAAACAGCAAGTATACTTGATGTGCCAAGGAGATGTACTAGCAATTTTCTTTATAATTACCACTGACAAAACAGTCTCCTAAATAATTTCCAGATTTTAAGTTGCAGAGCAATGACTTTAGACAGAGACCGAGAAAGAGAGAAAGAGAGAGAGAGAGAGAAAGCACACAAGTGCACACCTGCAAGCCCAACACAGGGCTGGATCCCACAACCCTGGGATCATGACCTGAGCTGAAACCAAGAGTCTGAGGCTCAACTGACTGTGCCACCCAGGTGCCCAAGCAATGACTTTTTTTTTTTTTTAATATTTTTTATTTATTTCTAAGAGAGAGAGACAGTGTGAGCAAGGGAGGGTCAGAGAGAGAGGGAGTCACAGACTCTGAAACAGGCTCCAGGCTCTGAGCTGGCAGTCAGCACAGAGCCCGACGCGGGGCTCAAACCCACGAACCGCGAGATCATGACCTAAGCGAAAGTTGGATGCTCAACCGACTAAGCCACCCAGGCGCCCCTCCAAGCAATGACTTTTAATCAAAGTTACCAAACGGGCGATTAATCATTAATAGCTTCTAGGAAAGATGCACAAAAAAAGTAAGCTCTATCAAATAAAAATGATACAAATTTTTTCAAAGGGTAACAATGAATTATAAACACCTAGTCTCTCAAAATGAGGTAGGACTTGTTAAAGCAGATTGCTAGGTCCCACTCCTGTTCTTTCTGATCCAACAACTAGGTCTGGGGTGGAGCCAAGGATTTAAGAATGCTAACAGGTTACAATGAGATCACACTTTGAGACCTGCTAAATTATACAATAATCCTGAAATATATAGCAGCATTCTTTTGAGAACAAAAATTCGTAATATTAATAATCCAACAATCACCTGTCAAACATCATTAACCAAACTGAGTTATGTAATAAAACTAAGACAGGTTACGGAAGGGTTTTTATCTTTAAGACTTTCCTAGCGTTGTCTGCTCCAACTGGTTGGTACATGCTTCTGTTAACATTCCCAGGAGAGGGGCACCTGGGTCGCATAGTAGGTTAAGCCCCCAACTTTGGCTCAGGTCATCATCTCACTATTCCTGAGTTCAAGCTCTGCATCAGGCTCTCTACTGTCATCACAGAGCAGGTATCAAGTCCTCTGTCTCCCTCTCTGTCTGCCCATTCCCTGGCCTCTCCCTCTCTCTCTCAAAAATAAACATTAAAAAATAATAATAACTTTAAAGGGCAACCCAGGTGGCTCAGTTTGTTAAGCAACTAACTGACTTTTTGGCTCAGGTAATGCTCTGATGGTTCGTGGTTTCGAACCCTGCATCACCCTCTCTGCTATCAGCACAGAGCCCACTTGGAGTCCTCTGTGTCCCTCTCTCTCTGCCTCTCCCCCACTCCTCTCGAGCTCTCTCTCAAAAATAAACATTAAAAAGAATAAATAAAAATTTAAAAACTTAAAAAAAAAAAACATGCCCACAGGTATTATTCAAGCCCTTGAAGAGCTGTATGAAGCCTGCTCTGATTACCCTAGCTGGAAATAACTACTTACTCCTTTGACTTAAGTCCTCATTTGTACCACCAATAAGACAGTGACTGTCAGTTTGCATTGTTTAGCTTTTTGTATTTAAGACTGATCTCACCTACTAAAGTTTTATCGTAGCCAACAACCAGATATTTTCATATCTTTCAGACCTCTGGGACAGACTTTCCAAAAATATGAAGTAAAAATGTGTTCCATAAATAATTAGGATCAGTAATTTTCATTTCATCCTCCCTACCAAAAAAAAAAAAAAAAAAAAAAAACAAACTTTTACAGAGAAATGAAGTCAAAATCAAATCCTTTTTAAATAACTATGCATACATTAAGTTAGAATATTTAACAATTTGGGTTCAGGTTTTTTGGCCTAAGAACACTAGAACAGAGGTTCAAAACCTAGCATCAAGAATAATTTACAATATAAGCCTTGAGTTGATCAATTAACTTATTCTGCTCATGACATGTGTTCACAATCCAAAATCAGGCTATTAGTTTTAAACATTAATCTGCCATAGACAGATTACAACTAGTATGGGACTTGATGCCCAAGTACAATTATTTCTATAATGTATTATTAACATTAAAACATCTGCTTTATGGCATGTATCAGACATGCTGCCTTCTGACCTATATAAAGATGTTCAATTTGTATACAAGTTTCCCACCAATTTCCTTGAAAACAACAATCACTCTTGTGGCATCACCAACATCACAAAACATAGCTGGGAATTCAACAATACTGTAAAAATATTAAAAATGTTTCCATATCATGAACTTTAATTCTTCTATACTTGTACACAACTCCATTATGTTATCCTTTCAGCTATCTGCACATCCTTTACACAGTGCCTAGTACAGAACAGGTGCTGAATACACACACAAAACCACTGCTGTCCTTCATGATCTTGCATACTCCTTTTCACAAAGCTCATGAGACTAGTAAGACCCATACTTGGCAATTTAGGGAAGAAATGAAATCCAGAGCACCTCCAAGAACTCAAGTCCTTAAGTACGTGAAAAACATACCATTTTCGCAATTGTACTTAATCTATGATGGACTCCAAGGTCAGAATAGACAAGAGATCATTTTCTAAAACTATCAGGTCAATTTAAGGAGCTGGGGGTGGGTTGTTAGTTTAAACACACACACAGGCAGTCTTCATTTTGTATGGTAGTGTGGTCATAGAAATGATCATGTTAGATGAAACCAAGCAAAGTGACCGTCTTCAGTGGGACCTACCTGTTCTGTACATTTAAAATTATCAAAACATTAACAACTGTTATATAAGAAAATAAAAATACACTAAAACTAATATTTTTAATACACTGTAATTTTTTAAATGAAAACCATCATGAATTAAAGTGCTTTATTTC